>NC_054468.1:121343396-121643396 GCF_017639515.1 Carcharodon carcharias
GTTGGTGCTGCTGCTGTTGCTGCTGCTGCTGCTGTTGCTGAAGCTGTTGTTGCTGGTGTTGGAGCTACTGCTGTTGATGCTGCTGCTGCTGCTGTTGCTGCTGTTGTTGCTGGTGTTGGTGGTGCTACTGTTGCTGCTGCAGTTGCTGTTGCTGCTGCTGCTGCTGTTGCGGCCACTGGTGTTGCTGCTGCTGGTTCCGGTGCTGCTGATACTGGTGCTGCTGCTGTTGATGCAATGATACTGCTGCTGCTGCTGCTGGTGCTGCTGCTGTTGTTGCTCATGTTGGTACTGCTGCTGCTGCTGGTGTTGGTGGTGCTGTTGCTGCTGCTGTTGCTGGTGCTGTGGCTGCTGCTATTGCTGGTGCTGCTCTGGCTGTTGCTGCTGCTGCTGTTGCTGCTGCTGTTGTTGCTGCTGCTGGCGCTGCTCTTCCTGTTGCTGGTGTTGCTGCTGCTGTTGCTGGTGCTGCTGCTACTGTTGCTGCTGTTGTCACTCCTTATGGTTTTGCTGCAGCTGTTGTTGCAGGGGTTGGTGCTGCTGGTTTTAGTACTGCTGCTGGCGCTCTTGCTCTTGCTGCTGGTGTTGCTGTTGTTGCTGTTGCTGCTGCTAGTGCTGCTGCTGCTAGTACTACTGGTGGTGTTGCTGCTACTGCTGCTGGTGATGGTGCTGTTGCTCTTGCTGTTGCTGCTGCTGTTGCTGGAGCTGATACTGCAGCAGCATCAGCAGCAACAGCAGCGGCAGCACCTGGGGCTGCTGGTGCTGATACTGCTGTTGTTGCTACTGCTGGTGCTCTTGCTGTTGCTGCTGGGGTTGGAGCTGCTGTTGCTGTTGCTGCTGCTAGTGTTGCTGCTGCTGTTGCTGTTGTTGCTGGTGTTGGTACTGCTGCTGCTGCTGGTGTTGGTGCTGCTGTGGCTGCTGATTTTGCTGGTGCTGCTCTGGCTGTTACTGCTGCTGCTGTTGCTGCTGCTGTTGCCGCTGTTGATGGCACTGCTCTTCCTGTTGCTGGTGTTGCTGCTGCTGTTGCTGGTACTGCTGCTGGTGCTGCTGCTGCTGCTGCCATTGCTGCTGTTGCTGCTGCTGGTGATGCTGTAGCTGCTGCTGCTGCTGTTATTGCTGCTGGTACTGCTGTTGCTGTTGCTGCTGCTATTGCTGATGCTGCTGTTGCTGCTACTCCTGCTATCCCTATTGTTGTTCGTGCTGTTGCTGTTGGTGCTTCTACTGCCAGCTGCTGCAGCTGCTGCTGCTGTTGGTACAGCTGCTGCTGTTGCTGCTGCTGTTGCTGTTGCTGGTGCTTTGGCTGCTGCTACTGTTGCTGCCGGTTTTGGTGCTGCTGCAGGTGCTTTGGCTGCTGTTGCTCCTGCTGTTGCTGTAGCTATTGCTTCTACTGATCCTGTTGCTGCTACTGGTGGTGGTGCTACTGCTGGTGCTGCTACTGATCCTGTAGCTGCTACTGGTGGTGGAGCTGCTGCTGGTGCTGCTCTTGCTGTTGCTGCTGGTGCTGCTGCTGGTGATGCTGGTGATGCTGTAGTTGCTGCTGCTGCTGTTATTGCTGCTGGTACTGCTGTTGCTGTTGCTGCTGCTATTGCTGATGCTGCTGTTGCTGCTACTGCTGCTGTTCCTGTTGTTGTTGGTGCTGCTGCTGTTGGTGCTGCTGCTGCTAGCTGCTGCAGCTGCTGCTGCTGTTGGTACTGCTGCTGCTGTAGCTGCTGCTGTTGCTGCTGCTGGGGCTTTGGCTGCTGCTACTGTTGCTGCCAGTGCTGGTGCTGCTGCTGCTGGTGACTGCTGCTGGTGCAGCTGATGTTGTCGCTCCTGCTGTTGCTGTAGCTATTGTTGCTACTGATACTGTTGCTGCTACTGGTGGTGGTGCTGCTGCTGGTGCTGCTCTTGCTGTTGCTGCTGGTGTTGCTCCTGTTGCTGCAGATGTAGTTGCTGCTACTGCTGGTACTGGTGCTGCTGCTCATGCTGTTGCTGGTGCTAGTGCTGCTGATGTTGCTGCTGGTTCTGGTGCTGCTGATACTGGTGCTGCTGCTGTTGCTGCAACTGATATGGCTGCTGCTGCTGCTGTTGTTGCTGTTGCTGGTGCTTTGCCTGCTGCTGCTGCTGCTGTTGCTGCTGGTGATGGTGCTCCTGCTGCTGCTGTTGCTGCAGCTATTGCTGCTACTGATGCTATTGCTGCTACTGGTGGTGCTGCTGCTGCTGGTGCTGCTGATGCTGGTGCTGCTGCTGTTGCTGAAACTGATACTGCTGCTGGTGCTGTTGCTGTTGCTGTATCAGCTGGTGATGCTGGTGTTCCTGCTGGTGCCGTTGCTGTTGTTGCTGGTGTTGGTACTGCTGCTGCTCGTGGTGTTGGTGCTGCTGTGGCTGCTGATTTTGCTGGTGCTGCTCTGGCTGTTACTGCTGCTTCTGTTGCTGCTACTGTTGCCGCTGTTGATGGCGCTGCTCTTCCTGTTGATGGTGTTGCTGCTGCTGTTGCTGGTGCTGCTGCTGCCATTGCTGCTGTTGCTGTTGCTGTTGATGCTGTAGTTGCTGCTGCTGCTGTTATTGCTGCTGGTACTGCTGTTGCTGTTGCTGCTGCTATTGCTGATGCTGCTGTTGTTGCTACTGCTGCAGTCCCTATTGTTGTTCGTGCTGCTGCTTTTGCTGCTGCTGCTGCCAGCTGCTGCAGCTGCTACTGCTGTTGGTACTGCTGCTGCTGTTGCTGATGATCTTTCTGTTGCTGGTGATTTGGCTGCTGCTACTGTTGCTGCCGGTTTTGGTGCTGCTGCTGGTGCTTTGGCTGCTGTTGCTCCTGCTGTTGCTGTAGCTATTGCTGCTACTGATCCTGTTGCTGCTACTGGTGCTGGTGCTGCTGCAAGTGCTGCTACTGATGCTCTTGCTGCTACTGGTGGTGGTGCTGCTGCTGGTGCTGCTCTTGCTGTTGCTGCTGGTGTTGCTGCTTTTGCTGTTGCTGGTGCTTTGGCTGCTGCTACTGTTGCTGCCGGTGTTGGTTCCGTTGCAGGTGCTTCGGCTGCTGTTGCTGATGCTGTTGCTGTAGCTATTGCTGCTACTGATCCTGTTGCTGCTACTGGTGGTGGTGCTGCTGCTGGTGCTGCTACTGATCCTGTTGCTGCTACTGGTGGTGGTGCTGCTGCTGGTGCTGCTCTTGCTGTTGCTGCTGGTGTTGCTGGTGTTGCTGCTGCTGGTGATGCTGTAGTTGCTGCTGCTGCTGTTATTGCTGCTGGTACTGCTGTTCCTGTTGCTGCTGCTATTGCTGATGCTGCTGTTGCTGCTACTGCAGCTGTTCCTGTTGTTGTTGGTGGTGCTGCTGCTGGTGCTGCTCTTGCTGTTGCTGCTGGTGTTGCTGCTTTTGCTGTTGCTGTTGCTTTGGCTGCTGCTACTGTTGCTGCCGGTGTTGGTTCTGCTGCTGGTGCTTTGGCTGCTGTTGCTGATGCTGTTGCTGTAGCTATTGCTGCTACTGATCCTGTTGCTGCTACTGGTGGTGGTGCTGCTGCTGGTGCTGCTACTGATCCTGTTGCTGCTACTGGTGGTGGTGCTGCTGCTGGTGCTGCTCTTGCTGTTGCTGCTGGTGTTCCTGGTGTTGCTGCTGCTGGTGATGCTGTTTTTGCTGCTGCTGCAGTTATTGCTGCTGGTACTGCTGTTGCTGTTGCTGCTGCTATTGCTGATGCTGCTGTTGCTGCTACTGCAGCTGTTCCTGTTCTTGTTGGTGCTGCTGCTGTTGGTGTTGCTGTTGCTAGCTGCTGCAGCTGCTGCTGCTGTTGGTACTGCTGCTGCTGTTGCTGCTGCTGTTGCTGTTGCTGGTGCTTTGGCTGCCGCTACTGTTGCTGCCAGTGCTGGTGCTGCTGCTGCTGGTGGCTGCTGCTGGTGCAGCTGCTGTTGTTGCTGCTGCTGTTGCCGTAGCTATTGTTGCTACTGATCCTGTTGCTGCCACTGGTCGTGGTGCTGCTGCTGGTGCTGCTCTTGCTGTTGCTGCTCGTGTTGCTCCTGTTGCTGCAGATGTAGTTGCTGCTGTTGCTGGTACTGGTGCTGCTGCTTATGCTGTTGCCTCTGCTGTTGCTGGTACTAGTGCTGCTGATGTTGCTGCTGGTTCTGGTGCTGCTGATACTGGTGCTGCTGCTGTTGCTGCAACTGATACGGCTGCTGCTGCTGCTGTTGTTGCTGTTGCTGGTGCTTTGCCTGCTGCTGCGGCTGTGGCTGCTGGTGTTGGTGCTCCTGCTGCTGCCGTTGCTGCTGTTGCTGCTGCTGGTGATGCTGTAGTTGCTGCTGCTGCTGTTATTGCTGCTGGTACTGCTGTTGCTGTTGCTGCTGCTATTTCTGATGCTGCTGTTGCTGCTAATGCTGCTGTCCCTATTGTTGTTCGTGCTGCTGCTATTGGTGCTGCTACTGCCAGCTGCTGCAGCTCCTACTGCCGCTGGTACTGCTGCTGCTGTTGCTGCTGCTGTTGCTGTTGCTGGTGCTTTGGCTGCTGCTACTGTTGCTGCCGGTGTTGGTGCTGCTGCTGCTGCTTTGGCTGCTGTTGCTGCTGCTGTTGCTGTAGCTATTGCTGCTACTGATCCTGTTGCTGCTACTGGTGCTGGTGCTGCTGCAAGTGCTGCTACTGATCCTCTTGCTGCTACTGGTGGTGGTGCTGCTGCTGGTGCTGCTCTTGCTGTTGCTGCTGGTGTTGCTGCTGTTTCTGCTGAGGGTGATGCTCTAGTTGCTGCTGCTGCTGTTATTGCTGCTGGTACTGCTGTTGCTGTTGCTGCTGCTATTGCTGATGCTGCTGTTGCTGCTACTGCTGCTGTTCCTGTTGTTGTTGGTGCTGCTGCTTTTGGTGCTGCTGCAGCTAGCTGCTGCAGGTACTGCTGCTGTTGGTACTGCTGCTGCTGTTGCTGCTGCTGATGTTGATGCTGGTGCTTTGGCTGCTGCTACTGTTGCTGCCAGTGCAGGTGCTGCTGCTGCTGGTGGCTGCTGCTGTTGCAGCTGCTGTTGTTGCTCCTGCTGTTGCTGTAGCTATTGTTGCTACTGATCCTGTTGCTGCTACTGGCCGTGGTGCTGCTGCTGGTGCAGCTCTTGCTGTTGCTGCTGGTGTTGCTACTGCTGCTGTTCCTGTTGTTGTTGGTGCTGCTGCTTTTGGTGCTGCTGCTGCTAGCTGCTGCAGCTACTGCTGCTGTTGGTACTGCTGCTGCTGGTGGTGTTGGTGCTGCTGTGTTTGCTGATTTTGCTGGTGGTGCTCTGGCTGTTACTGCTGCTGCTATTGCTGCTGCTGTTGCCGCTGTTCATGGTGCTGCTCTTCCTGTTGCTGGTGTTGCTGCTGCTGTTGCTGGTACTGCTGCTGTTGCTGCTGCTGCTGCTGCCATTGCTGCTGTTGCTGCTGCTGGTGATGCTGTAATTGCTGCTGCTGCTGTTATTGCTGCTTGCTGGTACTGCTGTTGCTGTTGCAGCTGCTATTGCTGATGCTGCTGTTGCTGCTACTGCTGCTGTTCCTGTTGTTGTTGGTGCTGCTGCTTTTGGTGCTGCTGCAGCTAGCTGCTGCAGGTACTGCTGCTGTTGGTACTGCTGCTGCTGTTGCTGCTGCTGATGTTGATGCTGGTGCTTTGGTTGCTGCTACTGTTGCTGCCAGTGCAGGTGCTGCTGCCGCTGGTGGCTGCTGCTGTTGCAGCTGCTGTTGTTGCTCCTGCTGTTGCTGTAGCTATTGTTGCTACTGATCCTGTTGCTGCTACTGGCCGTGGTGCTGCTGCTGGTGCTGCTCTTGCTGTTGCTGCTGGTGTTGCTACTGCTGCTGTTCCTGTTGTTGTTGGTGCTGCTGCTTTTGGTGCTGCTGCTGCTAGCTGCTGCAGCTACTGCTGCTGTTGGTACTGCTGCTGCTGGAGGTGTTGGTGCTGCTGTGTTTGCTGATTTTGCTGGTGCTGCTCTGGCTGTTACTGCTGCTGCTATTGCTGCTGCTGTTGCCGCTGTTGATGGCGCTGCTCTTCCTGTTGCTGGTGTTGCTGCTGCTGTTGCTGGTACTGCTGCTGTTGCTGCTGCTGCTGCTGCCATTGCTGCTGTTGCTGCTGCTGGTGATGCTGTAGTTGCTGCTGCTGCTGTTATTGCTGCTGGTACTGCTGTTGCTGTTGCTGCTGCTATTGCTGATGCTGCTGTTGCTGCTACTGCTGCTGTTCCTCTTGTTGTTGGTGCTGCTGCTTTAGGTGCTGCTGCTGCTATCTGCTGCAGCTGCTGCTGCTGTTGGTACTGCTGCTGCTGTTACTGCTGCTGATGTTGCTGCTGGTGCTTTGGCGGCTGCACTGTTGCTGCCAGTTTGGTGCTGCTGCTGCTGGTGGTTGCTGCTGGTGCAGCTGCTGTTGTTGCTCCCGCTGTTGCTGTAGCTATTGTTGCTACTGATCCTGTTGCTGTTACTGGTCGTGGTGCTGCTGCTGGTGCTGCTCTTGCTGTTGCTGCTGGTGTTGCTCCTGTTGTTGCAGATGTAGTTGCTGCTGTTGCTGGTACTGGTGCTGCTGCTTATGCTGTTGCTGCTGCTGTTGCTGGTGGTAGTGCTGCTGATGTTGCTGCTGGATCTGGTGCTGCTGATACTGGTGCTGCTGCTGTTGCTGCAACTGATACGGCTGCTGCTGCTGCTGTTGTTGCTGTTGCTGGTGCGTTGCCTGCTGCTGCTGCTGTTGCTGCTGGTGTTTGTGCTCCTGCTGCTGTTGCTGCTGCTGTTGCTGCAGCTATTGCTGCTACTGATGCTATTGCTGCTACTGGTGGTGCTGCTGATGCTGGTGCTGCTGATGCTGGTGCTGCTGCTGTTGCTGAAACTGATACTGCTGCTGGTGCTGTTGCTGTTGCTGTTGCAGCTGGTAATGCTGGTGTTCCTGCTGGTGCTGTTGCTGTTGTTGCTGGTGTTGGTACTGCTGCTGCTGGTGGTGTTGGTGCTGCTGTGGCTGCTGAGTTTGCTGGTGCTGCTCTGGCTGTTACTGCTGCTGCTGTTGCTGCTGCTGTTGCCGCTGTTGATGGCGCTGCTCTTCCTGTTGCTGGTGTTGCTGCTGCTGTGGCTGGTAATGCTGCTGTTGCTGCTGCTACTGCCATTGCTGCTGTTGCTGCTGCTGTTGATGCTGTAGTTGCTGCTGCTGCTGTTATTGCTGCTGGTACTGATGTTGCTGTTGCTGCTGCAATTGCTGATGCTGCTGATGCTGCTACTGCTACTGTCCCTATTGTTGTTATTGCTGCTGCTTTTGGTGCTGCTGCTGCCAGCTGCTGCAGCTGCTACTGCTGTTGGTACTGCTGCTGCTGTTGCTGCTGCTGCTGTTGCTGTTGCTGGTGCTTTGGCTGCTGTTGCTCCTGCTGATGCTGTAGCTATTGCTGCTACTGATCCTGTTTCTGCTAAAGGTGCTGGTGCTGCTGCAAGTGCTGCTACTGATCCTGTTGCTGCTACTGGTGGTGGTGCTGCTGCTGGTGCTGCTCTTGTTGTTGCTGCTGGTGTTGCTGCTGTAGTGCTGCTGGTGATGCTCTAGTTGCTGCTGCTGCTGTTATTGCTGCTGGCACTGCTGTTGCTGTTGCTACTGCTATTGTTGCTGGTACTGCTGCCATTGCTGCTGCTGCTGCTGCCATTGCTGCTGTTGCTGCTGCTGTTGATGCTGTAGTTGCTGCTGCTGCTGTTATTGCTGCTGGTACTGCTGTTGCTCTTGCTGCTGGTATTGCTGATGCTGCTGTTGCTGCTACTGCTGCTGTCCCTATTGTTGTTCGTGCTGCTGCATTTGGTGCTGCTGCTGCCAGCTGCTGCAGCTGCTACTGCTGTTGGTACTGCTGCTGCTTTGCTGCTTATGTTGCTGTTGCTGGTGCTTTGGCTGCTGCTACTGTTGCTGCCGGTGTTGGTGCTGCTCCTGGTGCTTTGGCTGCTGTTGCTCCTGCTGTTGCTGTAGCTATTGCTGCTACTGATCCTGTTGCTGCTACTGGTGGTGGTGCTGCTGCTGGTGCTGCTCTTGCTATTGCTACTGGTGTTGCTGCTGTTGCTGCAGCTGGTGATGCTGTAGTTGCTGCTGCTGCTGTTATTGCTGCTGTTACTTCTGTTGCTGTTGTTGCTGCTATTGCTGATTCTGCTGTTGCTGCTACTGCTGCTGTCCTTATTGTTGTTCGTGCTGCTGCTGTTGTTGCTGCTGCTGCTAGCTGCTGTAGCTGCAGGTGCTGTTGGTACTGCTGCTGCTGTGGCTGCTGCTGTTGCTGTTGCTGGTGCTTTGGCTGCTGCTACTCTTGCTGCCGGTGTTGGTGCTGCTGCTGGTGCAGCTGCTGCTGTTGCTCCTGCTGTTGCTGTAGCTATTGCTGCTACTGATCCTGTTACTGCTACTGGTGGTGGTTCTGCTGCTGGTGCTGCTCTTGCTGTTGCTGCTGGTGTTGCTGCTGTTGCAGCTCATGTTGTTGCTGCTGTTGCTGCTACTGCTGCTGTTCCTGTTGCTGTTGGTGCTGCTGCTGGTCGTTGCTGGAGCTGCTGCTGCTGTTGGTACTGCTGCTGCTGTTGCTGCCATTGCTGGTGCTGCTGCTGCTGGTGGCTCCAGCTGCTGCAGCTACTGCTGCTGTTGGTACTGCTGCTGCTGGTGGTGTTGGTACTGCTGTGGCTGCTGCTTTTGCTGGTGCTGCTCTGGCTGTTACAGCTGCTGCTGTTGCTGCTGCTGTTGCCGCTGTTGATGGCGCTGCTCTTCCTGTTGCTGGTGTTGCTGCTGCAGTTGCTCGTACTGCTGCTGTTGCTGCTGCTGCTGCCATTGCTGCTGTTGCTGCTGCTGGTGATGCTGTAGTTGCTGTTTCTGCTGTTATTGCTGCTGGTACTGCTGTTGCTGTTGCTGCTGCTATTGCTGATGCTGCTGTTGCTGCTACTGCTGCTGTCCCTATTGTTGTTCGTGCTGCTGCTTTTGGTGCTGCTGCTGCCAGCTGCTGCAGCTGCTGCCGCTGTTGGTACTGCTGCTGCTGTTGCTGCTGCTGTTGCTGTTGCTGGTGCTTTGGCTGCTGCTACTGTTGCTGCCGGTGTTGGTTCTGCTGCTGGTGCTTTGGCTGCTGTTGCTGATGCAGTTGCTGTAGCTATTGCTGCATCAGATCCTGTTGCTGCTACTGGTGGTGGTGCTGCTGCTGGTGCTGCTCTTGCTGTTGCTGCTGGTGTTGCTGGTGTTGCTGCTGCTGGTGATGCTGTAGTTGCTGCTGCTGCTGTTATTGCTGCTGGTACTGCTGTTGCTGTTGTTGCTGCTATTGCTGATGCTGCTGTTTCTGCTACTGCAGCTGTTCCTGTTGTTGTTGGTGCTGCTGCTGTTGGTGCTGCTGTTGCTAGCTGCTGCAGCTGCTGCTGCTGTTGGTATTGCTGTTGCTGTTCCTGCTGCTGTTGCTGTTGCTGGTGCTTTGGCTGCTGCTACTGATGCTGCCAGTGCTGGTGCTGCTGCTGCTGGTGGCTGCTGCTGGTGCAGCTGCTGTTGTTGCTCCTGCTGTTGCTATAGCTATTGTTGCTACTGATCCTGTTGCTGCTACTCGTCGTGGTGCTGCTGCTGGTGCTGCTCTTGCTGCTGCTGCTCGTGTTGCTCCTGTTGCTGCAGATGTAGTTGCTGCTGTTGCTGGTACTGGTGCTGCTGCTTATGCTCTTGCTGCTGCTGCTGCTGGTGCTAGTGCTGCTGATGTTGCTGCTGGTTCTGGTGCTCCTGATACTGGTGCTGCTGCTGTTGCTGCAACTGATACGGCTGCTGCTGCTGTTGTTGCTGTAGCTGGTGGTTTGGCTGCTGCTGCTGCTGTTGCTGCTGGTGTTGGTGCTCCTGCTGCTGCTGTTGCTGCTGCTGTTGCTGCAGCTATTGCTGCTACTGATGCTATTGCTGCTACTGGTGGTGCTGCTGCTGCTGGTGCTGCTGATGCTGGTGCTGCTGCTGTTGCTGGAACTGATACTGCTGCTGGTGCTGTTGCTGTTGCTGTTGCAGCTGGTGATGCTGGTGTTCCTGCTGGTGCTGTTGCTGTTGTTGCTGGTGTTGGTACTGCTGCTGCTGGTGGTGTTGGTGCTGCTGTGACTGCTGCTTTTGCTGGTGCTGCTCTGGCTGTTACTGCAGCTGCTGTTGCCGCTGTTGATGATGCTGCTCTTCCTGTTGCTGGTGTTGCTGCTGCTGTTGCTGGTACTGCTTCAGTTGCTGCTACTGCTGCTGCCATTGCTGCTGTTGCTGCTGCTGGTGATGCTGTGGTTGCTGCTGCTGCTGTTATTGCTGCTGATACTGCTGTTGCTGTTGCTGCAGCTATTGCTGATGCTGCTGTTGCTGCTACTGCTGCTGTTCCTGTTGTTGTTGGTGCTGCTGCATTTGGTGATGCTGCAGCTGCTAGCTGTTGCAGCTGCTGCTGCTGTTGGTACTGCTGCTGCTGTTGCTGCTGCTGGTGTTTTGGCTGCTGCTACTGTTGCTGCCTGTGCTGGTACTGCTTTTGCTGGTGGTTGCTGCTGGTGCACCTGCTGTTGTTGCTCCAGCTGTTGCTGTCGATATTGCAACTACTGTTCCTGTTGCTGCTACTGGTCGTGGTGCTGCTGCTGGTGCTGCTCTTGATGTACCGGCTGGTGTTGCTCCTGTTGCTGCAGATGTAGTTGCTGCTGTTGCTGGTACTGGTGCTGCTGCTTATGCTGTTGCTGCTGCTGTTGCTGGTGCTAGTGCTGCTGATGTTGCTGCTGGTTCTGGTGCTGCTGATACTGGTGCGGCTGCTGTTGCTGCAACTGATACGGCTGCTGCTGCTGCTGTTGTTGCTGTTGCTGTTTTTTTGCCTGCTGCTGCTGCTGTTGCTACTGGTGTTGGTGCTCCTGCTGCTGCTGTTGCTACTGCTGTTGCTGCAGCTATTGCTGCTACTGATGCTATTGCTGCTACTGGTGGTGCTGCTGCTGCTGTTGCTGCTGATGCTGGTGCTGCTGCTGTTGCTGCAACTGATACTGCTGCTGGTGCTGTTGCTGTTGCTGTTGCAGCTGGTGATGCTGGTGTTCCTGCTGGTGCTGTTGCTGTTGTAGCTGGTGTTTGTACTGCTTCTGCTGGTGGTGTTGGTGCTACTGTGGCTGCTGCTTTTGCTGGTGCTGCTCTGGCTGTTTCTGCTGCTGCTGTTGCTGCTGCTGTTCCCGCTGTTGATGGCGCTGCTCTTCCTGTTGCTGGTGTTGCTGCTGCTGTTGCTGGTACTGCTGCTGTTGCTGCTGCTGCTGCTGCCATTGCTGCTGTTGCTGCTCCTGGTGATGCTGTAGTTGCTGCTGCTGCTGTTATTGCTGGTGGTACTGCTGTTGCTTTTGCTGATGCTATTGCTGATGCTGCTGTTGCTGCTAATGCTGCTGTCCTTATTGTTTTTCGTGCTGCTGCTTTTGGTGCTGCTGCTTCCAGCTGCTGCAGCTGCTGCTGCTGTTGGTACTGCTGCTGCTGTTGCTGCTGCTGTTGCTGGTGCTGGTGCTTTGGCTGCTGCTACTGTTGCTGCCGGTGTTGGTAATGCTGCTGTGCAGCTGCTGCTGTTGCTCCCGCTGTTGCTGTAGCTACTGCTGCTACTGATCCTGTTGCTGCTTCCGGTGGTGGTGCTGCTGCTGGTGCTGCTCTTGCTGTTGCTGCTGGTGTTGCTGCTGTAGCTGCTGCTGGTGATGCTGTAGTTGCTGCTGCTGCTGTTATTGCTGCTGGTACTGCTGTTGCCTTTGCTGCTACTATTTCTGATTCTGCTGTAGCTGATACTGCTGCTGTCCCTATTGTTGTTCGTGCTGCTGCTGCTGGTGCTGCTGCTGCTAGCTGCTGTAGCTGCTGCTGCTGTTGCTTCTGCTGCTGCTGTTGCTGCTGCTGTTGCTGTTGCTGGTGCTTTGGCTGCTGCTACTGTTGCTGCCGGTGTTGCTGCTTCTGCTGGTGCAGCTGCTGCTGTTGCTCCTGCTGTTGCTGTAGCTTTTGCTGCTACTGATCCTGTTGCTGCTGCTGGTGGTGGTGCTGCTGCTGGTGCTGCTCTTGCTGTTGCTGCTGGTGTTGCTGCTGTTGCAGCTCATGTTGTTGCTGCTGTTGCTGCTACTGCTGCTTTTCCTGTTGCTATTGGTGCTGCTGCTTCTGGTGCGGCTGCTGCTGTTGCTGCCAAAGCTTGTGCTGCTGCTGCTGGTGGCTGCTGCTGGTGCAGCTGCTGTTCTTGCTCCTGCTGTTGCTGTAGCTATTGTTGCTACTGATCCTGTTGCTGCTACTGGTCGTGGTGCTTCTGCTGGTGCTGCTCTTGCTGTTGCTGCTGGTCTTGCTCCTGTTGCTGCAGATGTAGTTGCTGCTGTTGCTGGTACTGGTGCTGCTGCTCATGCTGTTGCCTCTGCTGTTCCTGGTGCTAGTGCTGCTGATGTTGCTGCTGGTTCTGGTGCTGCTGATACTGTTGCTGCTGCTGTTCCTGCAACTGATATGGAAGCTGCTGTTGCTGCTGTTGCTGTTGCTGGTGCTTTGGCTGCTGCTGCTGCTGTTGCTGCTAGTGTTGGTGCTCCTGCTGCTGCTGTTGCTGCTGCTGTTGCTGCAGCTATTGCTGCTACTGATGCTATTGCTGCTACTGGTGGTGCCGCTGCTGCTGGTGCGGCTGATGCTGGTGCTGCTGCTGTTGCTGAAACTGATACTGCTGCTGGTGCTGTTGCTGTTTCTGCGGCAGCTGGTGATGCTGGTGTTCCTACTGGTGCTTTTGCTGTTGTTGCTGGTGTTGGTACTGCTGCTGCTGGTGGTGTTGGTGCTGCTGTGGCTGCTGCTTTTGCTGGTGCTGCTCTGGCTGTTACTGCTGCTGCTGTTGCTACTGCTGTTGCCGCTGTTGATGGCGCTGCTCTCCCTGTGGCTGGTGTTGCTGCTGCTGTTGCTGGTACTGCTGCTGTTGCTGCTGCTGCTGCTGGTGTTGCTGCTTTTGCTGCTGCTGGTGATGCTGTAGTTGCTGCTGCTGCTGTTATTGCTGCTGGTACTGCTGTTGCTGTTGCTGCTGCCATTGCTGATGCTGCTGTTGCTGCTGCTGCTGCTGTCCCTATTGTTGTTCGTGCTGCTGCTTTTGGTGCTGCTACTGTTGCTGCCGGTGTTGGTGCAGCTGCTGGCGCATTGGCTGGTGTTGCTCCTGCTGTTGCTGCTACTGATGCTATTGCTGCTACTGATGCTATTGCTGCTACTGGTGGTGCTGCAACTGCTGGTGCTGCTGATGCTGGTGCTGCTGCTGTTGCTGCAACTGATATTGCTGCTGGTGCTCTTGCTGTTGCTGTTGCAGCTGGTGATGCTGGTGTTCCTGCTGGAGCTGTTGCTGTTGTTGCTGGTGTTGGTACTGCTGCTGCTGGTGGTGTTGGTGCTGCTGTGGCTGCTGCTTTTGCTAGTGCTTCTCTGGCTGTTACTGCAGCTGCTGTTGCCGCTGTTGATGATGCTGCTCTTCCTGTTGCCGGTGTTGCTGCTGCTGTTGCTGGTACTGCTGCTGTTGCTGCTCCTGCTGCTGCCATTGCTGCTGTTGCTGCTGCTGTTGATGCTGTAGTTGCTGCTGCTGCTGTTATTGCTGCTGATACTGCTGTTGCTGTTGCTGCAGCTATTGCTGATGCTGCTGTTGCTGCTACTGCTGCTGTTCCTGTTGTTGTTGGTGCTGCTGCATTTGGTGCTGCTGCTGCTAGCTGCTGCAGCTGCTGCTGCTGTTGGTACTGCTGCTGCTGTTGCTGCTGCTGTTACTGCTGCTGGTGTTTTGGCTGATGCTACTGTTGCTGCCAGTGCTTCTGCTGCTGCTGCTGGTGGCTGCTGCTGGTGCTGCTGCTGTTGTTGCTCCTGCTGTTGCTGTAGCTATTGTTGCTACTGATCCTGTTGCTGCTACAGGTCGTGGTGCTGCTGCTGGTGCTGCTCTTGCTGTTCCTGCTGGTGTTGCTCCTGTTGCTGCAGATGTAGTTGCTGCTGTTGCTGGTACTGGTGCTGCTGCTTATGCTGTTGCTGCTGCTGTTGCTGGTGCTAGTGCTGCTGATGTTGCTGCTGGTTCTGGTGCCGCTGATACTGGTGCTGCTGCTGTTGCTGCAACTGATACGGCTGCTGCTGCCGCTGTTGTTGCTGTTGCTGGAGCTTTGCCTGCTGCTGCTGCTGCTGCTGCTGGTGTTGGTGCTCCTGCTGTTACTGCTGCTGTTGCTGCAGCTATTGCTGCTACTGATGCTGTTGCTGCTACTGGTGGTGCTGCTGCTGCTGGTGCTGCTGATGCTGGTGCTGCTGCTGTTACTGCAACTGATACTACTGCTGGTGCTGTTGCTGTTGCTGATGCAGCTGGTGATGCTGGTGTTCCTGCTGGTGCTGTTGCTGTTTTTGCTGGTCTTGGTACTGCTTCTACTGGTGGTGTTGTTGCTACTGTGGCTGCTGCTCTTGCTGGTGCTGCTCTGGCTGTTACTGCAGCTGCTGTTGCTGCTGCTGTTGCCGCTGTTGATGGCGCTGCTCTCCCTGTTGCTGGTGTTGCTGCTGCTGTTGCTGGTACTGCTGCTGTTGCTGCTGTTGCTGCTGGTGTTGCTGCTGTTGCTGCTGCTGGTGATGCTGTCGTTGCTGCTGCTGCTGTTATTGCTGCTGGTACTGCTGTTGCTGTTGCTGCTGCTATTGCTGATGCTGCTGTTGCTGCTACTGCTGCTGTCCCTATTGTTGTTCGTGCTGCTGCTTTTGGTGCTGCTGCTGCCAGCTGCTGCAGCTGCTGCTGCTGTTGGTACTGCTGCTGCTTTTGCTGTGGCTGTTGCTGCTGCTGGTGCTTTGGCTGCTGCTACTGTTGCTGCCGGTGTTGGTGATGCTGCTGTGCAGCTGCTGCTGTTGCTCCCGCTGTTGCTGTAGCTACTGCTGCTACTGATCCTGTTGCTGCTACCGGTGGTGGTGCTGCTGCTGGTGCTGCTCTTGCTGTTGCTGCTGGTGTTGCTGCTGTAGCTGCTGCTGGTGATGCTGTAGTTGCTGCTGCTGCTGTTATTGCTGCTGGTACTGCTGTTGCTGTTGCTGCTGCTATTGCTGATGCTGCTGTAGCTGATACTGCTGCTGTCCCTATTGTTGTTCGTGCTGCTGCTGCTGGTGCTGCTGCTGCTAGCTGCTGTAGCTGCTGCTGCTGTTGGTTCTGCTGCTGCTGTTGCTGCTGCTTTTGCTGTTGCTGGTGCTTTGGCTGCTGCTACTGTTGCTGCCGGTGTTGGTGCTTCTGCTGGTGCTGCTGCTGCTGTTGCTCCAGCTGTTGCTGTAGCTTTTGCTGCTACTGATCCTGTTGCTGCTGCTGGTGGTGGTGCTGCTGCTGGTGCTGCTCTTGCTGTTGCTGCTGGTGTTGCTGCTGTTGCAGCTCATGTTGTTGCTGCTGTTGCTGCTACTGCTGCTTTTCCTGTTGCTGTTGGTGCTACTGCTTCTGGTGCGGCTGCTGCTGTTGCTGCCAGTGCTGGTGCTGCTGCTGCTGGAGGCTGCTGCTGGTGCAGCTGCTGTTGTTGCTCCTGCTTTTGCTGTAGCTATTGTTGCTACTGATCCTGTTGCTGCTACTTGTCGTGGTGCTGCTGCTGGTGCTGCTCTTGCTGTTGCTGCTGGTGTTGCTCCTGTTGCTGCAGATGTAGTTGCTGCTGTTGCTGGTACTGGTGCTGCTGCTCATGCTGTTGCCTCTGCTGTTGCTGGTGCTAGTGCTGCTGATGTTGCTGCTGGTTCTGGTGCTGCTGATATGGTTCCTGCTGCTGTTCCTGCAACTGATATGGAAGCTGCTGTTGCTGCTGTTGCTGTTGCGGGTGCTTTGGCTGCTGCTGCTGCTGTTGCTGCTGGTGTTGGTGCTCCTGCTGCTGCTGTTGCTACTGCTGTTGCTGCAGCTATTGCTGCTACTGATGCTATTGCTGCTACTGGTGGTGCCGCTGCTGCTGGTGCTGCTGATGCTGGTGCTGCTGCTGTTGCTGGAACTGATACTGCTGCTGGTGCTGTTGCTGTTTCTGGTGCAGCTGGTGATGCTGGTGTTCCTGCTGGTGCTGTTGCTGTTGTTGCTGGTGTTGGTACTGCTGCTGCTGGTGGTGTTGTTGCTGCTGTGGCTGCTGCTTTTGCTGGTTCTGCTCTGGCTGTTACTGCAGCTGCTGTTGCTGCTGCTGTTGACGCTGTTGATGGCACTGCTTTTCCTGTTGCTGGTGTTGCTGCTGCTGTTGCTGGTACTGCTGCTGTTGCTGCTGCTTCTGCTGCCATTGCTGCTGTTGCTGCTGCTGGTGATGCTGTAGTTGCTGCTGCTGCTGTTATTGCTGCTGGTACTGCTGTTGCTGTTGCTGCTGGTATTGCTGATGCTGCTGTTGCTGCTACTGCTGCTGTCCCTATTGTTGTTCGTGCTGCTGCTTTTGGTGCTGCTGCTGCCAGCTGCTGCAGCTGCTGCTGCTGTTTGTGATGCTGGTGTTCCTGCTGGAGCTGTTGCTGTTGTTGCTGGTGTTGGTACTGCTGCTGCTGGTGGTGTTGGTGCTGCTGTGACTGCTGCTTTTGCTGGTGCTGCTCTGGCTGTTACTGCAGCTGCTGTTGCCGCTGTTGATGATGCTGCTCTTCCTGTTGCTGGTGTTGCTGCTGCTGTTGCTGGTACTGCTTCAGTTGCTGCTACTGCTGCTGCCATTGCTGCTGTTGCTGCTGCTGGTGATGCTGTGGTTGCTGCTGCTGCTGTTATTGCTGCTGATACTGCTGTTGCTGTTGCTGCAGCTATTGCTGATGCTGCTGTTGCTGCTACTGCTGCTGTTCCTGTTGTTGTTGGTGCTGCTGCATTTGGTGATGCTGCAGCTGCTAGCTGTTGCAGCTGCTGCTGCTGTTGGTACTGCTGCTGCTGTTGCTGCTGCTGTTGCTGCTGCTGGTGTTTTGGCTGCTGCTACAGTTGCTGCCTGTGCTGGTACTGCTTTTGCTGGTGGTTGCTGCTGGTGCACCTGCTGTTGTTGCTCCAGCTGTTGCTGTCGATATTGCAACTACTGTTCCTGTTGCTGCTACTGGTCGTGGTGCTGCTGCTGGTGCTGCTCTTGATGTACCGGCTGGTGTTGCTCCTGTTGCTGCAGATGTAGTTGCTGCTGTTGCTGGTACTGGTGCTGCTGCTTATGCTGTTGCTGCTGCTGTTGCTGGTGCTAGTGCTGCTGATGTTGCTGCTGGTTCTGGTGCTGCTGATACTGGTGCGGCTGCTGTTGCTGCAACTGATACGGCTGCTGCTGCTGCTGTTGTTGCTGTTGCTGTTTTTTTGCCTGCTGCTGCTGCTGTTGCTGCTGGTGTTGGTGCTCCTGCTGCTGCTGTTGCTACTGCTGTTGCTGCAGCTATTGCTGCTACTGATGCTATTGCTGCTACTGGTGGTGCTGCTGCTGCTGTTGCTGCTGATGCTGGTGCTGCTGCTGTTGCTGCAACTGATACTGCTGCTGGTGCTGTTGCTGTTGCTGTTGCAGCTGGTGATGCTGGTGTTCCTGCTGGTGCTGTTGCTGTTGTAGCTGGTGTTTGTACTGCTTCTGCTGGTGGTGTTGGTGCTACTGTGGCTGCTGCTTTTGCTGGTGCTGCTCTGGCTGTTTCTGCTGCTGCTGTTGCTGCTGCTGTTCCCGCTGTTGATGGCGCTGCTCTTCCTGTTGCTGGTGTTGCTGCTGCTGTTGCTGGTACTGCTGCTGTTGCTGCTGCTGCTGCTGCCATTGCTGCTGTTGCTGCTCCTGGTGATGCTGTAGTTGCTGCTGCTGCTGTTATTGCTGGTGGTACTGCTGTTGCTTTTGCTGATGCTATTGCTGATGCTGCTGTTGCTGCTAATGCTGCTGTCCTTATTGTTTTTCGTGCTGCTGCTTTTGGTGCTGCTGCTTCCAGCTGCTGCAGCTGCTGCTGCTGTTGGTACTGCTGCTGCTGTTGCTGCTGCTGTTGCTGGTGCTGGTGCTTTGGCTGCTGCTACTGTTGCTGCCGGTGTTGGTAATGCTGCTGTGCAGCTGCTGCTGTTGCTCCCGCTGTTGCTGTAGCTACTGCTGCTACTGATCCTGTTGCTGCTTCCGGTGGTGGTGCTGCTGCTGGTGCTGCTCTTGCTGTTGCTGCTGGTGTTGCTGCTGTAGCTGCTGCTGGTGATGCTGTAGTTGCTGCTGCTGCTGTTATTGCTGCTGGTACTGCTGTTGCCTTTGCTGCTACTATTTCTGATTCTGCTGTAGCTGATACTGCTGCTGTCCCTATTGTTGTTCGTGCTGCTGCTGCTGGTGCTGCTGCTGCTAGCTGCTGTAGCTGCTGCTGCTGTTGCTTCTGCTGCTGCTGTTGCTGCTGCTGTTGCTGTTGCTGGTGCTTTGGCTGCTGCTACTGTTGCTGCCGGTGTTGCTGCTTCTGCTGGTGCAGCTGCTGCTGTTGCTCCTGCTGTTGCTGTAGCTTTTGCTGCTACTGATCCTGTTGCTGCTGCTGGTGGTGGTGCTGCTGCTGGTGCTGCTCTTGCTGTTGCTGCTGGTGTTGCTGCTGTTGCAGCTCATGTTGTTGCTGCTGTTGCTGCTACTGCTGCTTTTCCTGTTGCTATTGGTGCTGCTGCTTCTGGTGCGGCTGCTGCTGTTGCTGCCAAAGCTTGTGCTGCTGCTGCTGGTGGCTGCTGCTGGTGCAGCTGCTGTTCTTGCTCCTGCTGTTGCTGTAGCTATTGTTGCTACTGATCCTGTTGCTGCTACTTGTCGTGGTGCTTCTGCTGGTGCTGCTCTTGCTGTTGCTGCTGGTCTTGCTCCTGTTGCTGCAGATGTAGTTGCTGCTGTTGCTGGTACTGGTGCTGCTGCTCATGCTGTTGCCTCTGCTGTTCCTGGTGCTAGTGCTGCTGATGTTGCTGCTGGTTCTGGTGCTGCTGATACTGTTGCTGCTGCTGTTCCTGCAACTGATATGGAAGCTGCTGTTGCTGCTGTTGCTGTTGCTGGTGCTTTGGCTGCTGCTGCTGCTGTTGCTGCTAGTGTTGGTGCTCCTGCTGCTGCTGTTGCTGCTGCTGTTGCTGCAGCTATTGCTGCTACTGATGCTATTGCTGCTACTGGTGGTGCCGCTGCTGCTGGTGCGGCTGATGCTGGTGCTGCTGCTGTTGCTGAAACTGATACTGCTGCTGGTGCTGTTGCTGTTTCTGCGGCAGCTGGTGATGCTGGTGTTCCTACTGGTGCTTTTGCTGTTGTTGCTGGTGTTGGTACTGCTGCTGCTGGTGGTGTTGGTGCTGCTGTGGCTGCTGCTTTTGCTGGTGCTGCTCTGGCTGTTACTGCTGCTGCTGTTGCTACTGCTGTTGCCGCTGTTGATGGCGCTGCTCTCCCTGTGGCTGGTGTTGCTGCTGCTGTTGCTGGTACTGCTGCTGTTGCTGCTGCTGCTGCTGGTGTTGCTGCTTTTGCTGCTGCTGGTGATGCTGTAGTTGCTGCTGCTGCTGTTATTGCTGCTGGTACTGCTGTTGCTGTTGCTGCTGCCATTGCTGATGCTGCTGTTGCTGCTGCTGCTGCTGTCCCTATTGTTGTTCGTGCTGCTGCTTTTGGTGCTGCTACTGTTGCTGCCGGTGTTGGTGCAGCTGCTGGCGCATTGGCTGGTGTTGCTCCTGCTGTTGCTGCTACTGATGCTATTGCTGCTACTGATGCTATTGCTGCTACTGGTGGTGCTGCAACTGCTGGTGCTGCTGATGCTGGTGCTGCTGCTGTTGCTGCAACTGATATTGCTGCTGGTGCTCTTGCTGTTGCTGTTGCAGCTGGTGATGCTGGTGTTCCTGCTGGAGCTGTTGCTGTTGTTGCTGGTGTTGGTACTGCTGCTGCTGGTGGTGTTGGTGCTGCTGTGGCTGCTGCTTTTGCTAGTGCTTCTCTGGCTGTTACTGCAGCTGCTGTTGCCGCTGTTGATGATGCTGCTCTTCCTGTTGCCGGTGTTGCTGCTGCTGTTGCTGGTACTGCTGCTGTTGCTGCTCCTGCTGCTGCCATTGCTGCTGTTGCTGCTGCTGTTGATGCTGTAGTTGCTGCTGCTGCTGTTATTGCTGCTGATACTGCTGTTGCTGTTGCTGCAGCTATTGCTGATGCTGCTGTTGCTGCTACTGCTGCTGTTCCTGTTGTTGTTGGTGCTGCTGCATTTGGTGCTGCTGCTGCTAGCTGCTGCAGCTGCTGCTGCTGTTGGTACTGCTGCTGCTGTTGCTGCTGCTGTTACTGCTGCTGGTGTTTTGGCTGATGCTACTGTTGCTGCCAGTGCTTCTGCTGCTGCTGCTGGTGGCTGCTGCTGGTGCTGCTGCTGTTGTTGCTCCTGCTGTTGCTGTAGCTATTGTTGCTACTGATCCTGTTGCTGCTACAGGTCGTGGTGCTGCTGCTGGTGCTGCTCTTGCTGTTCCTGCTGGTGTTGCTCCTGTTGCTGCAGATGTAGTTGCTGCTGTTGCTGGTACTGGTGCTGCTGCTTATGCTGTTGCTGCTGCTGTTGCTGGTGCTAGTGCTGCTGATGTTGCTGCTGGTTCTGGTGCCGCTGATACTGGTGCTGCTGCTGTTGCTGCAACTGATACGGCTGCTGCTGCCGCTGTTGTTGCTGTTGCTGGAGCTTTGCCTGCTGCTGCTGCTGCTGCTGCTGGTGTTGGTGCTCCTGCTGTTACTGCTGCTGTTGCTGCAGCTATTGCTGCTACTGATGCTGTTGCTGCTACTGGTGGTGCTGCTGCTGCTGGTGCT
This sequence comes from Carcharodon carcharias, assembly GCF_017639515.1. Classification (NCBI taxonomy): domain Eukaryota; kingdom Metazoa; phylum Chordata; class Chondrichthyes; order Lamniformes; family Lamnidae; genus Carcharodon; species Carcharodon carcharias. The sequence goes on from NC_054468.1 coordinate 121,363,876, forward strand.
GCTGATGCTGGTGCTGCTGCTGTTACTGCAACTGATACTACTGCTGGTGCTGTTGCTGTTGCTGATGCAGCTGGTGATGCTGGTGTTCCTGCTGGTGCTGTTGCTGTTTTTGCTGGTCTTGGTACTGCTTCTACTGGTGGTGTTGTTGCTACTGTGGCTGCTGCTCTTGCTGGTGCTGCTCTGGCTGTTACTGCAGCTGCTGTTGCTGCTGCTGTTGCCGCTGTTGATGGCGCTGCTCTCCCTGTTGCTGGTGTTGCTGCTGCTGTTGCTGGTACTGCTGCTGTTGCTGCTGTTGCTGCTGGTGTTGCTGCTGTTGCTGCTGCTGGTGATGCTGTCGTTGCTGCTGCTGCTGTTATTGCTGCTGGTACTGCTGTTGCTGTTGCTGCTGCTATTGCTGATGCTGCTGTTGCTGCTACTGCTGCTGTCCCTATTGTTGTTCGTGCTGCTGCTTTTGGTGCTGCTGCTGCCAGCTGCTGCAGCTGCTGCTGCTGTTGGTACTGCTGCTGCTTTTGCTGTGGCTGTTGCTGCTGCTGGTGCTTTGGCTGCTGCTACTGTTGCTGCCGGTGTTGGTGATGCTGCTGTGCAGCTGCTGCTGTTGCTCCCGCTGTTGCTGTAGCTACTGCTGCTACTGATCCTGTTGCTGCTACCGGTGGTGGTGCTGCTGCTGGTGCTGCTCTTGCTGTTGCTGCTGGTGTTGCTGCTGTAGCTGCTGCTGGTGATGCTGTAGTTGCTGCTGCTGCTGTTATTGCTGCTGGTACTGCTGTTGCTGTTGCTGCTGCTATTGCTGATGCTGCTGTAGCTGATACTGCTGCTGTCCCTATTGTTGTTCGTGCTGCTGCTGCTGGTGCTGCTGCTGCTAGCTGCTGTAGCTGCTGCTGCTGTTGGTTCTGCTGCTGCTGTTGCTGCTGCTTTTGCTGTTGCTGGTGCTTTGGCTGCTGCTACTGTTGCTGCCGGTGTTGGTGCTTCTGCTGGTGCTGCTGCTGCTGTTGCTCCAGCTGTTGCTGTAGCTTTTGCTGCTACTGATCCTGTTGCTGCTGCTGGTGGTGGTGCTGCTGCTGGTGCTGCTCTTGCTGTTGCTGCTGGTGTTGCTGCTGTTGCAGCTCATGTTGTTGCTGCTGTTGCTGCTACTGCTGCTTTTCCTGTTGCTGTTGGTGCTACTGCTTCTGGTGCGGCTGCTGCTGTTGCTGCCAGTGCTGGTGCTGCTGCTGCTGGAGGCTGCTGCTGGTGCAGCTGCTGTTGTTGCTCCTGCTTTTGCTGTAGCTATTGTTGCTACTGATCCTGTTGCTGCTACTTGTCGTGGTGCTGCTGCTGGTGCTGCTCTTGCTGTTGCTGCTGGTGTTGCTCCTGTTGCTGCAGATGTAGTTGCTGCTGTTGCTGGTACTGGTGCTGCTGCTCATGCTGTTGCCTCTGCTGTTGCTGGTGCTAGTGCTGCTGATGTTGCTGCTGGTTCTGGTGCTGCTGATATGGTTCCTGCTGCTGTTCCTGCAACTGATATGGAAGCTGCTGTTGCTGCTGTTGCTGTTGCGGGTGCTTTGGCTGCTGCTGCTGCTGTTGCTGCTGGTGTTGGTGCTCCTGCTGCTGCTGTTGCTACTGCTGTTGCTGCAGCTATTGCTGCTACTGATGCTATTGCTGCTACTGGTGGTGCCGCTGCTGCTGGTGCTGCTGATGCTGGTGCTGCTGCTGTTGCTGGAACTGATACTGCTGCTGGTGCTGTTGCTGTTTCTGGTGCAGCTGGTGATGCTGGTGTTCCTGCTGGTGCTGTTGCTGTTGTTGCTGGTGTTGGTACTGCTGCTGCTGGTGGTGTTGTTGCTGCTGTGGCTGCTGCTTTTGCTGGTTCTGCTCTGGCTGTTACTGCAGCTGCTGTTGCTGCTGCTGTTGACGCTGTTGATGGCACTGCTTTTCCTGTTGCTGGTGTTGCTGCTGCTGTTGCTGGTACTGCTGCTGTTGCTGCTGCTTCTGCTGCCATTGCTGCTGTTGCTGCTGCTGGTGATGCTGTAGTTGCTGCTGCTGCTGTTATTGCTGCTGGTACTGCTGTTGCTGTTGCTGCTGGTATTGCTGATGCTGCTGTTGCTGCTACTGCTGCTGTCCCTATTGTTGTTCGTGCTGCTGCTTTTGGTGCTGCTGCTGCCAGCTGCTGCAGCTGCTGCTGCTGTTTGTACTGCTGCGGCTGTTGCTGCTGCTGTTGCTGTTGCTGGTGCTTTGGCTGCTGCAACAGTTGCTGCCAGTGTTGGTGCTGCTGCTAGTGCTTTGGCTGCTGTTGATCCTGCTGTTGCTGTAGATATTGCTGCAACTGATCCTGTTGCTGCTACTGGTGGTGGTGCTGCTGCTGGTGCTGCTACTGATCCTGTTGCTGATGCTGGTGGTGGTGCTGCTGCTGGTGCTGCTCTTGCTGTTGCTGCAGCTGTTGCTGCTGTTGCTGCTGCTGGTGATACTGTAGTTGCTGCTGCTGCTGTTATTGCTGCTGGTACTGCTATTGCTGTTGCTGCTGCTATTGCTGATGCTGCTGTTGCTGCTACTGCTGCTGTTCCTGTTGTTGTTGTTGGTGCTGCTGCTGTTGGTGCTGCTGCTGCCAGCTGCTGCAGCTGCTCCTGCTGTTGGTACTGCTGCTGCTGTTGCTGCTGCTGTTGCTGATGCTTGTGCTTTGGCTGCTGCTACTGTTGCTGCCAGTGCTGGTGCTGCTGCTGCTGGTGGCTGCTGCTGGAGCAGTTGCTGTTGTTGCTCATGCTGTTGCTGTAGCTATTGTTGCTACTCATCCTGTTGTTCCTACTGGTCTGGGTACTGCTGCTGCTGGTGGTGTTGGTGCTGCTGTGGCTGCTGCATTTGCTGGTGCAGCTCTGGCTGTTACTGCTGCTGCTGTTGCTGCTGCTGTTGCCGCTGTTGATGGCGCTGCTCTTCCTGTTGCTGGTGTTGCTGCTACTGTTGCTGGTACTGCTGCTGTTGCTGCTGCTGCTGCTGCCATTGCTGCTGTTGCTGCTGCTGGTGATGCTGTAGTTGCTGCTGCTGCTGTTACTGCTTTTGGTACTGCTGTTGCTGCTGCTATTGCTGATGCTGCTTTTGCTGCTAATGCTGCTGTCCCTATTGTTGTTCGTGCTGCTGCTTTTGGTGCTGCTGCTGCCAGCTGCTGCAGCTGCTCCTGCTGTTGGTACTGCTGCTGCTGTTGCTGCTGCTGTTGCTGATGCTTGTGCTTTGGCTGCTGCTACTGTTGCTGCCAGTGCTGGTGCTGCTGCTGCTGGTGGCTGCTGCTGGAGCAGTTGCTGTTGTTGCTCATGCTGTTGCTGTAGCTATTGTTGCTACTCATCCTGTTGTTCCTACTGGTCTGGGTACTGCTGCTGCTGGTGGTGTTGGTGCTGCTGTGGCTGCTGCTTTTGCTGGTGCAGCTCTGGCTGTTACTGCTGCTGCTGTTGCTGCTGCTGTTGCCGCTGTTGATGGCGCTGCTCTTCCTGTTGCTGGTGTTGCTGCTACTGTTGCTGGTACTGCTGCTGTTGCTGCTGCTGCTGCTGCCATTGCTGCTGTTGCTGCTGCTGGTGATGCTGTAGTTGCTGCTGCTGCTGTTACTGCTTTTGGTACTGCTGTTGCTGCTGCTATTGCTGATGCTGCTTTTGCTGCTAATGCTGCTGTCCCTATTTTTGTTCGTGCTGCTGCTTTTGGTGCTGCTGCTGCCAGCTGCTGCAGCTGCTGCTGCTGTTGGTACGGCTGCTGCTGTTGCTGCTGCTTTTGCTGTTGCTGGTGCTTTGGCTGCACCTACTTTTGCTGCCGGTGTTCGTGCTGCTGCTGCTGCTATTGCTGGTGTTGCTCCTGCTGTTGCTGTAGCTATTGCTGCTACTGATCCTGTTGCTGCTACTGGTGGTGGTGCTGCTGCTGGTGCTGCTCTTGCTGTTGCTGCTGGTGTTGCTGCTGTTGCTGCCGATGGTGATGCTGTAGTTGCTGCTGGTGCTGTAATTGCTGCTGCTACTGCTGTTGCTGTTGCTGCTGCTATTGCTGATGCTGATGTTGCTGCTACTGCTGCTGTCCCTATTGTTGCTCGTGCTGCTGCTGTTGGTGCTGCTGCTGCTAGCTGCTGTAGCTGCTGGTGCTGTTGGTACTGCTGCTGCTGTTGCTGCTGCTGTTGCTGTTGCTGGTGCTTTGGCTGCTGCTACTGTTGCTGCCGGTGTTGGTGCTGCTGCTGGTGCTTTGGCTGCTGTTGCTCCTGCTGCTGCTTTAGCTATTGCTGCTACTGATACTGTTGCTGCTGCTGGTGGTGCTACTGATCCTGTTGCTGATACTGGTGGTGGTGCTGCTGCTGGTGCTGCTCTTGATGCTGCTGCTGGTGTTGCTGCTGTTGCTGCTCCTGGTGATGCTGTAGTTGCTGCTGCTGCTGTTATTGCTGCTGGTACTGCTGCTGCTGTTGCTGCTGCTATTGCTGATGCTGCTGTTGCTGCTACTGCTGCTGTCCCTATTGTTGTTCGTGCTGCTGCTTTTGGTGCTGCTGCTGCCAGCTGCTGCAGCTGCTGCTGCTGTTGGTACTGCTGCTGCTTTTGCTGCGGCTGTTGCTGCTGCTGGTGCTTTGGCTGCTGCTACTGTTGCTGCCGGTGTTGGTGATGCTGCTGTGCAGCTGCTGCTGTTGCTCCCGCTGTTGCTGTAGCTACTGCTGCTACTGATCCTGTTGCTGCTACCGCTGGTGGTGCTGCTGCTGGTGCTGCTCTTGCTGTTGCTGCTGGTGTTGCTGCTGTAGCTGCTGCTGGTGATGCTGTAGTTGCTGCTGCTGCTGTTATTGCTGCTGGTACTGCTGTTGCTGTTGCTGCAGCTATTGCTGATGCTGCTGTTGCTGCTACTGCTGCTGTTCCTGTTGTTGTTGGTGCTGCTGCATTTGGTGCTGCTGCTGCTAGCTGCTGCAGCTGCTGCTGCTGTTGGTACTGCTGCTGCTGTTGCTGCTGCTGTTGCTGCTGCTGGTGTTTTGGCTGCTGCTACTGTTGCTGCCAGTGCTTCTGCTGCTGCTGCTGGTGGCTGCTGCTGGTGCAGCTGCTGTTGTTGCTCCTGCTGTTGCTGTAGCTATTGTTGCTTCTGATCCTGTTGCTGCTACTGGTCGTGGTGCTGCTGCTGGTGCAGCTCTTGCTGTTCCTGCTGGTGTTGCTCCTGGTGCTGCAGATGTAGTTGCTGCTGTTGCTGGTACTGGTGCTGCTGCTTATGCTGTTGCTGCAGCTGTTGCTGGTGCTAGTGCTGCTGATGTTGCTGCTGGTTCTGGTGCTGCTGATACTGGTGCTGCTGCTGTTGCTGCAACTGATACGGCTGCTGCTGCCGCTGTTGTTGCTGTTGCTGGTGCTTTGCCTGCTGCTGCTGCTGCTGCTGCTGGTGTTGGTGCTCCTGCTGCTGCTGTTGCTGCTGCTGTTGCTGCAGCTATTGCTGCTACTTGTGGTGCTGCTGCTGCTGGTGCTGCTGATGCTGGTGCTGCTGCTGTTACTGCAACTGATACTGCTGCTGGTGCTGTTGCTGTTGCTGTTGCAGCTGGTGATGCTGGTGTTCCTGCTGGTGCTGTTGCTGTTGTTGCTGGTCTTGGTACTGCTTCTACTGGTGGTGTTGTTGCTACTGTGGCCGCTGCTCTTGCTGGTGCTGCTCTGGCTGTTACTGCAGCTGCTGTTGCTGCTGCTGTTGCCGTTGTTGATGGCGTGCTCTCCCTGTTGCTGGTGTTGCTGCTGCTGTTGCTGGTACTGCTGCTGTTGCTGCTGCTGCTGGTGTTGCTGCTGTTGCTGCCGATGGTGATGCTGTCGTTGCTGCTGCTGCTGTTATTGCTGCTGGTGCTGCTGTTGCTGTTGCTGCTGCTATTGCTGATGCTGCTGTTGCTGCTACTGCTGCTGTCCCTATTGTTGTTCGTGCTGCTGCTTTTGGTGCTGCTGCTGCCAGCTGCTGCAGCTGCTGCTGCTGTTGGTACTGCTGCTGCGTTTGCTGCGGCTGTTGCTGCTGCTGGTGCTTTGGCTGCTGCTACTGTTGCTGCCGGTGTTGGTGATGCTGCTGTGCAGCTGCTGCTGTTGCTCCCGCTCTTGCTGTAGCTACTGCTGCTACTCATCCTGTTGCTGCTACCGGTGGTGGTGCTGCTGCTGGTGCTGCTATTGCTGTTGATGCTGGTGTTGCTGCTGCAGCTGCTGCTGGTGGTGCTGTAGTTGCTGCTGCTGTTGCCGTTGTTGATGGCGTGCTCTCCCTGTTGCTGGTGTTGCTGCTGCTGTTGCTGGTACTGCTGTTGTTGCTGCTGCTGCTGGTGTTGCTGCTGTTGCTGCCGATGGTGATGCTGTCGTTGCTGCTGCTGCTGTTATTGCTGCTGGTGCTGCTGTTGCTGTTGCTGCTGCTATTGCTGATGCTGCTGTTGCTGCTACTGCTGCTGTCCCTATTGTTGTTCGTGCTGCTGCTTTTGGTGCTGCTGCTGCCAGCTGCTGCAGCTGCTGCTGCTGTTGGTACTGCTGCTGCGTTTGCTGCGGCTGTTGCTGCTGCTGGTGCTTTGGCTGCTGCTACTGTTGCTGCCGGTGTTGGTGATGCTGCTGTGCAGCTGCTGCTGTTGCTCCCGCTCTTGCTGTAGCTACTGCTGCTACTCATCCTGTTGCTGCTACCGGTGGTGGTGCTGCTGCTGGTGCTGCTATTGCTGTTGATGCTGGTGTTGCTGCTGCAGCTGCTGCTGGTGGTGCTGTAGTTGCTGCTGCTGCTGTTATTGCTGCTGGTACTGCTGTTGCTGTTGCTGCTGCTATTGCTGATTCTGCTGTAGCTGATACTGCTGCTGTCCCTATTGTTGTTCGTGCTGCTGCTGCTGGTGCTGCTGCTGCTAGCTGGTGTAGCTGCTGCTGCTGTTGGTTCTGCTGCTGCTGTTGCTGCTGCTTTTGCTGTTGCTGGTGCTTTGGCTGCTGCTACTGTTGCTGCCGGTGTTGGTGCTTCTGCTGGTGTAGCTGCTGCTATTGCTCCTGCTGTTGCTGTAGCTATTGCTGCTACTGATCCTGTTGCTGCTGCTGGTGGTGGTGCTGCTGCTGGTGCTGCTCTTGCGGTTGCTGCTGGTGTTGCTGCTGTTGCAGCTCATGTTGTTGCTGCTGTTGCTGCTACTGCTGCTTTTCCTGTTGCTGTTGGTGCTGCTGCTTCTGGTGCGGCTGCTGCTTTTGCTGCCAGTGCTGGTGCTGCTGCTGCTGGTGGCTGCTGCTGGAGCAGTTGCTGTTGTTGCTCATGCTGTTGCTGTAGCTATTGTTGCTACTCATCCTGTTACTCCTACTGGTCTGGGTACTGCTGCTGCTGGTGGTGTTGGTGCTGCTGTGGCTGCTGCTTTTGCTGGTGCTGCTCTGGCTGTTACTGCTGCTGCTGTTGCTGCAGCTGTTGCCGCTGTTGATGGCGCTGCTCTTCCTGTTGCTGGTGTTGCTGCTACTGTTGCTGGGACTGCTGCTGTTGCTGCTGCTGCTGCTGCCATTGCTGCTGTTGCTGCTGCTGGTGATGCTGTAGTTGCTGCTGCTGCTGTTATTGCTTTTGGTACTGCTGTTGCTGTTGCTGCTGCTATTGCTGATGCTGCTTTTGCTGCTACTGCTGCTGTCCCTATTGCTGTTCGTGCTGCTGCTTTTGGTGCTGCTGCTGCCAGCTGCTGCAGCTGCTGCTGCTGTTGGTACTGCTGCTGCTGTTGCTGCTGCTGTTGCTGTTGCTGGTGCTTTGGCTGCACCTACTTTTGCTGCCGGTGTTCGTGCTGCTGCTGCTGCTATTGCTGGTGTTGCTCCTGCTGTTGCTGTAGCTTTTGCTGCTACTGATCCTGTTGCTGCTACTGGTGGTGGTGCTGCTTCTGGTGCTGCTCTTGCTGTTGCTGCTGGTGTTGCAGCTGTTGCTGCCGATGGTGATGCTGTAGTTGCTGCTGGTACTGTTATTGCTGCTGCTACTGCTGTTGCTGTTGCTGCTGCTATTGCTGATGCTGCTGTTGCTGCTACTGCTGCTCTCCCTATTGTTGTTCGTGCTGCTGCTGTTGGTGCTGCTGCTGCTAGCTGCTGTAGCTGCTGGTGCTGTTGGTACTGCTGCTGCTGTTGCTGCTGCTGTTGCTGTTGCTGGTGCTTTGGCTGCTGCTACTGTTGCTGCCGGTGTTGGTGCTGCTGCTGGTGCTTTGGCTGCTGTTGCTCCTGCTGCTGCTTTAGATATTGCTGCTACTGATCCTGTTGCTGCTGCTGGTGGTGCTACTGATACTGTTGCTGATACTGGTGGTGGTGCTGCTGCTGGTGCTGCTCTTGATGCTGCTGCTGGTGTTGCTGCTGTTGCTGCTCCTGGTGATGCTGTAGTTGCTGCTGCTGCTGTTATTGCTGCTGGTACTGCTGCTGCTGTTGCTGCTGCTATTGCTGATGCTGCTGTTGCTGCTACTGCTGCTGTCCCTACTGTTGTTCGTGCTGCTGCTTTTGGTGCTGCTGCTGCCAGCTGCTGCAGCTGCTGCTGCTGTTGGTACTGCTGCTGCTTTTGCTGCGGCTGTTGCTGCTGCTGGTGCTTTGGCTGCTGCTACTGTTGCTGCCGGTGTTGGTGATGCTGCTGTGCAGCTGCTGCTGTTGCTCCCGCTCTTGCTGTAGCTACTGCTGCTACTGATCCTGTTGCTGCTACCGGTGGTGGTGCTGCTGCTGGTGCTGCTCTTGCTGTTGCTGCTGGTGTTGCTGCTGTAGCTGCTGCTGGTGATGCTGTAGTTGCTGCTGCTGCAGCTATTGCTGATGCTGCTGTTGCTGCTACTGCTGCTGTTCCTGTTGTTGTTGGTGCTGCTGCATTTGGTGCTGCTGCTGCTAGCTGCTGCAGCTGCTGCTGCTGTTGGTACTGCTGCTGCTGTTGCTGCTGCTGTTGCTGCTGCTGGTGTTTTGGCTGCTGCTACTGTTGCTGCCAGTGCTTCTGCTGCTGCTGCTGGTGGCTGCTGCTGGTGCAGCTGCTATTGTTGCTCCTGCTGTTGCTGTAGCTATTGTTGCTACTGATCCTGTTGCTGCTACTGGTGGTGGTGCTGCTGCTGGTGCTGCTCTTGCTGTTCCTGCTGGTGTTGCTCCTGTTGCTGCAGAAGTAGTTGCTGCTGTTGCTGGTACTGGTGCTGCTGCTTATGCTGTTGCTGCTGCTGTTGCTGGTGCTAGTGCTGCTGATGTTGCTGCTGGTTCTGGTGCTGCTGATACTGGTGCTGCTGCTGTTGCTGCAACTGATACGGCTGCTGCTGCTGCTGTTGTTGCTGTTGCTGGAGCTTTGCCTGCTGCTGCTGCTGCTGCTGGTGTTGGTGCTCCTGCTGCTGCTGTTGCTGCTGCTGTTGCTGCAGCTATTGCTGCTACTGATGCTATTGCTGCTACTGGTGGTGCTGCTGCTGCTGGTGCTGCTGATGCTGGTGCTGCTGCTGTTGCTGCAACTGATACTACTGCTGGTGCTGTTGCTGTTGCTGTTGCAGCTGGTGATGCTGGTGTTCCTGCTGGTGCTGTTGCTGTTTTTGCTGGTCTTGGTACTGCTTCTACTGGTGGTGTTGTTGCTACTGTGGCTGCTGCTCTTGCTGGTGCTGCTCTGGCTGTTACTACAGCTGCTATTGCTGCTGCTGCTGCTGCTGTTATTGCTGCTGGTACTGCTGTTCCTGCTGCGGCTGCTATTGCTGATGCTGCTGTTGCTGCTACTGCTGCTGTTCCTGTTGTTGTTGGTGCTGCTGCTGTTGGTGCTTTTGCTGCTAGCTGCTGCAGCTGCTGCTGCTGTTGGTACTGCTGCTGCTGTTGCTGCTGCTGGTGCTTTGGCTGCTGCTACTGTTGCTGCCAGTGCTGGTGCTGCTGCTGCTGTTGGCTGCTACTGGTGCAGCTGCTGTTGTTGCTCCTGCTGTTGCTGTAGCTATTGTTGCTACTGATCCTGTGGCTGCTACTGGTCGTGGTGCTGCTGCTGGTGCTGCTCCTGCTGTTGCTGCTCGTGTTGCTCCTGTTGCTGCAGATGTATTTGCTGCTGTTGCTGGTACTGGTGCTGCTGCTTATGCTGTTGCTGCTGCTGTTGCTGGTGCTAGTGCTGCTGATGTTGCTGCTGGTTCTGGTGCTGCTGATACTGTTGCTGCTGCTGTTGCTGCAACTGATACGGCTGCTGCTGCTGCTGTTGTTGCTGTAGCTGGTGCTTTGGCTGCTGCTGCTGCTGTTGCTGCTTGTGTTGGTGCTCCTGCTGCTGCTGTTGCTGCTGCTGTTGCTGCAGCTATTGCTGCTACTGATGCTATTGCTGCTACTGGTGGTGCTGCAGCTGCTGGTGTTGCTGATGCTGGTGCTGCTGCTGTTGCTGCAACTGATACTGCTGCTGGTGCTCTTGCTGTTGCTGTTGCAGCTGGTGATGCTGGTGTTCCTGCTGGTGCTGTTGCTGTTGTTGCTGGTGTTGGTACTGCTGCTGCTGGTGGTGTTGGTGCTGCTGTGGCTGCTGCTTTTGCTAGTGCTTCTCTGGCTGTTACTGCAGCTGCTGTTGCCGCTGTTGATGATGCTGCTCTTCCTGTTGCCGGTGTTGCTGCTGCTGTTGCTGGAACTGCTGCTGTTGCTGCTCCTGCTGCTGCCATTGCTGCTGTTGCTGCTGCTGGTGATGCTGTAGTTGCTGCTGCTGCTGTTATTGCTGCTGATACTGCTGTTGCTGTTGCTGCAGCTATTGTTGATGCTGCTGTTGCTGCTACTGCTGCTGTTCCTGTTGTTGTTGGTGCTGCTGCATTTGGTGCTGCTGCTGCTAGCTGCTGCAGCTGCTGCTGCTGTTGGTACTGCTGCTGCTGTTGCTGCTGCTGTTACTGCTGCTGGTGTTTTGGCTGCTGCTACTGTTGCTGCCAGTGCTTCTGCTGCTGCGGCTGGTGGCTGCTGCTGGTGCAGCTGCTGTTGTTGCTCCTGCTGTTGCTGTAGCTATTGTTGCCACTGATCCTGTTGCTGCTACTGGTGGTGGTGCTGCTGCTGGTGCTGCTCTTGCTGTTCCTGCTGGTGTTGCTCCTGTTGCTGCAGATGTAGTTGCAGCTGTTGCTGGTACTGGTGCTGCTGAATATGCTGTTGCTGCTGCTGTTGCTGGTGCTAGTGCTGCTGATGTTGCTGCTGGTTCTGGTGCTGCTGATACTGGTGCTGCTGCTGTTGCTGCAACTGATACGGCTGCTGCTGCCGCTGTTGTTGCTGTGGCTGGAGCTTTGCCTGCTGCTGCTGCTGCTGCTGCTGGTGTTGGCGCTCCTGCTGCTGCTGTTGCTGCTGCTGTTGCTGCAGCTATTGCTGCTACTGATGCTATTGCTGCTACTGGTGGTGCTGCTGCTGGTGCTGCTGATGCTGGTGCTGCTGCTGTTACTGCAACTGATACTACTGCTGGTGCTGTTGCTGTTGCTGTTGCAGCTGGTGATGCTGGTGTTCCTGCTGGTGCTGTTGCTGTTTTTGCTGGTCTTGGTACTGCTTCTACTGGTGGTGTTGTTGCTACTGTGGCTGCTGCTCTTGCTGGTGCTGCTCTGGCTGTTACTGCAGCTGCTGTTGCTGCTGCTGTTGCTGCTGTTGATGGCGCTGCTCTCCCTGTTGCTGGTGTTGCTGCTGCTGTTGCTGGTACTGCTGCTGTTGCTGCTGCTGCTGCTGGTGTTGCTGCTGTTGCTGCTGCTGGTGATGCTGTCGTTGCTGCTGCTGCTGTTATTGCTGCTGCTACTGCTGTTGCTGTTGCTGCTGCTATTGCTGATGCTGCTGTTGCTGCTACTGCTGCTGTCCCTATTGTTGTTCGTGCTGCTGCTTTTGGTGCTGCTGCTGCCAGCTGCTGCAGCTGCTGCTGCTGTTGGTACTGCTGCTGCTTTTGCTGCGGCTGTTGCTGCTGCTGGTGCTTTGGCTGCTGCTACTGTTGCTGCCGGTGTTGGTGATGCTGCTGTGCAGCTGCTGCTGTTGCTCCCGCTGTTGCTGTAGCTACTGCTGCTACTGATCCTGTTGCTGCTACCGGTGGTGGTGCTGCTGCTGGTGCTGCTCTTGCTGTTGCTGCTGGTGTTGCTGCTGTAGCTGCTGCTGGTGATGCTGTAGTTGCTGCTGCTGCTGTTATTGCTGCTGGTACTGCTGTTGCTGTTGCTGCTGCTATTGCTGATTCTGCTGTAGCTGATACTGCTGCTGTCCCTATTGTTGTTCGTGCTGCTGCTGCTGGTGCTTCTGCTGCTAGCTGCTGTAGCTGCTGCTGCTGTTGGTTCTGCTGCTGCTGTTGCTGCTGCTTTTGCTGTTGCTGGTGCTTTGGCTGCTGCTACTGTTGCTGCCGGTGTTGGTGCTTCTGCTGGTGTAGCTGCTGCTGTTGCTCCTGCTGTTGCTGTGGCTATTGCTGCTACTGATCCTGTTGCTGCTACTGGTGGTGGTGCTGCTGCTGGTGCTGCTCTTGCTGTTGCTGCTGGTGTTGCTGCTGTTGCAGCTCATGTTGTTGCTGCTGTTGCTGCTACTGCTGCTTTTCCTGTTGCTGTTGGTGCTGCTGCTTCTGGTGAGGCTGCTGCTGTTGCTGCCAGTGCTGGTGCTGCTGCTGCTGGTGGATGCTGCTGGAGCAGTTGCTGTTGTTGCTCCTGCTTTTGCTGTAGCTATTGTTGCTACTCATCCTGTTGCTCCTACTGGTCTGGGTACTGCTGCTGCTGGTGGTGTTGGTGCTGCTTTGGCTGCTGCTTTTGCTGGTGCTGCTCTGGCTGTTACTGCTGCTGCTGTTGCTGCAGCTGTTGCCGCTGTTGATGGCGCTGCTCTTCCTGTTGCTGGTGTTGCTGCTACTGTTGCTGGTACTGCTGCTGTTGCTGCTGCTGCTGCTGCCATTGCTACTGTTGCTGCTGCTGGTGATGCTGTAGTTGCTGCTGCTGCTGTTATTGCTTTTGGTACTGCTGTTGCTGTTGCTGCTGCTATTGCTGATGCTGCTTTTGCTGCTAATGCTGCTGTCCCTATTGCTGTTCGTGCTGCTGCTTTTGGTGCTGCTGCTGCCAGCTGCTGCAGCTGCTGCTGCTGTTGGTACGGCTGCTGATGTTGCTGCTGCTGTTGCTGTTGCTGGTGCTTTGGCTGCACCTACTTTTGCTGCCGGTGTTCGTGCTGCTGCTGCTGCTATTGCTGGTGTTGCTCCTGCTGTTGCTGTAGCTATTGCTGCTACTGATCCTGTTGCTGCTACTGGTGGTGGTGCTGCTTCTGGTGCTGCTCTTGCTGTTGCTGCTGGTGTTGCAGCTGTTGCTGCCGATGGTGATGCTGTAGTTGCTGCTGGTACTGTTATTGCTGCTGCTACTGCTGTTGCTGTTGCTGCTGCTCTTGCTGATGCTGCTGTTGCTGCTACTGTTGCTGTCCCTATTGTTGTTCGTGCTGCTGCTGTTGGTGCTGCTGCTGCTAGCTGCTGTAGCTGCTGGTGCTGTTGGTACTGCTGCTGCTGTTGCTGCTGCTGTTGCTGTTGCTGGTGCTTTGGCTGCTGCTACTGTTGCTGCCGGTGTTGGTGCTGCTGCTGGTGCTTTGGCTGCTGTTGCTCCTGCTGCTGCTTTAGCTATTGCTGCTACTGATCCTGTTGCTGCTGCTGTTCGTGCTACTGATCCTGTTGCTGATACTGGTGGTGGTGCTGCTGCTGGTGCTGCTCTTCATGCTGCTGCTGGTGTTGCTGCTGCTGCTGCTGCTGGTGATGCTGTAGTTGCTGCTGCTGCTGTTATTGCTGCTGGTACTGCTGTTGCTGTTGCTGCTGGTATTGCTGATGCTGCTGTTGCTGCTACTGCTGCTGTCCCTATTGTTGTTCGTGCTGCTTATTTTGGTGCTGCTGCTGCCAGCTGCTGCAGCTGCTCTTGCTGTTGGTACTGCTGCGGCTGTTGCTGCTGCTGTTGCTGTTGCTGGTGCTTTGGCTGCTGCAACAGTTGCTGCCAGTGTTGGTGCTGCTGCTGGTGCTTTGGCTGCTGTGGCTCCTGCTGTTGCTGTAGATATTGCTGCAACTGATCCTGTTGCTGCTACTGGTGGTGGTGCTGCAGCTGGTGCTGCTACTGATCCTGTTGCTGATACTGGTGGTGGTGCTGCTGCTGGTGCTGCTCTTGCTGTTGCTGCAGCTGTTGCTGCTGTTGCTGCTGCTGGTGATACTGTAGTTGCTGCTGCTGCTGTTATTGCTGCTGGTACTGCTGGTGCTGTTGCTGCTGCTATTGCTGATGCTGCTGTTGCTGCTACTGCTGCTGTTCCTGTTGTTGTTGGTGCTGCTGCTGTTGGTGCTGCTGCTGCCAGCTGCTGCAGCTGCTCCTGCTGTTGGTACTGCTGCTGCTGTTGCTGCTGCTGTTTCTGATGCTTGTGCTTTGGCTGCTGCTACTGTTGCTGCCAGTGCTGGTGCTGCTGCTGCTGGTGGCTGCTGATGGAGCAGTTGCTGTTGTTGCTCATGCTGTTGCTGTAGCTATTGTTGCTACTCATCCTGTTGCTCCTACTGGTCTGGGTACTGCTGCTGCTGGTGGTGTTGGTGCTGCTGTGGCTGCTGCTTTTGCTGGTGCTGCTCTGGCTGTTACTGCTGCTGCTGTTGCTGCTGCTGTTGCCGCTGTTGATGGCGCTGCTCTTCCTGTTGCTGGTGTTGCTGCTACTGTTGCTGGTACTGCTGCTGTTGCTGCTGCTGCTGCTGCCATTGCTGCTGTTGCTGCTGCTGGTGATGCTGTAGTTGCTGCTGCTGCTGTTATTGCTTTTGGTACTGCTGTTGCTGTTGCTGCTGCTATTGCTGATGCAGCTTTTGCTGCTAATGCTGCTGTCCCTATTGTTGTTCGTGCTGCTGCTTTTGGTGCTGCTGCTGCCAGCTGCTGCAGCTGCTGCTGCTGTTGGTACTGCTGCTGCTGTTGCTGCTGCTGTTGCTGTTACTGGTGCTTTGGCTGCACCTACTTTTGCTGCCGGTTTTCGTGCTGCTGCTGCTGCTATTGCTGGTGTTGCTCCTGCTGTTGCTGTAGCTATTGCTGCTACTGATCCTGTTGCTGCTACTGGTGGTGGTGCTGCTGCTGGTGCTGCTCTTGCTGTTGCTGCTGGTGTTGCTGCTGTTGCTGCCGATGGTGATGCTGTAGTTGCTGCTGGTGTTGTTATTGCTGCTGCTACTGCTGTTGCTGTTGCTGCTGCTATTGCTGATGCTGGTGTTGCTGCTACTGCTGCTGTCCCTATTGTTGTTCGTGCTGCTGCTGTTGGTGCTGCTGCTGCTAGCTGCTGTAGCTGCTGGTGCTGTTGGTACTGCTGCTGCTGTTGCTGCTGCTGTTGCTGTTGCTGGTGCTTTGGCTGCTGCTACTGTTGCTGCCGGTGTTGGTGCTGCTGCTGGTGCTTTGGCTGCTGTTGCTCCTGCTGCTGCTTTAGCTATTGCTGCTACTGATCCTGTTGTTGCTGCTGCTGGTGGTGCTACTGATCCTGTTGCTGATACTGGTGGTGGTGCTGCTGCTGGTGCTGCTCTTGATGCTGCTGCTGGTGTTGCTGCTGTTGCTGCTCCTGGTGATGCTGTAGTTGCTGCTGCTGCTGTTATTGCTGCTGGTACTGCTGCTGGTGTTGCTGCTGCTATTGCTGATGCTGCTGTTGCTGCTACTGCTGCTGTCCCTATTGTTGTTCGTGCTGCTGCTTTTGGTGCTGCTGCTGCCAGCTGCTGCAGCTGCTGCTGCTGTTGGTACTGCTGCTGCTTTTGCTGTGGCTGTTGCTGCTGCTGGTGCTTTGGCTGCTGCTACTGTTGCTGCCAGTGTTGGTGATGCTGCTGTGCAGCTGCTGCTGATGCTGTCGTTGCTGCTGCTGCTGTTATTGCTTTTGGTACTGCTGTTGCTGTTGCTGCTGCTATTGCTGATGCTGCTTTTGCTGCTAATGCTGCTGTAACTATTGTTGTTCGTGCTGCTGATTTTGGTGCTGCTGCTGCCAGCTGCTGCAGCTGCTGCTGCTGTTGGTACTGCTGCTGCTGTTGCTGCTGCTGTTGCTGTTGCTGGTGCTTTGGCTGCACCTACTTTTGCTGCCGGTGTTCGTGCTGCTGCTGCTGCTTTGGCTGGTGTTGCTCCTGCTGTTGCTGTAGCTATTGCTGCTACTGATCCTGGTGCTGCTACTGGTGGTGGTGCTGCTGCTGGTGCTGCTCTTGCTGTTGCTGCTGGTGTTGCTGCTGTTGCTGCCGATGGTGATGCTGTAGTTGCTGCTGGTGCTGTTATTGCTGCAGCTACTGCTGTTGCTGTTGCAGCTTCTATTTCTGATGCTGCTGTTGCTGCTACTGCTGCTGTCCCTATTGTTGTTCGTGCTGCTGCTGTTGGTGCTGCTGCTGCTAGCCGCTGTAGCTGCTGGTGCTGTTGGTACTGCTGCTGCTGTTGCTGCTGCTGTTGCTGCTGCTGGTGCTTTGGCTGCTGTTGCTCCTGCTGATGCTGTAGCTATTGCTGCTACTGATCCTGTTGCTGCTGCTGGTGTTGCTACTGATCCTGTTGCTGATACTGGTGGTGGTGCTGCTGATGGTGCTGCTCTTGCTGTTGCTGCTGGTGTTGCTGCTGTTGCTGCTGCTGGTGATGCTCTAGTTGCTGCTGCTGCTGTTATTGCTGCTGGTACTGCTGTTGCTGTTGCTGCAGCTATTGTTGATGCTGCTGTTGCTGCTACTGCTGCTGTTCCTGTTGTTGTTGGTGCTGCTGCTGTTGGTACTGCTGCTGCTGTAGCTGCTGCTGGTGCTTTGGCTGCTGCTACTGTTGCTGCCAGTGCCATTGCTGCTGTTGCTTGTGGCTGCTGCTGGTGCAGCTGGTGTTGTTTCTCCTGCTGTTGCTGTAGCTATTGTTGCTACTGATCCTTTTGCTGCTACTGGTCGTGGTGCTGCTGCTGGAGCTGCTCTTGCTGTTGCTGCTGGTGTTGCTCCTGTTGCTGCAGATGTAGTTGCTGCTGTTGCTGGTACTTGTGCTGCTGCTTATGCTGCTGCAGCTGGTGCTTTTGGTACTGCTGCTGCTGTTGCTGCTGCTATTGCTGTTGCTGGTGCTTTGGCTGCTGCTACTGTTGCTGCCGGTGTTCGTGCTGCAGCTGGTGCAGCTGCTGCTGTTGCTCCTGCTGTTGCTGTAGCTATTTCGGCTACTGATCCTGTTACTGATACTGGTGGTGGTGCTGCTGCTGGTGCTGCTCTTGCTGTTGCTGCTGGTGTTGCTGCTGTTGCAGCTCATGTTGTTGCTGCTGTTGCTGCTACTGCTGCTGTTCCTGTTGCTGTTGTTGCTCCTGCTGTTGCTGTAGCTATTGCTGCTACTGATCCTGTTGCTGCTACTGGTTGTGGTGCTGCTGCTGTTGCTGCTGCTGTTGCTGCTCGTGTTGCTCATGTTGCTGCAGATGTAGTTGCTGCTGTTGCTGGTACTGGTGCTGCTGCTCATGCTGTTGCCTCTGCTGTTGCTGGTGCTAGTGCTGCCGATGTTGCTGCTGGTTCTGGTGCTGCTGATACTGGTGCTGCTGATGTTGCTGCAACTGATACGGCTGTTGCTGCTGCTGCTGTTGCTGTTGCTGGTGCTTTGGCTGCTGCTGCTGCTGTTGCTGCTGGTGTTGGTGCTCCTGCTGCTGCTGTTGCTGCTGCTGTTGCTGCAGCTATTGCTGCTACTGATGCTTTTGGTGCTACTGGTGGTGCTGCTGCTGCTGGTGCTGCTGCTGTTGCTGCATCTGATACTGCTGCTGGTGCTGTTGCTGTTGCAGCTGGTGATGCTGGTGTTCCTGCTGGTGCTGTTGCTGTTGTTGCTGGTGTTGGTACTGCTGCTGCTGGTGGTGTTGGTGCTGCTGTGGCTGCTGCTTTTGCTGGTGCTGCTCTGGCTGTTACTGCTGCTGCTGTTGCTGCTGCTGTTGCTGATGCTGCTGTTGCTGCTACTGCTTCTGTCCCTATTGTGGTTCGTGCTGCTGCTTTTGGTGCTGCTGCTGCCAGCTGCTGCAGCTGCTGCTGCTGTTAGTACTGCTGCTGCTGTTGTTGCTGCTGTTGCTGTTGCTGGTGCTTTGCCTGCTGCTACTGTTGATGCCGGTGTTGGTGCTGCTTCTGGTGCTTTGGCTGCTGTTGCTCCTGCTGCTGCTGTAGATATTGCTGCTACTGATCCTGTTGCTGCTGCTGGTGGTGGTGCTGCTGCTGGTGCTGCTACTGATCCTGTTGCTGATACTGGTGGTGGTGCTGCTGCTGGTGCTGCTCTTGCTGTTGCTGCTGGTGTTGCTGCTGTTACTGCTGCTGGTGATGCTGTAGTTGCTGCTGCTGCTGTTGATGCTGCTGGTACTGCTGTTGCTGCAGCTATTGCTGATGCTGCTGTTGCTGCTACTGCTGCTGTTCCTGTTGTTGTTGGTGCTGCTGCTGTTGGTGCTGCTGCTTCTAGCTGCTGCAGCTGCTGGTGCTGATGGTACTGCTGCTGCCTTTGCTGCTGCTGGTGCTTTGGCTGCTGCTACTGTTGCTGCCAGTGCTGGTGCTGCTGCTGCTGGTGGCTGCAGCTGGTGCAGCTGCTGTTGTTGCTCCTGCTGTTGCTCTAGCTATTGCTGCAACTGATCCTGTTGCTGCTACTGGTCGTGGTGCCGCTGCTGGTGCTGCTCTTGCTGCTGCTGCTGGTGTTGCTGCTGTTGCTACTGCTGGTGATGCTGTAGTTGCTGCTGTTGCTGTTATTGCTGCTGGTACTGCTGTTGCTGAGGCTGCTGCTATTGCTGGAGCTGCTGTTGCTGCTACTGCTGCTGTCCCTATTGTTGTTCGTGCTGCTGCTGTTGGTGCTGCTGCTGCTAGCTGCTGTAGCTGCTGGTGCTGTTGGTACTGCTGCTGCTGTTGCTGCTGCTGTTGCCGTTGCTGATGCTTTGGCTGCTGCTACTGTTGCTGCCAGTGCTGGTGCTACTGCAGCTGGTGTCTGATGCTGGTGCAGCTGCTGTTGTTTCCTGCTGTTGCTGTAGCTATTGCTACTACTGATCCTGTTGCTGCTACTGGTGGTGGTGCTGCTGCTGGTGCTGCTCTTGCAGCTGCTGCTGGTGTTGCTCCTGTTACTGCAGATGTAATTGCTGCTGTTGCTGGTACTGGTGCTGCTGCTCATGCTGTTGCATCTGCTGTTGCAGGTTCTAGAGCTGCTGATGTTTCTGCTGGTTCTGGTGCTGCTGATACTGGTGCTGCTGCTGTTGCTGCAACTCATATGGCTGCTGCTGCTGCTGTTGCTGTTGCTGGTGCTTTGGCTGCTGCTGCTGCTGCTGTTGCTGCTGGTGTTGGTGCTCCTGCTGCTGCTGTTGCTGCTGCTGTTGCTGCAGCTATTGCTGCTACTGATGCTATTGCTGCTACTGGTGGTGCTGCTGCTGCTGGTGCTGCTGATGCTGGTGCAGCTGCTGTTGCTGCAACTGATACTGCTGCTGGTGCTTTTGCTGTTGCTGTTGCAGCTGGTGATGCTGGTGTTCCTGCTGGTGCTGTTGCTGTTGTTGCTGGTGTTGGTACTGCTGCTGCTGGTGGTGTTGGTGCTGCTGTGGCTGCTGCTTTTGCTGGTGCTGCTCTGGCTGTTACTGCTGCTGCTGTTGCTGCTGTTGTTGCCGCTGTTGATGGCGCTGCTCTTCCTGTTGCTGGTGTTGCTGCTGCTGTTGCTGGTACTGCTGCTGTTGCTGCTGCTGCTGCTGACATTGCTGCTCTTGCTGCTGCTGGTGATGCTGTAGTTGCTGCTGCTGCTGTTATTGCTGCTGGTACTGCTGTTGCTGTTGCTGCTGCTATTGCTGATGCTGCCGTTGCTGCTGCTGCTGCTGACCCTATTGTTGTTCCTGCTGCTGCTTTTGGTGCTGCTACTGTCAGCTGCTGCAGCTCCTACTGCTGTTGGTACTGCTGCTGCTGTTGCTGCTGCTGTTGCTGTTGCTGCTGCTTTGGCTGCTGCTATTGTTGCTGCCGGTGTTGGTGCTGCTGCTGCTGCTTTGGCTGCTGTTGCTCCTGCTGTTGCTGTAGATATTGCTGTTACTGATCCTTTTGCTGATACTGATGGTGGTGCTGCTGCTGGTGCTATTCTTGCTGTTTCTGCAGGTGTTGCTGCTGTTGCAGCTGATGTTGTTGCTGCTGTTGCTGCTACTGCTGCTGTTCCAGCTGCTGTTGGTGCTGCTGCTTTTGGTGCTGCTGCTGGTCGTTGCTGCAGCTGCTGGTGCTGTTGTTACTGCTGCTGCTGTTGCTGCCAGTGCTGGTGCTGCTGCTGCTGGTGGCTGCTGCTGGTGCAGCTGCTTTTGTTGCTCCTGCTGTTGCTGCAGCTATTGCTGCTACTGATCCTTTTGCTGCTACTGGTCGTGGAGCTGCTGCTTGTGCTGCCCTTGCTGTTGCTGCTGGTGTTGCTGCTGTTGATACTGCTGGTGATGCTGTAGTTGCTGCTGCTGCTGTTATCGCTGCTAGTACTGCTGTTGCTGTGGCTGCTGCTATTGCTGGTGCTGCTGTTGCTGCTACTGCTGCTGTCCCTATTGTTGTTCGTGCTGCTGCAGTTGGTGCTGCTGCTGCTAGCTGCTGTAGCTGCTGGTGCTGTTGGTACTGCTGCTGCTGTTGCTGATGCTGTTGCTGTTGCTGGTGCTTTGGCTGCTGCTACTGTTGCTGCCAGTGCTGGTTCTGCTGCTGCGGGTGGCTGCTGCTGGTGCAGCTGCTGTTGTTGCACCTGCTGTTGCTGTATTATTGCTGCTACTGATCCTGTTGCTGCTACTGGTGGTGGTGCTGCTGCTGGTGCTCCTCTTGCTGTTGCTGCTGGTGTTGCTCCTGTTGCTGCAGATGTAGTTGCTGCTGTTGCTGGTACTGGTGCTGCTGCTCATGCTGTTGCTGCTGCTGTTGCAGGTTCTAGTGCTGCTGATGTTGCTGCTGGTTCTGGTGCTGCTGATACTGGTGCTGCTGCTGTTGCTGCAACTGATACGGCTGCTGCTGCTGCTGCTGCTGTGGCTGTTGCTGGTGCTTTGGCTACTGCTGCTGCTGTTGCTGCTGGTGTTGGTGCTCCTGCTGCTGCTGTTGCTGCTGCTGTTGCTGCACCTATTGCTGCTACTGATGCTATTGCTGCTACTGGTGGTGCTGCTGCTGCTAGTTCTCCTGATGATGGTGCTGCTGCTGCTGCTGCAACTGATACTGCTGCTGGTGCTGTTGCTGTTGCTGTTGCAGCTGGTGATGCTGGCGTTCCTGCTGGTGCTGTTGCTGTTGTAGCTGGTGTTGGTACTCCTGCTGCTGGTGGTGTTGGTGCTGCTGTGGTACTGCTTTTGCTGGTGCTGCTCTGGCTGTTACTGCTGCTGCTGTTCCTGCTGCTGTTGCCTCTGTTGATGGCGCTGATCTTCCTGTTGCTGGTGTTGCTGCTGCTGTTGCTGGTAATGCTGCTGTTGCTGTTGCTGCAGCTATTGCTGATGCTGCTGTTGCTGCTACGGCTGCTGTTCCTGTTGTTGTTCGCGCTGCTGCTGTTGGTGTTGCTGCTGCTAGCTGCTGCAGCTGCTGCTGCTGCAGATGCTGCTGCTGCTGTTGCTGCTGCTGTTACTGCTGCTGGTGCTTTGGCTGCTGCTACTGTTGCTGCCAGTGCTGGTGCTGCTGCTGGTGGTGGCTGCTGCTGGTGCAGCTGCTGTTGTTGCTTCTGCTGTTGATGTAGCTATTGTTGCTACTGATCCTGTTGCTGCTACTGGTCGTGGTGCTGCTGCTGGTGCTGCTCTTGCTGTTGCTGCTGGTGTTGCTCCTGTTGCTGCAGATGTAGTTGCTGCTGTTGCTGGTACTAGTGCTGCTGCTTATGCTGTTGCTGCTGCTGTTGCTGGTGCTAGTGCTGCTGATGTTGCTGCTGGTTCTGGTGCTGCTGATACTGGTGCTGCTGCTGTTGCATGCAACTGATACGGCTGCTGATGCTGCTGTTGTTGCTGTTACTGGTGGTTTGCCTGCTGCTGCTGCTATTGCTGCTGGTATTGGTGCTCCTGCTGCTGCTTTTTCTGCTGCTGTTGCTGCAGCTAATGCTGCTACTGATGGTATTGCTGCTACTGGTGGTGCTGCAGCTGCTGGTGCTGCTGAAGCTGGTGCTGCTGCTGTTGCTGCAACTGATACTGCTGCTGATGCTGTTGCTGTTGCTGTTGCAGCTGGTGATGCTGGTGTTCCTGCTGGTGCTGTTGCTGTTGTTGCTGGTGTTGGTACTCCTGCTGCTGGTGGTGTTGGTGCTGCTGTGGCTGCTGCTTTTGCTGGTGCTGCTCTGGCTGTTACTGATGCTGCCGTTGCTGCTGCTGTTGCCGCTGTTGATGGTGCTGCTCTTCCTGTTGCTGGTGTTGCTGCTGCTGTTGCTGGTACTGCTGCTGTTGCTGCTGCTGCTGCCATTGCTGCTGTTGCTGCTGCTGGTGATGCTGTAGTTGCTGCTGCTGCTGTTATTGCTGCTGGTACTGCTGTTGCTGTTGCTGCTGCTAATGCTGATGCTGCTGTTGCTGCTACTGCTGCTCTTCCTGTTGTTGGTGCTGCTGCTGTTGGTGCTGCTGCTGCCAGCTGCTGCAGCTGCTGCTGCTGTTGGTACTGCTGCCGATGTTGCTGCTGCTGTTGCTGCTGCTGGTGCTTTGGCTGCTGCTACTATTGCTGCCAGTGCTGGTGCTGCTGCTGCTGTTGGCTGCTGCTGGTGCAGCTGCTGTTGTTGCTCCTGCTGTTGCTGTAGCTATTGTTGCTACTGATCCTGTTGCTGCTACTGGTGGTGGTGCTGCTGCTGGTGTTGCTCTTGCTCTTGCTGCTGGTGTTGCTCCTGTTGCTGCAGATATATTTGCTGCTGTTGCTGGTACTGGTGCTGCTGCTTATGCTATTGCTGCTGCCGTTGCTGGTGCTAGTGCTGCTGATGTTGCTGCTGGCTCTGGTGCTGCTGATACTGGTGCTGCTGCTGTTGCTGCAACTGATACGGCTGCTGCTGCTGCTGTTGTTGCTGGTGTTGGTGCTCCTGCTGCTGCTGTTGCTGCTGCTGTTGCTGCAGCTATTGCTGCTACTGATGCTATTGCTGCTACTGGTGGTGCTGCTGCTGCTGGTGCTGCTGATGCTGGTGCTGCTGCTGTTGCTGCAACTGATACTGCTGCTGGTGCTGTTGCTGTTGTTGCTCGTGTTGGTACTGCTGCTGCTGGTGTTGGTGCTGCTGTGGCTGCTGCTTTTGCTGGTGCTGCTCTGGCTGTTACTGCTCTGCTGTTGCTGCTGCTGTTGCCACTGTTGATGGCGCTGCCCTTCCTGTTGCTGGTGTTGCTGCTGCTGTTGCTGGTACTGCTGCTGCTGCTCGTGTTGCTGTAGTTGCTGCTGCTGGTGATGCTGTAGTTGCTGCTGCTGCTGTTATTGCTGCTGGTACTGCTGTTGCTGTTGCTGCTGCTATTGCTGATGCTGCTGTTGCTGCTACTGCTGCTGTCCCTAATGTTGTTCGTGCTGCTGCTTTTGGTACTGCTGCTGCCAGCTGCTGCAGATGCTGCTGCTGTTGGCACTGCTGCTGCTGTTGCTGCTGCTGTTGCTGTTGCTGGTGCTTTGGCTGCTGCTACTGTTGCTGCCGGTGTTGGTGCTGCTGCTGGTCCTTTGGCTTCTGTTGATCCTGCATTTGCAGTAGCTATTGCTGTTACTGATCCTCTTGCTGCTACAGGTGGTGGTGCTGATGCTGGTGCTTCTCTTGCTGTTGCTGCTGGTCTTGCTGCTGTTGCTGCTGCTGGTGATGCTGTAGATGCTGCTGCTGCTGTTATTGCTGCTGGTACTGCTGTTGCTGTTGCTGCTGCTATTGCTGATGCTGCTGTTGCTGCTACTGCTGCTGTCCCTAATGTTGTTCGTGCTGCTGCTTTTGGTACTGCTGCTGCTAGCTGCTGTAGCTGCTGTTGCTGTTGGTACTGCTGCCGCTGTTGCTGCTGCTGTTGCTGCTGCTGGTGCTTTGGCTGCTGCTACTGTTGCTGCCAGTGCTGGTGCTGCTGCTGCTGATGGCTGCTGCTGGTGCAGCTGCTGTTGCTGTAGCTATTGCAGCTACTGATCCTGTTGCTGCTACTTGTGGTGGTGCTGCTGCTGGTGCTGCTCTTGCTGTTGCTGCTGGTGTTGCTGCTGTAGCAGCTCATGTTGTTGCTGCTGTTGCTGCTACTGCTGCTGTTCCTGTTGCTGTTGGCGCTGCTGTGTTTGGTGCTGCTGCTGGTCGTTGCTGCAGCTGCTGCTGCTGTTGGTACTGCTGCTGCTGTTGTTGCCAGTGCTGGTGCTGCTGCTGCTGGTGGCTGGTGCTGGTGCCGCTATTGATGGCGCTGCTCTTCCTGTTGCTGGTGTTGCTGCTGCTGTTGCTGGTACTGCTGCTGTTGCTGCTGCTGCTGCTGGTGTTGCAGTTGTTGCTGCTGCTGGTGATGCTGTAGTTGCTGCTGCTGCTGTTATTGCTGCTGGTACGGCTGTTGCTGTTGCTGCTGCTATTGCTGATGCTGCTGTTGCTGCTACTGCTGCTGTCCCTATTGTTGTTAGTGCTGCTGCTTATGGTGCTGCTGCTGCCAGATGCTGCAGCTGCTGCTGCTGTTGGTACTGCTTCTGCTGTTGCTGCTGCTGTTTCTGTTGCTTTGCCTGCTGCTACTGTTGCTGCCGGTGTTGGTGCTGCTGCTGGTGCTTTGGCTGCTGTTGCTGATGCTGTTGCTGCTGCTGTTGCTGCTTCTGATATGGCTGCTGCTGTTGCTGTTGCTCATGCTTTGCCTGCTGCTGCTGCTGTTGCTGCTGGTGTTGGTGCTCCTGCTGCTGCTGTTGCTGCTGTTGCTGCAGCTATTGCTGCTACTGATGCTATTGCTGCTACTGGTGGTGCTGCTGCTGCTGGTGCTGCTGATGATGGTGCTGCTGTTGTTGCTGCAACTGATACTGCTTCTGGTGCTGTTGCTGTTGCTGTTGCAGCTGGTGATGCTGGTGTTCCTGCTGGTGCTGTTGCTGTTGTAGCTGGTGTTGGTGCTTCTGCTGCTGGTGGTGTTGGTGCTGCTGAGGCTGCTGCTTTTGCTAGTGCTGCTCTAGCTGTTACTGCAGCTGCTGTTCCTGCTGCTGTTGCCGCTGTTGATGGCGCTGCTCTTCCTGTTGCTGGTGTTGCTGCTGCTGTTGCTGGTACTGCTGCTGTTGCTGCTGCTGCTGCTGCCATTGCTGCTGTTGCTGATGCTGGTGATGCTATAGTTGCTGCTGCTGCTGTTATTGCTGCTGGTACTGCTGTTGCTGTTGCTGCTGCTATTGCTGATGCTGCTGTTGCTGCTACTGCTGCTGTTCCTGTTGTTGTTTGTGCAGCTGCTGTTGGTGCTGCTGCTGCTAGCTGCTGCAGCTGCTGCTGCTGTTGGTACTGCTGCTGCTGTTGTTGCCAGTGCTGGTGCTGCTGTTGCTGGTGGCTGCTGCTGGTGCAGCTGCTTTTGTTGCTCCTGCTGTTGCTGTAGCTATTGCTGCTACTGATACTGTTGCTGCTACTGTTCATGGAGCTGCTGTTTGTGCTGCTCTTGCTGTTGCTGCTGGTGTTGCTCCTGTTGCTGCAGAAGCTTTTGCTGCTGTTGCTGGTACTGGTGCTGCTGCTCATGCTGTTGCCTCTGCTGTTGCTGTTGCTAGTGCTGCTGATGTTGCTGCTGGGTCTGGTGCTGCTGATACTGTTGCTGCTGCTGTTGCTGCAACTGATATGGCTGCTGCTGTTGCTGCTGTTGCTGTTGCTGGTGCTTTGCCTGCTGCTGCTGCTGTTGCTGCTGGTGTTGGTGCTCCTGCTGGTGCTATTGCTGCTGCTGTTGCTGCAGCTATTGCTGCTACTGATGCTATTGCTGCTACTGGTGGTGCTGCTGCTGCTGGTGCTGCTGATGCTGGTGCTGCTGCTGTTGCTGCAACTGATACTGCTGCTGGTGCTGTTGCTGTTGTTGCTCGTGTTGGTACTGCTGCTGCTGGTGGTGTTGGTGCTGCTGTTGGTGCTGCTTTTGCTGGTGCTGCTCTGGCTGTTACAGCTCTGCTGTTGCTGCTGCTGTTGCCACTGTTGATGGCGCTGCCCTTCCTGTTGCTGGTGTTGCTGCTGCTGTTGCTGGTACTGCTGCTGCTGCTGGTGTTGCTGTAGTTGCTGCTGCTGGTGATGCTGTAGTTGCTGCTGCTGCTGTTATTGCTGCTGGTACTGCTGTTGCTGTTGCTGCTGCTATTGCTGATGCTGCTGTTTCTGCTATTGCTGCTGTTCCTGTTGTTGTTGGTGCTGCTGCTGTTGGTGCTGCTGCTGCCAGCAGCTGCAGCTGCTGCTGCTGTTGGTACTGCTGCTGCTGTTGCTGATGCTGTTGCTGCTGCTGGTGCATTGGCTGCTGCTACTGTTGCTGCCAGTGCTGGTGCTGCTGCTGGTGGTGGCTGCTGCTGGTGCAGCTGCTGTTGTTGCTCCTGCTGTTGCTGTAGCTATTGTTGCTACTGATCCTGTTGCTGCTACTGGTGGTGGTGCTGCTGCTGGTGTTGCTCTTGCTCTTGCTGCTGGTGTTGCTCCTGCTGCTGCAGATATATTTGCTGCTGTTGCTGGTACTGGTACTGCTGCTTATGCTGTTGCTGCTGCCGTTGCTGGTGCTAGTGCTGCTGATGTTGCTGCTGGTTCTGGTGCTGCTGATACTGGTGCTGCTGCTGTTGCTGCAACTGATACGGCTGCTGCTGCTGCTGTTGTTGCTGTTGTTGGTGCTCCTGCTGCTGCTGTTGCTGCTGCTGTTGCTGCAGCTATTGCTGCTACTGATGCTATTGCTGCTACTGGTGGTGCTGCTGCTGCTGGTGCTGCTGAGGCTGGTGCTGCTGCTGTTGCTGCAACTGATACTGCTGCTGGTGCTGTTGCTGTTGTTGCTCGTGTTGGTACTGCTGCTGCTGGTGGTGTTGGTGCTGCTGTGGCTGCTGCTTTTGCTGGTGCTGCTCTGGCTGTTACTGCTCTGCTGTTGCTGCAGCTGTTGCCACTGTTGATGGCGCTGCCCTTCCTGTTGATGGTGTTGCTGCTGCTGTTGCTGGTACTGCTGCTGCTGCTGGTGTTGCTGCTGTTGCTGCTGGTGATGCTGTAGTTGCTGCTGCTGCTGTTATTGCTGCTGGTTCTGCTGTTGCTGTTGCTGCTGCTATTGCTGATGCTGCTGTTGCTGCTACTGCTGCTGTCCCTATTGTTCGTGCTGCTGCTTTTGGTACTGCTGCTGCCAGCTGCTGCAGATGCTGCTGCTGTTGGCACTGCTGCTGCTGTTGCTGCTGCTGTTGCTGCTGCTGGTGCTTTGGCTGCTGCTACTGTTGCTGCCAGTGCTGGTGCTGCTGCTGCTGGTGGCTGCTGCTGGTGCAGCTGCTGTTGTTGCTCCTGCTGTTGCTGTAGCTATTGTTGCTACTGATCCTGTTGCTGCTACTGGTGGTGGTGCTGCTGCTGGTGTTGCTCTTGCTCTTGCTGCTGGTGTTGCTCCTGTTGCTGCAGATATAGTTGCTGCTGTTGCTGGTACTGGTACTGCTGCTTATGCTGTTGCTGCTGCCGTTGCTGGTGCTAGTGCTGCTGATGTTGCTGCTGGTTCTGGTGCTGCTGATACTGGTGCTGCTGCTGTTGCTGCAACTGATACGGCTGCTGCTGCTGCTGTTGTTGCTGTTGTTGGTGCTCCTGCTGCTGCTGTTGCTGCTGCTGTTGCTGCAGCTATTGCTGCTACTGATGCTATTGCTGCTACTGGTGGTGCTGCTGCTGCTGGTGCTGCTGATGCTGGTGCTGCTGCTGTTGCTGCAACTGATACTGCTGCTGGTGCTGTTGCTGTTGTTGCTCGTGTTGGTACTGCTGCTGCTGGTGGTGTTGGTGCTGCTGTGGCTGCTGCTTTTGCTGGTGCTGCTCTGGCTGTTACTGATGCTGCCGTTGCTGCTGCTGTTGCCGCTGTTGATGGTGCTGCTCTTCCTGTTGCTGGTGTTGCTGCTGCTGTTGCTGGTACTGCTGCTGTTGCTGCTGCTGCTGCCATTGCTGCTGTTGCTGCTGCTGGTGATGCTGTAGTTGCTGCTGCTGCTGTTATTGCTGCTGGTACTGCTGTTGCTGTTGCTGCTGCTAATGCTGATGCTGCTGTTGCTGCTACTGCTGCTCTTCCTGTTGTTGGTGCTGCTGCTGTTGGTGCTGCTGCTGCCAGCTGCTGCAGCTGCTGCTGCTGTTGGTACTGCTGCTGCTGTTGCTGCTGCTGTTGCTGCTGCTGGTGCTTTGGCTGCTGCTACTATTGCTGCCAGTGCTGGTGCTGCTGCTGCTGTTGGCTGCTGCTGGTGCAGCTGCTGTTGTTGCTCCTGCTGTTGCTGTAGCTATTGTTGCTACTGATCCTGTTGCTGCTACTGGTGGTGGTGCTGCTGCTGGTGTTGCTCTTGCTCTTGCTGCTGGTGTTGCTCCTGTTGCTGCAGATATATTTGCTGCTGTTGCTGGTACTGGTGCTGCTGCTTCTGCTATTGCTGCTGCCGTTGCTGGTGCTAGTGCTGCTGATGTTGCTGCTGGCTCTGGTGCTGCTGATACTGGTGCTGCTGCTGTTGCTGCAACTGATACGGCTGCTGCTGCTGCTGTTGTTGCTGGTGTTGGTGCTCCTGCTGCTGCTGTTGCTGCTGCTGTTGCTGCAGCTATTGCTGCTACTGATGCTATTGCTGCTGCTGTTGCTGCAACTGATACTGCTGCTGGTGCTGTTGCTGTTGTTGCTCGTGTTGGTACTGCTGCTGCTGGTGTTGGTGCTGCTGTGGCTGCTGCTTTTGCTGGTGCTGCTCTGGCTGTTACTGCTCTGCTGTTGCTGCTGCTGTTGCCACTGTTGATGGCGCTGCCCTTCCTGTTGCTGGTGTTGCTGCTGCTGTTGCTGGTACTGCTGCTGCTGCTCGTGTTGCTGTAGTTGCTGCTGCTGGTGATGCTGTAGTTGCTGCTGCTGCTGTTATTGCTGCTGGTACTGCTGTTGCTGTTTCTGCTGCTATTGCTGATGCTGCTGTTGCTGCTACTGCTGCTGTCCCTAATGTTGTTCGTGCTGCTGCTTTTGGTACTGCTGCTGCCAGCTGCTGCAGATGCTGCTGCTGTTGGCACTGCTGCTGCTGTTGCTGCTGCTGTTGCTGTTGCTGGTGCTTTGGCTGCTGCTACTGTTGCTGCCGGTGTTGGTGCTGCTGCTGGTCCTTTGGCTTCTGTTGATCCTGCATTTGCAGTAGCTATTGCTGTTACTGATCCTCTTGCTGCTACAGGTGGTGGTGCTGATGCTGGTGCTTCTCTTGCTGTTGCTGCTGGTCTTGCTGCTGTTGCTGCTGCTGGTGATGCTGTAGATGCTGCTGCTGCTGTTATTGCTGCTGGTACTGCTGTTGCTGTTGCTGCTGCTATTGCTGATGCTGCTGTTGCTGCTACTGCTGCTGTCCCTAATGTTATTCGTGCTGCTGCTGTTGGTGCTGCTGCTGCTAGCTGCTGTAGCTGCTGTTGCTGTTGGTACTGCTGCCGCTGTTGCTGCTGCTGTTGCTGCTGCTGGTGCTTTGGCTGCTGCTACTGTTGCTGCCAGTGCTGGTGCTGCTGCTGCTGATGGCTGCTGCTGGTGCAGCTGCTGTTGCTGTAGCTATTGCAGCTACTGATCCTGTTGCTGCTACTTGTGGTGGTGCTGCTGCTGGTGCTGCTCTTGCTGTTGCTGCTGGTGTTGCTGCTGTAGCAGCTCATGTTGTTGCTGCTGTTGCTGCTACTGCTGCTGTTCCTGTTGCTGTTGGCGCTGCTGTGTTTGGTGCTGCTGCTGGTCGTTGCTGCAGCTGCTGCTGCTGTTGGTACTGCTGCTGCTGTTGTTGCCAGTGCTGGTGCTGCTGCTGCTGGTGGCTGGTGCTGGTGCCGCTATTGATGGCGCTGCTCTTCCTGTTGCTGGTGTTGCTGCTGCTGTTGCTGGTACTGCTGCTGTTGCTGCTGCTGCTGCTGGTGTTGCAGTTGTTGCTGCTGCTGGTGATGCTGTAGTTGCTGCTGCTGCTGTTATTGCTGCTGGTACGGCTGTTGCTGTTGCTGCTGCTATTGCTGATGCTGCTGTTGCTGCTACTGCTGCTGTCCCTATTGTTGTTAGTGCTGCTGCTTATGGTGCTGCTGCTGCCAGATGCTGCAGCTGCTGCTGCTGTTGGTACTGCTTCTGCTGTTGCTGCTGCTGTTTCTGTTGCTTTGCCTGCTGCTACTGTTGCTGCCGGTGTTGGTGCTGCTGCTGGTGCTTTGGCTGCTGTTGCTGATGCTGTTGCTGCTGCTGTTGCTGCTTCTGATATGGCTGCTGCTGTTGCTGTTGCTCATGCTTTGCCTGCTGCTGCTGCTGTTGCTGCTGGTGTTGGTGCTCCTGCTGCTGCTGTTGCTGCTGTTGCTGCAGCTATTGCTGCTACTGATGCTATTGCTGCTACTGGTGGTGCTGCTGCTGCTGGTGCTGCTGATGATGGTGCTGCTGTTGTTGCTGCAACTGATACTGCTTCTGGTGCTGTTGCTGTTGCTGTTGCAGCTGGTGATGCTGGTGTTCCTGCTGGTGCTGTTGCTGTTGTAGCTGGTGTTGGTTCTTCTGCTGCTGGTGGTGTTGGTGCTGCTGAGGCTGCTGCTTTTGCTTGTGCTGCTCTAGCTGTTACTGCAGCTGCTGTTCCTGCTGCTGTTGCCGCTGTTGATGGCGCTGCTCTTCCTGTTGCTGGTGTTGCTGCTGCTGTTGCTGGTACTGCTGCTGTTGCTGCTGCTGCTGCTGCCATTGCTGCTGTTGCTGCTGCTGGTGATGCTATAGTTGCTGCTGCTGCTGTTATTGCTGCTGGTACTGCTGTTGCTGTTGCTGCTGCTATTGCTGATGCTGCTGTTGCTGCTACTGCTGCTGTTCCTGTTGTTGTTGGTGCAGCTGCTGTTGGTGCTGCTGCTGCTAGCTGCTGCAGCTGCTGCTGCTGTTGGTACTGCTGCTGCTGTTGTTGCTGCTGCTGGTGCTGCTGTTGCTGGTGGCTGCTGCTGGTGCAGCTGCTTTTGTTGCTCCTGCTGTTGCTGTAGCTATTGCTGCTACTGATACTGTTGCTGCTACTGTTCATGGAGCTGCTGTTTGTGCTGCTCTTGCTGTTGCTGCTGGTGTTGCTCCTGTTGCTGCAGAAGCTTTTGCTGCTGTTGCTGGTACTGGTGCTGCTGCTCATGCTGTTGCCTCTGCTGTTGCTGTTGCTAGTGCTGCTGATGTTGCTGCTGGGTCTGGTGCTGCTGATACTGTTGCTGCTGCTGTTGCTGCAACTGATATGGCTGCTGCTGTTGCTGCTGTTGCTGTTGCTGGTGCTTTGCCTGCTGCTGCTGCTGTTGCTGCTGGTGTTGGTGCTCCTGCTGGTGCTATTGCTGCTGCTGTTGCTGCAGCTATTGCTGCTACTGATGCTATTGCTGCTACTGGTGGTGCTGCTGCTGCTGGTGCTGCTGATGCTGGTGCTGCTGCTGTTGCTGCAACTGATACTGCTGCTGGTGCTGTTGCTGTTGTTGCTCGTGTTGGTACTGCTGCTGCTGGTGGTGTTGGTGCTGCTGTTGGTGCTGCTTTTGCTGGTGCTGCTCTGGCTGTTACAGCTCTGCTGTTGCTGCTGCTGTTGCCACTGTTGATGGCGCTGCCCTTCCTGTTGCTGGTGTTGCTGCTGCTGTTGCTGGTACTGCTGCTGCTGCTGGTGTTGCTGTAGTTGCTGCTGCTGGTGATGCTGTAGTTGCTGCTGCTGCTGTTATTGCTGCTGGTACTGCTGTTGCTGTTGCTGCTGCTATTGCTGATGCTGCTGTTGCTGCTACTGCTGCTGTTCCTGTTGTTGTTGGTGCTGCTGCTGTTGGTGCTGCTGCTGCCAGCAGCTGCAGCTGCTGCTGCTGTTGGTACTGCTGCTGCTGTTGCTGATGCTGTTGCTGCTGCTGGTGCATTGGCTGCTGCTACTGTTGCTGCCAGTGCTGGTGCTGCTGCTGCTGGTGGCTGCTGCTGGTGCAGCTGCTGTTGTTGCTCCTGCTGTTGCTGTAGCTATTGTTGCTACTGATCCTGTTGCTGCTACTGGTGGTGGTGCTGCTGCTGGTGTTGCTCTTGCTCTTGCTGCTGGTGTTGCTCCTGCTGCTGCAGATATATTTGCTGCTGTTGCTGGTACTGGTACTGCTGCTTATGCTGTTGCTGCTGCCGTTGCTGGTGCTAGTGCTGCTGATGTTGCTGCTGGTTCTGGTGCTGCTGATACTGGTGCTGCTGCTGTTGCTGCAACTGATACGGCTGCTGCTGCTGCTGTTGTTGCTGTTGTTGGTGCTCCTGCTGCTGCGGTTGCTGCTGCTGTTGCTGCAGCTATTGCTGCTACTGATGCTATTGCTGCTACTGGTGGTGCTGCTGCTGCTGGTGCTGCTGATGCTGGTGCTGCTGCTGTTGCTGCAACTGATACTGCTGCTGATTCTGTTGCTGTTGTTGCTCGTGTTGGTACTGCTGCTGCTGGTGGTGTTGGTGCTGCTGTGGCTGCTGCTTTTGCTGGTGCTGCTCTGGTGTTACTGCTCTGCTGTTGCTGCTGCTGTTGCCACTGTTGATGGTGCTGCCCTTCCTGTTGATGGTGTTGCTGCTGCTGTTGCTGGTACTGCTGCTGCTGCTGGTGTTGCTGCTGTTGCTGCTGGTGATGCTGTAGTTGCTGCTGCTGCTGTTATTGCTGCTGGTACTGCTGTTGCTGTTGCTGCTGCTATTGCTGATGCTGCTGTTGCTGCTACTGCTGCTGTCCCTATTGTTGTTCGTGCTGCTGCTTTTGGTACTGCTGCTGCCAGCTGCTGCAGATGCTGCTGCTGTTGGCACTGCTGCTGCTGTTGCTGCTGCTGTTGCTGCTGCTGGTGCTTTGGCTGCTGCTACTGTTGCTGCCAGTGCTGGTGCTGCTGCTGCTGGTGGCTGCTGCTGGTGCAGCTGCTGTTGTTGCTCCTGCTGTTGCTGTAGCTATTGTTGCTACTGATCCTGTTGCTGCTACTGGTGGTGGTGCTGCTGCTGGTGTTGCTCTTGCTCTTGCTGCTGGTGTTGCTCCTGTTGCTGCAGATATAGTTGCTGCTGTTGCTGGTACTGGTACTGCTGCTTATGCTGTTGCTGCTGCCGTTGCTGGTGCTAGTGCTGCTGATGTTGCTGCTGGTTCTGGTGCTGCTGATACTGGTGCTGCTGCTGTTGCTGCAACTGATACGGCTGCTGCTGCTGCTGTTGTTGCTGTTGTTGGTGCTCCTGCTGCTGCTGTTGCTGCTGCTGTTGCTGCAGCTATTGCTGCTACTGATGCTATTGCTGCTACTGGTGGTGCTGCTGCTGCTGGTGCTGCTGATGCTGGTGCTGCTGCTGTTGCTGCAACTGATACTGCTGCTGGTGCTGTTGCTGTTGTTGCTCGTGTTGGTACTGCTGCTGCTGGT
The DNA here is from genome assembly GCF_017639515.1 of Carcharodon carcharias. Classification (NCBI taxonomy): domain Eukaryota; kingdom Metazoa; phylum Chordata; class Chondrichthyes; order Lamniformes; family Lamnidae; genus Carcharodon; species Carcharodon carcharias. The sequence continues at coordinate 121,396,892 of NC_054468.1, forward strand.
GGTGTTGGTGCTGCTGTGGCTGCTGCTTTTGCTGGTGCTGCTCTGGCTGTTACTGCTCTGCTGTTGCTGCTGCTGTTGCCACTGTTGATGGCGCTGCCCTTCCTGTTGCTGGTGTTGCTGCTGCTGTTGCTGGTACTGCTGCTGCTGCTGGTGTTGCTGCTGTTGCTGCTGGTGATGCTGTAGTTGCTGCTGCTGCTGTTATTGCTGCTGATACTGCTGTTGCTGTTGCTGCTGCTATTGCTGATGCTGCTGTTGCTGCTACTGCTGCTGTCCCTATTGTTGTTCGTGCTGCTGCTTTTGGTAATGCTGCTGCCGGCTGCTGCAAATGCTGCTCCTGTTGGCACTGCTGCTGCTGTTGCTGCTGCTGTTGCTGTTGCTGGTGCTTTGGCTTCTGCTACTGTTGCTGCTGGTGTTGGTGCTGCTGCTGGTGCTTTGGCTTCTGTTGATCCTGCTGTTGCAGTAGCTATTGCTGCTACTGATCCTGTTGCTGCTACTGGTGGTGGTGCTGCTGCTGGTGCTGCTCTTGCTGTTGCTGCTGGTCTTGCTGCTGTTGCTGCTGCTGGTGATGCTGTAGTTGCTGCTGCTGCTATTATTGCTGCTGGTACTGCTGTTGCTGTTGCTGCTGCTATTGCTGATGCTGCTGTTGCTGCTACTGCTGCTGTCCCTAATGTTATTCGTGCTTCTGCTGTTGTTGCTGCTGATGCTAGCTGCTGTAGCTGCTGTTGCTGTTGGTACTGCTGCTGCTGTTGCTGCTGCTGTTGCTGCTGCTGGTTCTTTGGCTGCTGCTACTGTTGCTGCCAGTGTTGGTGCTGCTGCTGGTGCTTTGGCTGCTGTTGCTCCTGCTGTTGCTGTAGCTATTGCAGCTACTGATCCTGTTGCTGCTACTTGTGGTGGTGCTGCTGCTGGTGCTGCTCTTGCTGTTGCTGCTGGTGTTGCTGCTGTAGCAGCTCATGTTGTTGCTGCTGTTGCTGCTACTGCTGCTGTTCCTGTTGTTGTTGGCGCTGCTGCTTTTGGTTGCTTTGCCTGCTGCTTCTGTTGCTGCCGGTGTTGGTGCTGCTGCTGGTGCTTTGGCTGCTGTTGCTGATGCTGTTGCTGTAGCTCTTGATCCTACTGATTCTGTTGCTGCTACCGGTGGTGGTGATGCTGCTGGTGCTGCTACTGTTCCTGTTGCTGCAACTGGTGGTGGTGCTGCTGCTGGTGCTGCTCTTGCTGTTGCTGCTGGTGTTGCTGTTGTTGCTGCTGCTGGTGATGCTGCTGCTGCTGCTACTGCTGCTGTTCCTGTTGGTGTTGGCGCTGCTGCTTTTGGTGCTGCTGCAGGTCGTTGCTGCAGCTGCTGCTGCTGTTGGTACTGCTGCTGCTGTTGTTGCCAGTGCTGGTGCTGCTGCTGCTGGTGGCTGGTGCTGGTGCCGCTATTGATGGCGCTGCTCTTCCTGTTGCTGGTGTTGCTGCTTCTGTTGCTGTTACTGCTGCTGTTGCTGCTGCTGGTGTTGCAGCTGTTGCTGCTGCTGGTGATGCTGTAGTTGCTGCTGCTGCTGTTATTGCTGCTGGTACTGCTGTTGCTGTTGCTTCTGCTATTGCTGATGCTGCTGTTGCTGCTACTGCTGCTGTCCCTATTGTTGTTCGTGCTGCTGCTTTTGGTGCTGCTGCTACCATCTGCTGCAGCTGCTGCTGCTGTTGGTACTGCTGCTGCTCTTGCTGCTGCTGTTGCTGTTGCTTTGCCTGCTGCTACTGTTGCTGCCGGTGTTGGTGCTGCTGCTGGTGCTTTGGCTACTGTTGCTGATGCTGTTACTGTAGCTCTTGATCCTACTGATTCTGTTGCTGCTACCGGTGGTGGTGCTGCTGCTGGTGCTGCTGTAGTTGTTGCTTTTGCTGTTATTGCTGCTGGTACTGCTGTTGCTGTTGCTGCTGTTATTGCTGATGCTGTTGTTGCTACTACTGCTGCTGCTGCAGTTGCTGTTGTTGCTGCTGCTGGTGATGCTGTAGTTGTTGCTGCTGCTGTTATTGCTGCTGGTACTGCTGTTGCTGTTGCTGCTGTTATTGCTGATGCTGTTGTTGCTACTACTGCTGCTGTTCCTGTTGTTGTTGGTGCTGCGGCTGTTGGTGGTGCTGCTGCTAGCTGCTGCAGCTGCTGCTGCTGTTGGTACTGCTGCTGCCAGTGCTGCTGCTGGTGGCTGCTGCTGGTGCAGCTGCTGTTGTTGCTCCTGCTGTTGCTATAGCTATTGTTGCTAGTCATCCTGTTGCTGCTACTGGTGGTGGTGCTGCTGCTGGTGCTGCTCTTGCCGTTGCTGCTGTTGTTGCTCCTGGTGCTGCAGATGTAGTTGCTGCTGTTGCTGGTACTGGTGCTGCTGCTTATGCTGTTGCTGCGGCTGTTGCTGGTGCTAGTGCTGCTGATGTTGCTGCTGGTTCTGGTGCTGCTGATACTGGTGCTGCTGCTGTTGCTGCAACTGATACGGCTGCTGCTGCTGCTGTTGTTGCTGTTGTTGGTGCTCCTGCTGCTGCTGTTGCTGCTGCTGTTGCTGCAGCTATTGCTGCTACTGATGCTATTGCTGCTACTGGTGGTGCTGCTGCTGCTGGTGCTGCTGATGCTGGTGCTGCTGCTGTTGCTGCAACTGATATTGGTGCTGGTGCTGTTGCTGTTGTTGCTCGTGTTGGTACTGCTGCTGCTGGTGGTGTTGGTGCTGCTGTGGCTGCTGCTTTTGCTGGTGCTGCTCTGGCTGTCACTGCTCTGCTGTTGCTGCTGCTGTTGCCACTGTTGATGGCGCTGCCCTTTCTGTTGCTGGTGTTGCTGCTGCTGTTGCTGGTACTGCTGCTGCTGCTGGTGTTGCTGCTGCTGTTGCTGGTACTGCTGCTGTTGCTGCTGCTGCTGCTGGTGTTGCAGCTGTTGCTGCCGATGGTGATGCTGTAGTTGCTGCTGCTGCTGTTATTGCTGCTGGTACTGCTGTTGCTGTTGCTGCTGCTATTGCTGATGCTGCTGTTGCTGCTACTGCTGCTGTCCCTATTGTTCGTGCTGCTGCTTTTGGTGCTGCTGCTGCCAGCTGCTGCAGCTGCTGCTGTTGGTACTGCTGCTGCTGTTGCTGATGCTGTTGCTGTTTCTTTGCCTGCTGCTACTGTTGCTGCCAGTGCTGGTGCTGCTGCTGCAGCTTTGGCTGCTGTTGCTGATGCTGTTGCTGTAGCTATTGATCCTACTGATTCTCTTACTGCTACCGGTGGTGGTGCTGCTGCTGGTGCTGCTACTGATCCTGTTGCTGCAACTGGTGGTGGTGCTGCTGCTGGTGCTACACTTGCTGTTGCTGCTGGTGTTGCTGTTGTTGCTGCTGCTGGTGATGCTGTAGTTGTTGCTGCTGCTGTTATTGCTGCTGGTACTTCTGTTGCTGTTGCTGCTGCTTTTGCTGATGCTGCTGTTGCTGCTACTGCTGCTCTTCCTGTTGTTGTTGGAGCTGCGGCTGTTGGTGGTGCTGCTGCTAGCTGCTGCAGCTGCTGCTGCTGTTGGTACTGCTGCTGCTGTTGCTGCTGCTGTTGCTGCTGCTGGTGCTTTGGCTGCTGCTACTGTTGCTGCCAGTGCTGGTGCTGCTGCTGCTGATGGCTGCTGCTGGTGCAGCTGCTGTTGTTGCTCCTGCTGTTGCTATAGCTGGTGCTTTGGCTGCTGTTGCTCCTGCTGTTGCTGTAGCTATTGCTGCTACTGATCCTGTTGCTGCTACTGGTGGTGGTGCTGCTGCTGGTGCTGCTCTTGCTGTTGATGCTGCTGTTGCTGCTGTTGCAGCTCATGTTTTTGCTGCTGTTGCTGCTACTGCTGCTGTTCCTGTTGCTGTCGGCGCTGCTGCTTTTGGTGCTGCTGCTGGTCGTTGCTGCAGCTGCTGCTGCTGTTGGTACTGCTGCTGCTGTTGTTGCCAGTGCTGGTGCTGCTGCTGCTGGTGGCTGCTGCTGGTGAAGCTGCTGTTGTTGCTCCTGCTGTTGCTGTAGGTATTGCTGCTACTGATACTGTTTCTGCTACTGGTCGTGGAGCTGCTGCTGGTGCTGCTCTAGCTGTTGCTGCTGGTGTTGCTCCTGTTGCTGCAGATGTAGTTGCTGCTGTTGCTGGTACTGGCGCTGATGCTCATGCTGTTGCCTAGCTGTTGCTGGTTCTAGTGCTGCTGATGTTGCTGCTGGTTCTGGTGCTGCTGATACTGTTGCTGCTGCTGTTGCTGCATCTGATATGGCTGTTACTGTTGCTGCTGTTGCTGGTGCTTTGCCTGCTGCTGCTGCTGTTGCTGCTGGTGTTGGTGCTCCTGCTGCTGCTGTTGCTGCTGCTGTTGCTGAAACTGATACTGCTGCTGGTGCTGTTGCTGTTGCTGTTGCAGCTGGTGATGCTGGTGTTCCTGCTGGTGCTGTTGCTGTTGTAGCTGGTGTTGGTTCTGCTGCTGCTGGTGGTGTTGGTGCTGCTACTTTTGCTGCCAGTGCTGGTGCTGCTGCTGCTGGTGGCTGCTGCTGGTGCAGCTGCTGTTGTTTCTCCTGCTGTTGCTGTAGCTATTGTTGCTACTGATCCTGTTGCTGCGACTGGTCTTGGTACTGCTGCTGCTGGTGGTGTTGGTGCTGCTGATGCTGCTGCTTTTGCTGGTGCTGCTCTGGCTCTTACTGCTGCTGCTGTTGCTGCTGCTGTTGCCGCTGTTGATGGCACTGCTCTTCCTGTTGCTGCTGTTGCTGCTGCTGGTGCTGCCATTGCTGCTCTTGCTGCTGCTGGTGATGCTGTAGATGCTGCTGCTGCTGTTATTGCTGCTGGTACTGCTGTTGCTGTTGCTGCTGCTATTGCTGATGCTGCTGTTGCTGCTACTGCGGCTGTCCCTATTGTTGTTCGTGCTGCTGCTGTTGGTGCTGCTGCTGCCAGCTGCTGCAGCTGCTGCTGCTGTTGGTACTGCTGCTGCAGTTGCGTCCAGTGCTGGTGGCTGCTGCTGGTGCAGCTGCTGTTGTTACACCTGCTGTTGCTGTAGCTATTGCTGCTACTGATCCTGTTGCTGCTACTGGTCGTGGTGCTGCTGCTGGTACTGCTCTTTTTGTTGCTGCTGTTGTTGCTCCTGTTGCTGCAGATGTGGTTGCTGCTGTTGCTGGTACTGGTGCTGCTGCTCATGCTGTTGCCTCTGCTGTTGCTGTTGCTAGTGCTGCTGATGTTGCTGCCAGTGCTGGTGCTGCTGTTGCTGGTGGCTGCTGCTGGTGCAGCTGCTTTTGTTGCTCCTGCTGTTGCTGTAGCTATTGCTGCTACTGATACTGTTGCTGCTACTGTTCATGGAGCTGCTGTTTGTGCTGCTCTTGCTGTTGCTGCTGGTGTTGCTCCTGTTGCTGCAGAAGCTTTTGCTGCTGTTGCTGGTACTGGTGCTGCTGCTCATGCTGTTGCCTCTGCTGTTGCTGTTGCTAGTGCTGCTGATGTTGCTGCTGGGTCTGGTGCTGCTGATACTGTTGCTGCTGCTGTTGCTGCAACTGATATGGCTGCTGCTGTTGCTGCTGTTGTTTCTGTAGCTGGTGCTTTGCCTGCTGCTGCTGCTGTTGCTGCTGGTGTTGGTGCTCCTGCTGCTGCTATTGTTGCTGCTGTTGCTGCAGCTATTGCTGCTACTGATGCTATTGCTGCTACTGGTGGTGCTGCTGCTGCTGGTGCTGTTGATGCTGGTGCTCCTGCTGTTGCTGCAACTGATACTGCTGCTCATTCTGTTGCTGTTGTTGCTCGTGTTGGTACTGCTGCTGCTGGTGGTGTTGGTGCTGCTGTGGCTGCTGCTTTTGCTGGTGCTGCTCTGGCTGTTACAGCTCTGCTGTTGCTGCTGCTGTTGCCACTGTTGATGGCGCTGCCCTTCCTGTTGCTGGTGTTGCTGCTGCTGTTGCTGGTACTGCTGCTGCTGCTGGTGTTGCTGTAGTTGCTGCTGCTGGTGATGCTGTAGTTGCTGCTGCTGCTGTTATTGCTGCTGGTACTGCTGTTGCTGTTGCTGCTGCTATTGCTGATGCAGCTGTTGCTGCTACTGCTGCTGTTCCTGTTGTTGTTGGTGCTGCTGCTGTTGGTGCTGCTGATGCCAGCAGCTGCAGCTGCTGCTGCTGTTGGTACTGCTGCTGCTGTTGCTGATGCTGTTGCTGCTGCTGGTGCTTTGGCTGCTGCTACTGTTGCTGCCAGTGCTGGTGCTGCTGCTGCTGGTGGCTGCTGCTGGTGCAGCTGCTGTTGTTGCTCCTGCTGTTGCTGTAGCTATTGTTGCTACTGATCCTGTTGCTGCTACTGGTGGTGGTGGTGCTGCTGGTGTTGCTCTTGCTCTTGCTGCTGGTGTTGCTCCTGTTGCTTCAGATATATTTGCTGCTGTTGCTGGTACTGGTACTGCTGCTTATGCTGTTGCTGCTGCCGTTGCTGGTGCTAGTGCTGCTGATGTTGCTGCTGGTTCTGGTGCTGCTGATACTGGTGCTGCTGCTGTTGCTGCAACTGATACGGCTGCTTCTGCTGCTGTTGTTGCTGTTGTTGGAGCTCCTGCTGCTGCTGTTGCTGCTGCTGTTGCTGCAGCTATTGCTGCTACTGATGCTATTGCTGCTACTGGTTGTGCTGCTGCTGCTGGTGCTGCTGATGCTGGTGCTGCTGCTGTTGCTGCAACTGATACTGCTGCTGGTGCTGTTGCTGTTGTTGCTCGTGTTGGTACTGCTGCTGCTGGTGGTGTTGGTGCTGCTGTGGCTGCTGCTTTTGCTGGTGCTGCTCTGGCTGTTACTGCTCTGCTGTTGCTGCTGCTGTTGCCACTGTTGATGGCGCTGCCCTTCCTGTTGCTGGTGTTGCTGCTGCTGTTGCTGGTACTGCTGCTGCTGCTGGTGTTGCTGCTGTTGCTGCTGGTGATGCTGTAGTTGCTGCTGCTGCTGTTATTGCTGCTGGTACTGCTGTTGCTGTTGCTGCTGCTATTGCTGATGCTGCTGTTGCTGCTACTGCTGCTGTCCCTATTGTTGTTCGTGCTGCTGCTTTTGGTACTGCTGCTGCCAGCTGCTGCAGATGCTGCTGCTGTTGGCACTGCTGCTGCTGTTGCTGCTGCTGTTGCTGCTGCTGGTGCTTTGGCTGCTGCTACTGTTGCTGCCAGTGCTGGTGCTGCTGCTGCTGGTGGCTGCTGCTGGTGCAGCTGCTGTTGTTGCTCCTGCTGTTGCTGTAGCTATTGTTGCTACTGATCCTGATGCTGCTACTGGTGGTGGTGCTGCTGCTGGTGTTGCTCTTGCTCTTGCTGCTGGTGTTGCTCCTGTTGCTGCAGATATAGTTGCTGCTGTTGCTGGTACTGGTACTGCTGCTTATGCTGTTGCTGCTGCCGTTGCTGGTGCTAGTGCTGCTGATGTTGCTGCTGGTTCTGGTGCTGCTGATACTGGTGCTGCTGCTGTTGCTGCAACTGATACGGCTGCTGCTGCTGCTGTTGTTGCTGTTGTTGGTGCTCCTGCTGATGCTGTTGCTGCTGCTGTTGCTGCAGCTATTGCTGCTACTGATGCTATTGCTGCTACTGGTGGTGCTGCTGCTGCTGGTGCTGCTGATGCTGGTGCTGCTGCTGTTGCTGCAACTGATACTGCTGCTGGTGCTGTTGCTGTTGTTGCTCGTGTTGGTACTGCTGCTGCTGGTGGTGTTGGTGCTGCTGTGGCTGCTGCTTTTGCTGGTGCTGCTCTGGCTGTTACTGCTCTGCTGTTGCTGCTGCTGTGGCCACTGTTGATGGCGCTGCCCTTCCTGTTGCTGGTGTTGCTGCTGCTGTTGCTGGTACTGCTGCTGCTGCTGGTGTTGCTGCTGTTGCTGCTGGTGATGCTGTAGTTGCTGCTGCTGCTGTTATTGCTGCTGGTACTGCTGTTGCTGTTGCTGCTGATATTGCTGATGCTGCTGTTGCTGCTACTGCTGCTGTCCCTATTGTTGTTCGTGCTGCTGCTTTTGGTAATGCTGCTGCCGGCTGCTGCAGATGCTGCTGCTGTTGGCACTGCTGCTGCTGTTGCTGCTGCTGTTGCTGTTGCTGGTGCTTTGGCTTCTGCTACTGTTGCTGCTGGTGTTGGTGCTGCTGCTGGTGCTTTGGCTTCTGTTGATCCTGCTGTTGCAGTAGCTATTGCTGCTACTGATCCTGTTGCTGCTACTGGTGGTGGTGCTGCTGCTGGTGCTGCTCTTGCTGTTGCTGCTGGTCTTGCTGCTGTTGCTGCTGCTGGTGATGCTGTAGTTGCTGCTGCTGCTTTTATTGCTGCTGGTACTGCTGTTGCTGTTGCTGCTGCTATTGCTGATGCTGCTGTTGCTGCTACTGCTGCTGTCCCTAATGTTATTCGTGCTTCTGCTGTTGTTGCTGCTGATGCTAGCTGCTGTAGCTGCTGTTGCTGTTGGTACTGCTGCTGCTGTTGCTGCTGCTGTTGCTGCTGCTGGTTCTTTGGCTGCTGCTACTGTTGCTGCCAGTGTTGGTGCTGCTGCTGGTGCTTTGGCTGCTGTTGCTCCTGCTGTTGCTGTAGCTATTGCAGCTACTGATCCTGTTGCTGCTACTTGTGGTGGTGCTGCTGCTGGTGCTGCTCTTGCAGTTGCTGCTGGTGTTGCTGCTGTAGCAGCTCATGTTGTTGCTGCTGTTGCTGCTACTGCTGCTGTTCCTGTTGCTGTTGGCGCTGCTGCTTTTGGTTGCTTTGCCTGCTGCTTCTGTTGCTGCCGGTGTTGGTGCTGCTGCTGGTGCTTTGGCTGCTGTTGCTGATGCTGTTGCTGTAGCTCTTGATGCTACTGATTCTTTTGCTGCTACCGGTGGTGGTGCTGCTGCTGGTGCTGCTACTGTTCCTGTTGCTGCAACTGGTGGTGGTGCTGCTGCTGGTGCTGCTCTTGCTGTTGCTGCTGGTGTTGCTGTTGTTGCTGCTGCTGGTGATGCTGCTGTTGCTGCTACTGCTGCTGCTCCTGTTGGTGTTGGCGCTGCTGCTTTTGGTGCTGCTGCAGGTCGTTGCTGCAGCTGCTGCTGCTGTTGGTACTGCTGCTGCTGTTGTTGCCAGTGCTGGTGCTGCTGCTGCTGGTGGCTGGTGCTGGTGCCGCTATTGATGGCGCTGCTCTTCCTGTTGCTGGTGTTGCTGCGTCTGTTGCTGTTACTGCTGCTGTTGCTGCTGCTGCTGCTGGTGTTGCAGCTGTTGCTGCTGCTGGTGATGCTGTAGTTGCTGCTGCTGCTGTTATTGCTGCTGGTACGGCTGTTGCTGTTGCTGCTGCTATTGCTGATGCTGCTGTTGCTGCTACTGCTGCTGTCCCTATTGTTGTTCGTGCTGCTGCTTTTGGTGCTGCTGCTACCATCTGCTGCAGCTGCTGCTGCTGTTGGTACTGCTGCTGCTGTTGCTGCTGCTGTTGCTGTTGCTTTGCCTGCTGCTACTGTTGCTGCCGGTGTTGGTGCTGCTGCTGGTGCTTTGGCTACTGTTGCTGATGCTGTTACTGTAGCTCTTGATCCTACTGATTCTGTTGCTGCTACCGGTGGTGGTGCCGCTGCTGGTGCTGCTAATGATCCTGTTGCTGCAACTGGTGGTGGTGCTGCTGCTGGTTCTGCTCTTGCTGTTGCTGCTGCAGTTGCTGTTGTTGCTGCTGCTGGTGATGCTGTAGTTGTTGCTGCTGCTGTTATTGCTGCTGGTACTGCTGTTGCTGTTGCTGCTGTTATTGCTGATGCTGCTGTTGCTACTACTGCTGCTGTTCCTGTTGTTGTTGGTGCTGCGGCTGTTGGTGGTGCTGCTGCTAGCTGCTGCAGCTGCTGCTGCTGTTGGTACTGCTGCTGCTGTTGCTGCTGCTGGTGGCTGCTGCTGGTGCAGCTGCTGTTGTTGCTCCTGCTGTTGCTATAGCTATTGTTGCTAGTCATCCTGTTGCTGCTACTGGTGGTGGTGCTGCTGCTGGTGCTGCTCTTGCCGTTGCTGCTGCTGTTGCTCCTGGTGCTGCAGATGTAGTTGCTGCTGTTGCTGGTACTGGTGCTGCTGCTTATGCTGTTGCTGCGGCTGTTGCTGGTGCTAGTGCTGCTGATGTTGCTGCTGGTTCTGGTGCTGCTGGTACTGGTGCTGCTGCTGTTGCTGCAACTGATACGGCTGCTGCTGCTGCTGTTGTTGCTGTTGTTGGTGCTCCTGCTGCTGCTGTTGCTGCTGCTGTTGCTGCAGCTATTGCTGCTACTGATGCTATTGCTGCTACTGGTGGTGCTGCTGCTGCTGGTGCTGCTGTTGCTGGTGCTGCTGCTGTTGCTGCAACTGATATTGGTGCTGGTGCTGTTGCTGTTGTTGCTCGTGTTGGTACTGCTGCTGCTGGTGGTGTTGGTGCTGCTGTGGCTGCTGCTTTTGCTGGTGCTGCTCTGGCTGTTACTGCTCTGCTGTTGCTGCTGCTGTTGCCACTGTTGATGGCGCTGCCCTTTCTGTTGCTGGTGTTGCTGCTGCTGTTGCTGGTACTGCTGCTGCTGCTGGTGTTGCTGCTGCTGTTGCTGGTACTGCTGCTGTTGCTGCTGCTGCTGCTGGTGTTGCAGCTGTTGCTGCCGATGGTGATGCTGTAGTTGCTGCTGCTGCTGTTATTGCTGCTGGTACTGCTGTTGCTGTTGCTGCTGCTATTGCTGATGCTGCTGTTGCTGCTACTGCTGCTGTCCCTATTGTTCGTGCTGCTGCTTTTGGTGCTGCTGCTGCCAGCTGCTGCAGCTGCTGCTGTTGGTACTGCTGCTGCTGTTGCTGATGCTGTTGCTGTTTCTTTGCCTGCTGCTACTGTTGCTGCCGGTGCTGGTGCTGCTGCTGCAGCTTTGGCTGCTGTTGCTGATGCTGTTGCTGTAGCTCTTGATCCTACTGATTCTCTTACTGCTACCGGTGGTGGTGCTGCTGCTGGTGCTGCTACTGATCCTGTTGCTGCAACTGGTGGTGGTGCTGCTGCTGGTGCTACACTTGCTGTTGCTGCTGGTGTTGCTGTTGTTGCTGCTGCTGGTGATGCTGTAGTTGTTGCTGCTGCTGTTATTGCTGCTGGTACTTCTGTTGCTGTTGCTGCTGCTTTTGCTGATGCTGCTGTTGCTGCTACTGCTGCTCTTCCTGTTGTTGTTGGAGCTGCGGCTGTTGGTGGTGCTGCTGCTAGCTGCTGCAGCTGCTGCTGCTGTTGGTACTGCTGCTGCTGTTGCTGCTGCTGTTGCTGCTGCTGGTGCTTTGGCTGCTGCTACTGTTGCTGCCAGTGCTGGTGCTGCTGCTGCTGATGGCTGCTGCTGGTGCAGCTGCTGTTGTTGCTCCTGCTGTTGCTATAGCTCGTGCTTTGGCTGCTGTTGCTCCTGCTGTTGCTGTAGCTATTGCTGCTACTGATCCTGTTGCTGCTACTGGTGGTGGTGCTGCTGCTGGTGCTGCTCTTGCTGTTGATGCTGCTGTTGCTGCTGTTGCAGCTCATGTTTTTGCTGCTGTTGCTGCTACTGCTGCTGTTCCTGTTGCTGACGGCGCTGCTGCTTTTGGTGCTGCTGCTGGTCGTTGCTGCAGCTGCTGCTGCTGTTGGTACTGCTGCTGCTGTTGTTGCCAGTGCTGGTGCTGCTGCTGCTGGTGGCTGCTGCTGGTGAAGCTGCTGTTGTTGCTCCTGCTGTTGCTGTAGGTATTGCTGCTACTGATACTGTTTCTGCTACTGGTCGTGGAGCTGCTGCTGGTGCTGCTCTAGCTGTTGCTGCTGGTGTTGCTCCTGTTGCTGCAGATGTAGTTGCTGCTGTTGCTGGTACTGGCGCTGATGCTCATGCTGTTGCCTAGCTGTTGCTGGTTCTAGTGCTGCTGATGTTGCTGCTGGTTCTGGTGCTGCTGATACTGTTGCTGCTGCTGTTGCTGCATCTGATATGGCTGTTACTGTTGCTGCTGTTGCTGGTGCTTTGCCTGCTGCTGCTGCTGTTGCTGCTGGTGTTGGTGCTCCTGCTGCTGCTGTTGCTGCTGCTGTTGCTGAAACTGATACTGCTGCTGGTGCTGTTGCTGTTGCTGTTGCAGCTGGTGATGCTGGTGTTCCTGCTGGTGCTGTTGCTGTTGTAGCTGGTGTTGGTTCTGCTGCTGCTGGTGTTGTTGGTGCTGCTACTTTTGCTGCCAGTGCTGGTGCTGCTGCTGCTGGTGGCTGCTGCTGGTGCAGCTGCTGTTGTTTCTCCTGCTGTTGCTGTAGCTATTGTTGCTACTGATCCTGTTGCTGCGACTGGTCTTGGTACTGCTGCTGCTGGTGGTGTTGGTGCTGCTGATGCTGCTGCTTTTGCTGGTGCTGCTCTGGCTCTTACTGCTGCTGCTGTTGCTGCTGCTGTTGCTGCTGCTGTTGCCGCTGTTGATGGCACTGCTCTTCCTGTTGCTGCTGTTGCTGCTGCTGGTGCTGCCATTGCTGCTCTTGCTGCTGCTGGTGATGCTGTAGTTGCTGCTGCTGCTGTTATTGCTGCTGGTACTGCTGTTGCTGTTGCTGCTGCTATTGCTGAGGCTGCTGTTGCTGCTACTGCGGCTGTCCCTATTGTTGTTCGTGCTGCTGCTTTTGGTGCTGCTGCTGCCAGCTGCTGCAGCTGCTGCTGCTGTTGGTACTGCTGCTGCAGTTGCGTCCAGTGCTGGTGGCTGCTGCTGGTGCAGCTGCTGTTGTTACACCTGCTGTTGCTGTAGCTATTGCTGCTACTGATCCTGTTGCTGCTACTGGTCGTGGTGCTGCTGCTGGTACTGCTCTTTTTGTTGCTGCTGTTGTTGCTCCTGTTGCTGCAGATGTGGTTGCTGCTGTTGCTGGTACTGGTGCTGCTGCTCATGCTGTTGCCTCTGCTGTTGCTGGTGCTAGTGCTGCTGATGTTGCTGCTGGTTCTGGTGCTGCTGATACTGGTGCTGCTGCTGTTGCTGCAAATGATATGGCTGATGCTGCTGCTGCTGTCGCTGTTGCTGGTGCTTTGGCTGCTGCTGCTGCTGCTGTTGCTGCTGGTGTTGGTGCTCCTGCTGCTGCTGTTGTTGCTGCTGTTGCTGCAGCTATTGCTGCTACTGATGCTATTGCTGCTACTGGAGGTGTTGCTGCTGCTGGTTCTGCTGATGCTGTTGCTGCTGCTGTTGCTGCAACTGATACTGCTGCTGGTGCTGTTGCTGTTGCTGTTGCAGCAGGTGATGCTGGTGTTCCTGCTGGTGCTGTTGTTGCTGGTGTTGTTACTGCTGCTGCTGGTGGTGTTGGTGCTGCTGTGGCTGCTGCTTTTGCTGGTGCAGCTCTGGCTGTTACTGATGCTGCTGTTGCTGCTGCTGTTGCCGCTGTTGATGGTGCTGCACTTCCTGTTGCTGCTGTTGCTGATGCCATTGCTGATGTTGCTGCTGCTGGTGATGCTGTAGTTGCTGCTGCTGCTGTTATTGCTGCTGGTACTGCTGTTGCTGTTGCTGATGCTATTGCTGATGCTGCTGTTGCTGCTACTGCTGCTGTCCCTATTGTTGTTCGTGCTGCTGCTTTTGGTGCCGCTGCTGCCAGCTGCTGCAGCTGCTGCTGCTGTTGGTACTGCTGCTGCTGTTGCTGCTGCTGTTGCTGTTGCTGGTGCTTTCTCTGCTGCTACATTTGCTGCGGGTGTTGGTGCTGCTGCTGGTGCTTTGGCTGCTGTTGCTCCTGCTGTTGCTCTAGCTATTGCTGATACTGCTCCTGTTGCTGCTACTGGTGGTGGTGCTGCTGCTGGTGCTGCTCTTGCTCTTGCTGTTCGTTTTGCTGCTGTTGCAGCTCATGTTGTTGCTGCTGTTGCTGCTCCTGCTGCTGTTCCTGTTGCTGTTGGTGCTGCTGCCTTTGGTGCTGCTGCTGGTCGTTGCTGCAGCTGCTGCTGCTCTTGGTACGCTGCTGCTGTTGCGTCCAGTGCTGGTGGCTGCTGCTGGTGCAGCTGCTGTTGTTACTCCTGCTGTTGCTGTAGCTATTGCTGCTACTGATCCTGTTGCTGCTACTGATCGTGGTGCTGCTGCTGGTACTGCTCTTGTTGTTGCTGCTGGTGTTGCTCCTGTTGCTGCAGATGTAGTTGCTGCTGTTGCTGGTACTGGTGCTGCTGCTCATGCTGTTGCCTCTGCTGTTGCAGGTGCTAGTGCTGCTGATGTTGCTGCTGGTTCTGGTGCTGCTGATACTGGTGCTGCTGATGTTGCTGCAACAGATACAGCTGCTGCTGCTGCTGTTGTTGCTGTAGCTGGTGCTTTGGCTGCTGCTGCTGCTGTTGCTGCTGGTGTTGGTGCTCCTGCTGCTGCTGTTGCTGCTGCTGTTGCTGCAGCTATTGCTGCCACTGAAGCTATTGCTGATAAAGGTGGTGCTGCTGCTGCTGGTGCTGCTGATGCTGGTACTGCTGCTGTTGCTGAAACTAATACTGCTGCTGGTGCTGTTCCTGTTGCTGTTGCAGCTGGTGATGCTGGTGTTGGTACTGCTGCTGCTGGTGGTGTTGGTGCTGTTGTGGCTGCTGCTTTTGCTGGTGCTGCTCTGGCTGTTACTGCTGCTGCTGCTGCTGCTGTTGCTGGTGCTTTGGCTGCTGCTGCTGCTGTTGCTGCTGGTGTTGGTGCTCCTGCTGCTGCTTTTGCTGCTGCTGTTGCTGCAGCTAATGCTGCTACTGATGCTATTGCTGCTACTGGTGGTGCTGCTGCTGCTGGTGCTGCCGATGCTGGTGCTGCTGCTGTTGCTGCAACTGATACTGCTGCTGGTGCTTTTGCATTTGCTGTTGCAGCTGGTGATGCTGGTGTTCCTGCTGGTGCTGTTGCTGCTGTTGCTGGTGTTGGTACTGCTGCTGCTGGTGGTGTTGGTGCTGCTGTGGCTGCTGCTTTTGCTGGTGCTGCTCTGGCTGTTACTGCTGCTGCTGTTGCTGCTGCTGTTGCCACTGTTGATGGTGCTGCTCTTCCTGTTGCTGGTGTTGCTGCTGCTGTTGCTGGTACTGCTGCTGTTGCTGCTGCTGCTGCTGCCATTGCTGCTGTTGCTGCTGCTGGTGATGCTGTAGTTGCTGCTGCTGCTGTTATTGCTGCTGGTACTGCTGTTGCTGTTGCTGCTGCTATTGCTGATGCTGCTGTTGCTGCTACTGCTGCTGTTCCTGTTGTTGTTGGTGCTGCTGCTGTTGGTGCTGCTGCTGCCAGCTGCTGCAGCTGCTGGTGCTGTTGGTACTGCTGCTGCTGTTGCTGCTGCTGTTGCTGCTGCTGGTGCTTTGGCTGCTGCTACTGTTGCTGCCAGTGCTGGTGCTGCTGCTGCTGGTGGCTGCTGCTGGTGCAGCTGCTGTTGTTACACCTGCTGTTGCTGTAGCTATTGTTGCTACTGATCCTGTTGCTGCTACTGGTGGTGGTGCTGCTGCTGGTGTTGCTCTTGCTCTTGCTGCTGGTGTTGCTCCTGTTGCTGCAGATATAGTTGCTGCTGTTGCTGGTACAAGTGCTGCTGCTTATGCTGTTGCTGCTGCCGTTGCTGGTGCTAGTGCTGCTGATGTTGCTGCTGGTTCTGGTGCTGCTGATACTGGTGCTGCTGCTGTTGCTGCAACTGATACGGCTGCTGCTGCTGCTGTTGTTGCTGGTGTTGGTGCTCCTGCTGCTGCTGTTGCTGCAGCTATTGCTGCTACTGATGCTATTGCTGCTACTGGTGGTGCTGCTGCAGCTGGTGCTGCTGATGCTGGTGCTGCTGCTGTTGCTGCAACTGATACTGCTGCTGGTGCTGTTGCTGTTGTTGCTCTTGTTGCTACTGCTGCTGCTGGTGGTGTTGGTGCTGCTGTGGCTGCTGCTTTTGCTGGTGCTGCTCTGGCTGTTACTGCTCTGCTGTTGCTGCTGCTGTTGCCACTGTTGATGGCGCTGCCCTTCCTGTTGCTGGTGTTGCTGCTGCTGTTGCTGGTACTGCTGCTGCTGCTGGTGTTGCTGTAGTTGCTGCTGCTGGTGATGCTGTAGTTGCTGCTGCTGCTCTTATTGCTGCTGGTACTGCTGTTGCTGTTGCTGCTGCTATTGCTGATGCTGCTGTTGCTGCTACTGCTGCTGTCCCTATTGTTGTTCGTGCTGCTGCTTTTGGTACTGCTGCTGCCAGCTGCTGCAGATGCTGCTGCAGTTGGCACTGCTGCTGCTGTTGCTGCTGCTGTTGCTGTTGCTGGTGCTTTGGCTTCTGCTACTGTTGCTGCCGGTGTTGGTGCTGCTGCTGGTGCTTTGGCTTCTGTTGATCCTGCTGTTGCAGTAGCTATTGCTGCTAATGATCCTGTTGCTGCTACTGGTGGTGGTGCTGCTGCTGGTGCTTCTGTTGCTGTTGCTGCTGGTCTTGCTGCTGTTGCTGCTGCTGGTGATGCTGTAGTTGCAGCTGCTGCTGTTATTGCTGCCGGTGCTGCTCTTGCCGTTGCTGCTGTTGTTGCTCCAGTTGCTGCAGATGTAGTTGCTGCTGTTGCTGGTACTGGTGCTGCTGCTTATGCTGTTGCTGCGGCTGTTGCTGGTGCTAGTGCTGCTGATGTTGCTGCTGCTTCTGGTGCTGCTGATACTGGTGCTGCTGCTGTTGCTGCAACTGATACGGCTGCTGCTGCTGCTGTTGTTGCTGTTGCTGGTGCTTTGCCTGCTGCTGCTGCTGTTGCTGCTGGTGTTGGTGCTCCTGCTGCTGCTGTTGCTGCTGCTGTTACTGCTGCTATTGCTGCTACTGATGCTATTGCTGCTACTAGTGGTGCTGCTGCTGCTGGTTCTACTGATGCTGGTGCTGCTGCTGTTGCTGCAACTGATACTGCTGCTGGTGCTGTTGCTGTTGCTGTTGCAGCTGTTGATGCTGGTGTTCCTGCTGGTGCTGTTGCTGTTGCTGCTGCTGTTGCTGGTACTGCTGCTGCTGGTGTTGCTGCTGTTGCTGCTGCTGGTGATGCTGTGGTTGCTGCTGCTGCTGTTATTGCTGCTGGTACTGCTGTTGCTGTTGCTGCTGCTATTGCTGATGCTGCTGTTTCTGCTACTGCTGCTGGCCCTATTGTTGTTTGTGCTGCTGCTTTTGGCACTGCTGCTGCCAGCTGCTGCAGATGCTGCTGCTGTTGGCACTGCTGCTGCTGTTGCTGCTGCTGTTGCTGTTGCTGGTGCTTTGGCTGGGGCTACTGTTGCTGCCGGTGTTGGTGCTGCTGCTAGTGCTTTGGCTGCTGTTGATCCTGCTGTTGCTGTAGCTATTGCTGCTACTGATCCTGTTGCTGCTACTGGTGGTGGTGCTGCTGCTGGTGCTGCTCTTGCTGTTGCTGCTGCTATTGCTGATGCTGCTGTTGCTGCTACTGCTGCTGTCCCTAATGTTATTCGTGCTGCTGCTGTTGGTGCTGCTGCTGCTGGCTGCTGTAGCTGCTGTTGCAGTTGGTACTGCTGTCACTGTTGCTGCTGCTGCTGCTGCTGCTGGTTCTTTGCCTGCTGCTACTGTTGCTGCCGGTGTTGGTGCTGCTGCTGGTGCTTTGGCTGCTGTTGCTCCTGCTGTTGCTGTAGCTATTGCAGCTACTGATCCTGTTGCTGCTACCTGTGGTGGTGCTGCTGCTGGTGCTGCTCTTCCTGTTGCTGCTGGTGTTGCTGCTGTAGCAGCCCATGTTGTTGCTGCTGTTGCTGCTACTGCTGCTGTTCCTGTTGCTGTTGGCGCTGCATTTTTGGTGCTGCTGCTGGTCGTTGCTGCAGCTGCTGCTGCTGTTGGTACTGCTGCTGCTGTTGTTGCCAGTGCTGGTGCTGCTGCTGCTGGTGGCTGGTGCTGGTGCCGCTATTGATGGCGCTGCACTTCCTGTTGCTGGTGTTGCTGCTGCTGTTGCTGGTACTGCTGCTGTTGCTGCTCCTGCTGCTGCCATTGCTGATGTTGCTGCTGCTGGATTGCTGTAGTTGCTGCTGCTGCTGTTATTGCTGCTGGTACTGCTGTTGCTGTTGCTGCTGCTATTACTGATGCTGCTGTTGCTGCTACTTCTGCTGTCCCTATTGTTGTTCGACCTCCTGCTTTTGGTGCTGCTACTGCCAGCTGCTGCAGCTGCTGCTGCTGTTGGTACTGCTGCTGATGTTGCTGCTGCTGTTGCTACTGCTGCTGCTGCCATTGCTGCTGTTGCTGCTGCTGGTGATCATGTAGTTGCTGCTGCTGCTGTTATTGCTGCTGGTACTGCTGTTGCTGTTGCTGCTGCTATTGCTGATGCTTCTGTTGCTGCTACTGCTGCTGACCCTATTGTTGTTCGTGCTGCTGCTTTTGGTGCTGCTGCTGCCAGCTGCTGCAGCTGCTGCTGCTGTTGGTACTGCTGCTGCTGTTGCTGCTGCTGTTGCTGTTGCTGGTGCTTTGCCTGCTGCTACTTTTGCTGCCGGTATTGGTGCTGCTGCTGGTGCTTTGGCTGCTGTTGCTCCTGCTGCTGCTGTAGCTATTGCTGCTACTGATCATGTTGCTGCTGCTGGTGGTGGTGCTGCTGCTGGTGCTGCTACTGATCCTGTTGCTGCTACTGGAGGTGGTGCTGCTGCTGGTGATGCTGTAGTTGCTGCTGCTGCTGTTATTGCTGCTGGTACTGCTGTTGCTGATGCTGCTGCTATTGCTGATGCTGCTGCTCCTGTTGTTGTTGGTGCTACTGCTGTTGGTGCTGCTGCTTCTAGTTGCTGCAACTGCTGCTGCTGTTGGTACTGCTTCTGCTGTTGCTGCTGCTGGTGCTTTGGCTGCTGCTACTGTTGCTGACAGTGCTGGTGCTGCTGCTGCTGGTGGCTGCTGCTGGTGCAGCTGCTGTTGTTGCTCCTGTTGTTGCTGTAGCTATTGTTGCTACTGATCCTGTTGCTGCTACTGGTCGTGGTGCTGCTGCTGGTGCTGTTCTTGCTGTTGCTGCTGGTGTTGCTCCTGTTGCTGCAGATGTAGTTGCTGCTGTTGCTGGTACTGGTGCTGCTGCTTATGCTGTTGCTGCTGCTGTTGCTGGTGCTAGTGCTGCTGATGTTGCTGCTGGTTCTGGTGCTGCTGATACTGGTGCTGCTTCTGTTGCTGCAACTGATACAGCTGCTGCTGCTGCTGTTGTTGCTGTAGCTGGTGCTTTGCCTGCTGCTATTGCTGCTGTTGCTACTGGTGTTGGTGCTCCTGCTGCTGCTGTTGCTGCTGCTGTTGCTGCAGCTATTGCTGCTACTGATGCTATTGCTGCTACTGGTGGTGCTGCTGCTGCTGGTGCTGCTGATGCTGGTGCTGCTGCTGTTGCTGCAAATGATACTGCTGCTGGTGCTGTTGCTGTTGCTGTTGCAGCTGGTGATGCTGGTGTTCCTGCTGGTGCTGTTGCTGTTGTTGCTGGTGTTGGTAATGCTGCTGCTGGTGGTGTTGCTGCTGCTGTGGCTGCTGCTTTTGCTGGTGCTGCTCTGGCTGTTACTGCTGCTGCTGTTGCTGCTGCTGTTGCCGCTGTTGATGGCGCTGCTCTTCCTGTTGCTGCTGTTGCTACTGCTGCTGCTGCCATTGCTGCTGTTGCTGGTGCTGCTGATGTTGTAGTTGCTGCTGCTGCTGTTATTGCTGCTGGTACTCCTGTTGCTGTTGCTGCTGCTATTGCTGATGCTGCTGTTGCTGCTACTGCTGCTGTCCCTATTGTTGTTCGTGCTGCTGCTTTTGGTGCTGCTGCTTCCAGCTGCTGCAGCTGCTGCTGCTGTTGGTACTGCTGCTGCTGTTGCTGCTGCTGTTGCTGTTGCTGGTGCTTTGGCTGCTGATACTGTTGCTGCTACTGTTCCTGCCGGTATTGGTGCTGCTGCTGGTGCTTTGGCTGCTGTTGCTCCTGCTGTTGCTGTAGCTATTGCTGCTACTGATCCTGTTGCTGCTACTGGTGGTGGTGCTGCTGCTGGTGCTGCTCTTGCTGTTGCTGCTGGTGTTGCTGCTTTGGCTGCTGCTGGTGATGCTGTAGTTGCTGCTGCTGCTGTTATTGCTGCTGGTACTGCTGTTGCTGTTGCTGCTGCTATTGCTGATGCTGCTGTTGCTGCTACTGCTGCTGTCCCTATTGTTGTTCGTGCTGTTGCTGTTGGTGCTGCTGCTGCTAGATGCTGTAGCTACTGGTGCTGTTGGTACTGCTGCTGCTGTGGCTGCTGCTGTTGCTTTTGCTGGTTTTTTGGCTGCTGCTCTTGTTGCTGCCGGTGTTTGTGCTGCTGCTGGTGCTTTGGCTGCTGTTGATCCTGCTGTTGCTATAGCTATTGCTGCTACTGATCCTGTTGCTGCTACTGGTGGTGGTGCTGCTGCTGCTGCTGCTCTTGCTGTTGCTGCTGGTGTTGCTGCTGTTGCAGCTCATGTTGTTGCTGCTGTTGCTGCTACTGCTGCTGTTCCTGTTGCTGTCAGCGCTGCTGCTTTTGGTGCTGCTGCTGGTCGTTGCTACAGCTGCTGCTGCTGTTGGTACTGCTGCTGCTGTTGTTGCCAGTGCTGGTGCTGCTGCTGCTGGTGGCTGCTGCTGGTGAAGCTGCTGTTGTTGCTCCTGCTGTTGCTGTAGGTATTGCTGCTACTGATACTGTTGCTGCTACTGGTCGTGGAGCTGCTGCTGGTGCTTCTCTTGCTGTTGCTGTTGGTGTTGCTCCTGTTGCTTCAGATGTAGTTGCTGCTGTTGCTGGTACTGGTACTGCTGCTCATGCTGTTGCCTCTGCTGTTGCTGGTGCTCGTGCTGCTGATGTCGCTGCTGGTTCTGGTGCTGATGATACTGTTGCTGTTGCTGTTGCTGCAACTGATATGGCTGCTGTTGTTGCTGTTGCTGGTGCTTTGCCTGCTGCTGCTACTGTTGCTGCTGGTGTTGGTGCTCTTGCTGCTGCTGTTGCTGCTGCTGTTGCTGCTTATATTGCTGCTACTGATGCTATTGCTGCTACTGGTGGTGCTGCTGCTGCTGTTGCTGCAACTGATACTGCTGCTGGTGCTGTTGCTGGTGCTGTTGCTGTTGTTGCTGTTGTTCGTACTGCTGCTGCTGGAGGTGTTGGTGCTGCTTTGGCTGAAGCTTTTGCTGGTGCTGCTCTAGCTGTTACTGCTGCTGCTGTTGCTGCTGCTGTTCCGCTGTTGATGGCGCTGCTCTCCCTGGTGCTGGTGTTGCTGCTGCTGTTGCTGGGACTGCTGCTGTTGCTGCTGCTGCTGCTGCCATTGCTGCTGTTGCTGCTACTGGTGATGCTGTAGTTGCGGCCGCTGCTGTTATTGCTGCTGGTACTGCTGTTGCTGTTGCTGTTGATGCTGCTATTGCTTTTGCTGCTGTTGCTGCTAATGCTGCTGTTCCTGTTTTTGTTGGTGCTGCTGCTGTTGGTGCTGCTGCTGCCAGCTGCTGCAGCTGCTGCTGCTGTTGGTACTGCTGCTGCTGTTGCTGCTGCTGTTGCTGTTGCTGGTGCTTTGGCTGCTGCTACTGTTGCTGCCGGTGTTGGTGTTGCTGCTGGTGCTTTGGCTGCTGTTGCTGTAGCTATCGCTGCAACTGATCCAGTTGCTGCTACTGGTGGTGGTGCTGCTGCTGGTGCTGCTCTTGCTATTGCTGCTGGTGTTGCTGCTGTTGCTGCTGCTGGAGATGCTGTAGTTGCTGCTGCTGCTGTTATTGCTGCTGGTACTGCTGTTGCTGTTGCTCCTGCTATTGCTGATGCTGCTGTTGCTGCTACTGCTGCTGTTCCTGTTGTTGTTGGTGCTGGTGCTTTTGGTACTGCTGCTCTAGCGGCTGCAGCTACTGCTGCTGTTGGTACTGCTGCTGCTGTTGCTGCTGCTGGTGCTTTGGCTGCTGCTACTGTTGCTGCCAGTGCTGGTGCTGCTGCTGCTGTTGGCTGCTGCTGGTGCAGCTGCTGTTGTTTCTCCTGCTGTTGCTGTAGCTATTGTTGCTATTGATCCTGTGTTCTGCTACAAGTCTTGGTACTGCTGCTGCTGGTGGTGTTGGTGCTGCTGTGGCTGCTGCTTTTGCTGGTGCTGCTCTGGCTGTTAGTGCTGCTGCTGTTGCTGCTGCTGTTGCCACTGTTGATGGCGCTGCTCTTCCTGTTGCTGCTGTTGCTGCTGCTGCTGCTATTGCTGCTGTTGCTGCTGCTGGTGATGCTGTAGTTGCTGCTGCTGCTGTTATTGCTGCTGGTCCTGCTGTTGCTGTTGCTGCTGCTATTGCTGATGCTGCTGTTGCTGCTACTGATGCTGTCCCTATTGTTGTTCGTGCTGCTGCTTTTTGTGCTGCTGCTGCCAGCTGCTTCAGCTGCTGCTGCTGTTGGTACTGCTGCTGCTGTTGCTGCTGCTGTTGCTGTTGCTGGTGCTTTGGCTGCTGCTACATTTGCTGCTGGTGTTGGTGCTGCTGCTGGTGCTTTGGCTGCTGTTGCTCCTGCTGTTGCTGTAGCTATTGCTGCTACTGATCCTGTTGCTGCTACTGGTGGTGGTGCTGCTACTGGTGCTGCTCTTGCTGTTGCTGCTGGTGTTGCTGCTGTTGCTGCTGCTGGTGATGCTGTAGTTGCTGCTGCTGCTGTTATTGCTGTTGGTACTGCTGTTGCTGTTGCTGCTGCTATTGCTGATGCTGCTGTTGCTGCTACTGCTGCCGTCCCTATTGTTTTTCGTGCTGCTGCTGTTGGTGCTGCTGCTGCTAGCTGCTGTAGCTGCTGGTGCTCTTGGTACTGCTGCTGCTGTTGCTGCTGGTGTTTCTGTTGCTGGTGCTTTGGCTGCTGCTACTGTTGCTGCCGGTGTTGGTGCTGCTGCTGGTGCAGCTGCTGCTGTTGCTCCTGCTGTTGCTGTAGCTATTGCTGCTACTGATCCTTTTGCTGCTACTGGTGGTGGTGCTGCTGCTGGTGGCTGCTGCTGGTGCAGCTGCTGTTGGTTCTCCTGCTGTTGCTGTAGCTATTGTTGCTACTGATCCTGTTGCTGCTACTGGTCTTGATACTGCTGCTGCTGGTGGTGTTGGTGCTGCTGTGGCTGCTGCTTTTGCTGGTGCTGCACTGGCTGTTACTGCTGCTGCTGTTGCTGCTGCGGTTGACGCTGTTGATGGCGCTGCTCTTTCTGTTGCTGCTGTTGCTGGTGCTGCTGCTGCCATTGCTGCTGTTGCTGCTGCTGGTGATGCTGTAGTTGCTGCTGCTGCTGTTATTGCTGCTGCTACTGCTGTTGCTGTTGCTGCTGCTATTGCTGATGCTGCTGTTGCTGCTACTGCTGCTGTCCCTATTGTTGTTCGTGCTGCTGCTTTTGGTGCTGCTGCTGCCAGCTGCTGCAGCTGCTGCTGATGTTGGTACTGCTGCTGCTGTTGCTGCTGCTGTTGCTGTTGCTGGTGCCTTGCCTGCTGTTACTGTTGCTGCTGCTGTTGCTGCAGCTATTGCTGCTACTGATGCTATTGCTGCTACTGGTGGTGCTGCTGCTGCTGGTGCTGCAGATGCTGGTGCTGCTGCTGCTGCTGCAACTGATAATGCTGCTGCTGCTGTTGCTGTTGCAGCTGGTGATGCTGGTGTTCCTGCTGGTCCAGTTGCTGTTGTTGCTGGTGTTGGTACTGCTGCTGCTGGAGGTGTTGGTGCTGCTGTGGCTGCTGCTTTTGCTGGTGCTGCTCTAGCTGTTACTGCTGCTGCTGTTCCTGCTGCTGTTGCCGCTGTTGATGGTGCTGCTCTTCCTGTTGCTGGTGTTGATGCTGCTGTTGCTGGTACTGCTGCTGTTGCTGCTGCTGCTGCTGCCATTGCTGCTGTTGCTGCTGCTGGTGATGCTGTAGTTGCTGCTGCTGCTGTTATTGCTGCTGGTACTGCTGTAGCTGTTGCTGCTGCTATTGCTGATGCTGCTGTTGCTGCTACTGCTGCTGTCCCTATTGTTATTCCTGCTGCTGCTAGCAGCTGTAGCTGCTGTTGCTGTTGGTACTGCTGCTGCTGTTGCTGCTGCTGTTGCCGCTGTTGATGGCGCTGCTCTTCCTGTTGCTTGTGATGCTGCTGCTGTTGCTGGTACTGCTGCTGTTGCTGCTTCTGCCGCTGTCATTGCTGCTGTTGCTGCTGCTGGTGATGCTGTAGTTGCTGCTGCTGCTGTTATTGCTGCTGGTACTGCTGTTGCTGTTGCTGCTGCTATTGCTGAGGCTTCTGTTGCTGCTAATGCTGCTGTCCCTATTGTTGTTCGTGCTGCTGCTTTTGGTGCTGCTGCTGCCAGCTGCTGCAGCTGCTTCTGCTGTTGGTACTGCTGCTGCTGTTGCTGCTGCTGTTGCTGTTGCTGGTGCTTTGGCTGCTGCTACTGTTGCTGCCGGTGTTGGTGCTGCTGCAGGTGCTTTGGCTGCTGTTGCTTCTGCTGTTGCTGTAGCTATTGCTGCTACTGATCCTGTTGCTGCTACTGGTGGTGGTGCTGCTGCTGGTGCCGCTACTGATCCTGTTGCTGCTGCTGGTGGTGGCGCAGCTGCTGGTGCTGCTCTTGCTGATGCTGCTGGTGTTGCTGCTGTTGCTGCTGCAGGTGATGCTGTTGCTTCTGCTGCTGCTGTTATTGCTGCTGGTAATGCTGTTGCTGTTGCTGCTGAAATTGCTGATGCTGCTGTTGCTGCTACTGCTGCTGTTCCTGCTATTGTTGGTGCTGCTGCTGTTGCTGCTGCTGGTGCTTTGTCTGCTGCTACTGTTGCTGCCAGTGCTGGTGCCGCTACTGCTGGTGGCTGCTGCTGGTGCAGCTGCTGTTGCTGGTACTGGTGCTGCTGCTTATGCTGTTGCTGCTGCTGTTGCTGGCGCTAGTGCTGCTGATGTTGCTGCTGGTTCTGGTGCTGCTGATACTGGTGCTGCTGCTGTTGCTGCAACAGATACAGCTGCTGCTGCTGCTGTTGTTGCTGTAGCTGGTGCTTTGGCTGCTGCTGCTGCTGTTGCTGCTGGTGTTGGTGCTCCTGCTGCTGCTGTTGCTGCTGCTGTTGCTGCAGCTATTGCTGCTACTGAAGCTATTGCTGATAAAGGTGGTGCTGCTGCTGCTGGTGCTGCTGATGCTGGTACTGCTGCTGTTGCTGAAAATAATACTGCTGCTGGTGCTGTTCCTGTTGCTGTTGCAGCTGGTGATGCTGGTGTTCCTGCTGGTGCTGTTGCTGTTGTTGCTGGTGTTGGTACTGCTGCTGCTGGTGGTGTTGGTGCTGTTGTGGCTGCTGCTTTTGCTGGTGCTGCTCTGGCTGTTACTGCTGCTGCTGTTGCTGCTGCTGTTGCCGCTGTTGATGGCGCTGCTGTTCCTGTTGCTGGTGTTGCTGCTGCAGTTGCTGGTACTGCTGCTGCTGCCATTGCTGCTGTTGCTGCTGCTGGTGATGCTGTAGTTGCTGCTGCTGCTGTTATTGCTGCTGGTACTGCTGTTGCTGTTGCTGCTGCTATTGCTGATGCTGCTATTGCTGCTACTGCTGCTGTCCCTATTGTTGTTCGTGCTGCTGCTGTTGGTGCTGCTGCTGCTAGCTGCTGTAGCTACTGGTGCTGTTGTTACTGCTGCTGCTGTTGCTGCAGCTGTTGCTGTTGCAGGTTCTTTGTCTGCTGCTCTTGTTGCTGCCAGTATTTGTGCTGCTGCTGGTGCTTTGGCTGCTGTTGCTCCTGCTGTTGCTGTAGCTATTGCTGCTACTGATCCTGTTGCTGCTACTGGTGGTGGTGCTGCTGCTGGTGCTGCTCTTGCTGTTGCTGCTGGTCTTGCTGCTGTTGCTGCTGCTGGTGAAGCTTTAGTTGCTGCTGCTGGTGCTATTGCTGCTGGTACTG
Organism: Carcharodon carcharias; assembly: GCF_017639515.1. Classification (NCBI taxonomy): domain Eukaryota; kingdom Metazoa; phylum Chordata; class Chondrichthyes; order Lamniformes; family Lamnidae; genus Carcharodon; species Carcharodon carcharias. Next base: position 121,422,284 of record NC_054468.1, read on the forward strand.
CTGTTGCTGTTGCTGCTGTTGCTGTTGCTGGTGCTTTGCCTGCTGCTGCTGCTGTTGCTGCTGTTGCTGCTGGTGTTGGTGCTCCTGCTGCTGCTGTTGCTGCTGCTGTTGCTGCAGCTATTGCTGCTACTGATGCTATTGCTGCTACTGGTGGTGCTGCTGCTGCTGGTGCTGCTGATGCTGGTGCTGCTGCTGTTGCTGCAACTGATACTGCTGCTGGTGCTGTTGCTGTTGCTGTTGCAGCTGGTGATGCTGGTGTTCCTGCTGGTGCTGTTGCTGTTGTTGCTGGTGTTGGTACTGCTGCTGCTGGTGTTGTTGCTGCTGCTGTGGCTGCTGCTTTTGCTGGAGCTGCTCTAGCTGTTACTGCTGCTGCTGTTGCTGCTGCTGTTGCCGCTGTTGATGGCGCTGCTGTTCCTGTTGCTGGTGTCGCTGCTGCCATTGCTGCTGTTGCTGCTGCTGGTGATGCTATAGTTGCCGCTGCTGCTGTTATTGCTGCTGGTACTGCTGTGGATGTTGCTGCTGCTATTGCTGATGCTGCTGTTGCTGCTACTGCTGCTGTTCCTGTTGTTGTTGGTGCTGCTGCTGTTGGTGCTGCTGCTGCTAGCGGCTGCAGCTGCTGCTGCTGTTGGTACTGCTGCTGCTGTTGCTGCTGCTGTTGCTGTTGCTTGTGCTTTGGCTGCTGCTACTGTTGCTGCCGGTGTTGGGGCTGCTGCCGGTGATTTGGCTGCTGTTGCTACTGCTGTTGCTGTAGCTATTGCTGCTACTGATCCTGTTGCTGCTACTGGTGGTGGTGCTGCTGCTGGTGCTGCTCTTGCTGTTGCTGCTGGTGTTGCTGCTGTTGCTGCTGCTGGTGATGCTGTAGTTGCTGCTGCTGCTGGTATTGCTGCATTAGCTACTGGTGCTGTTGGTACTGCTGCTGCTGTTGCTGCTGCTGTTGCTGTTGCTGGTTCTTTGGCTGCTGCTCTTGTTGCTGCCGGTGTTTGTGCTGCTGCTGGTGCTTTGGCTGCTGTTGATCCTGCTGTTGCTGTAGCTATTGCTGCTACTGATCCTGTTGCTGCTACTGGTGGTGGTGCTGCTGCTGGTGCTGCTCATACTGTTGCTGATGCTGTTGCTGCTGTTGCAGCTCATGTTTTTGCTTCTGTTGCTGTTACTGCTGCTGTTCCTGTTGCTGTCGGCGCTGCTGCTTTTGGTGCTGCTGCTGGTCGTTGCTGCAGCTGCTGCTGCCGTTGGTACTGCTGCTGCTGTTGTTGCCAGTGCTGGTGCTGGTGCTGCTGCTGCTGGTGGCTGCTGCTGGTGAAGCTGCTGTTGTTGCTCCTGCTGTTGCTGTAGGTATTGCTGCTACTGATACTGTTGCTGCTACTGGTCGTGGAGCTGCTGCTGGTGGTGCTCTTGCTGTTGCTGCTGGTGTTGCTGATGCTGCTGTTGCTGCTACTGCTGCTGTTCCTGTTGTTGTTGGTGCTGCTGCTGTTGCTGCTGTTGCTGGTACTGGCGCTGCTGCTCATGCTGTTGCCTCTGCTGTTGCTGCTTCCAGTGCTGCTGATGTTGCTGCTGGTTCTGCTGCTGCTGATACTGCTGCTGCTGCTGTTGCTGCATCTGATATGGCTGCTGCTGTTGCTGTTGCTCATGCTTTGCCTGCTGCTGCTGCTGTTGCAGCTGGTGTTGCTGCTCCTGCTGCTGCTGTTGCTGCTGCTGTTGCTGCAGCTATTGCTGCTACTGATGCTATTGCTGCTACTGGTGGTGCTGCTGCTGCTGGTTCTACTGATGCTGGTGCTGCTGCTGTTGCTGCAACTGATACTGCTGCTGGTGCTGTTGCTGTTGCTGTTGCAGCTGGTGATGCTGGTGTTCCTGCCGGTGCTGTTGCTGTTGCTGCTGCTGTTGCTGGTACTGCTGCTGCTGGTGGTGTTGCTCCTGCTGTTGCTGCTGGTGTTGCTGCTGTAGCAGCTCATGTTGTTGCTGCTGTTGCTGCTACTGCTGCTGTTCCTGTTGCTGTTGGCGCTGCTGCTTTTGGTGCTGCTGCTGGTCGTTGCTGCAGCTGCTGCTGCTTTTGGTACTGCTGCTGCTGTTGTTGCCAGTGCTGGTGCTGCTGCTGCTGGTGGCTGGTGCTGGTGCCGCTATTGATGGCGCTGCTCTTCCTGTTGCTGGTGTTGCTGCTTCTGTTGCTGTTACTGCTGCTGTTGCTGCTGCTGCTGCTGGTTTTGCAGTTGTTGCTGCTGCTGGTGATGCTGTAGTTGCTGCTGCTGCTGTTATTGCTGCTGGTACTGCTGTTGCTGTTGCTGCTGCTATTGCTGATGCTGCTGTTGCTGCTACTGCTGCTGTCCCTATTGTTGTTCGTGCTGCTGCTTTTGGTGCTGCTGCTACCATCTGCTGCAGCTGCTGCTGCTGTTGGTACTGCTGCTGCTGTTGCTGCTGCTGTTGCTGTTGCTTTGCCTGCTGCTACTGTTGCTGCCGGTGTTGGTGCTGCTGCTGGTGCTGCTAATGATCCTGTTGCTGCAACTGGTGTTGGTGCTGCTGCTGGTTCTGCTGTAGTTGTTGCTGCTGCTGTTATTGCTGCTGGTACTGCTGTTGCTGTTGCTGCTGTTAATGCTGATGCTGCTGTTACTACTACTGCTGCTGATCCTGTTGTTGTTGGTGCTGCGGCTGTTGGTGGTGCTGCTGCTAGCTGCTGCAGCTGCTGCTGCTGTTGGTACTGCTGCTGCTGTTGCTGCTGCTGTTGCTGCTGCTGGTGCTTTGGCTGCTGCTACTGTTGCTGCCAGTGCTGGTGCTGCTGCTGCTGGTGGCTGCTGCTGCTGCAGCTGCTGTTGTTGCTCCTGCTGTTGCTATAGCTATTGTTGCTACTCATCCTGTTGCTGCTACTGGTGGTGGTGCTGCTGCTGGTGCTACTCTTGCCGTTGCTCTTGTTGTTGCTCCTGTTGCTGCAGATGTAGTTGCTGCTGTTGCTGGTACTGGTGCTGCTGCTTATGCTGTTGCTGGTGCTAGTGCTGCTGATGTTGCTGCTGGTTCTGGTGCTGCTGATACTGGTGCTGCTGCTGTTGCTGCAACTGATACGGCTGCTGCTGCTGCTGTTGTTGCTGTTGCTGGTGCTTTGCCTGCTGCTGCTGCTGTTGCTGCTGGTGTTGGTGCTCCTGCTGCTGCTGTTGCTGCTGCTGCTGCTGCTGCCATTGCTGCTGTTGCTGCTGCTGGTGATGCTGTAGTTGCTGCTGCTGCTGTTATTGCTGCTGGTACTGCTGTTGCTGTTGCTGCTGCTATTGCTGATGCTGCTATTGCTGCTACTGCTGCTGTCCCTATTGTTGTTCGTGCTGCTGCTGTTGGTGCTGCTGCTGCTAGCTGCTGTAGCTACTGGTGCTGTTGTTACTGCTGCTGCTGTTGCTGCAGCTGTTGCTGTTGCAGGTTCTTTGTCTGCTGCTCTTGTTGCTGCCAGTATTTGTGCTGCTGCTGGTGCTTTGGCTGCTGTTGCTCCTGCTGTTGCTGTAGCTATTGCTGCTACTGATCCTGTTGCTGCTACTGGTGGTGGTGCTGCTGCTGGTGCTGCTCTTGCTGTTGCTGCTGGTCTTGCTGCTGTTGCTGCTGCTGGTGACGCTTTAGTTGCTGCTGCTGGTGCTATTGCTGCTGGTACTGCTGTTGCTGTTGCTGCTGTTGCTGTTGCTGGTGCTTTGCCTGCTGCTGCTGCTGTTGCTGCTGTTGCTGCTGGTGTTGGTGCTCCTGCTGCTGCTGTTGCTGCTGCTGTTGCTGCAGCTATTGCTGCTACTGATGCTATTGCTGCTACTGGTGGTGCTGCTGCTGCTGGTGCTGCTGATGCTGGTGCTGCTGCTGTTGCTGCAACTGATACTGCTGCTGGTGCTGTTGCTGTTGCTGTTGCAGCTGGTGATGCTGGTGTTCCTGCTGGTGCTGTTGCTGTTGTTGCTGGTGTTGGTACTGCTGCTGCTGGTGTTGTTGCTGCTGCTGTGGCTGCTGCTTTTGCTGGAGCTGCTCTAGCTGTTACTGCTGCTGCTGTTGCTGCTGCTGTTGCCGCTGTTGATGGCGCTGCTGTTCCTGTTGCTGGTGTCGCTGCTGCCATTGCTGCTGTTGCTGCTGCTGGTGATGCTATAGTTGCCGCTGCTGCTGTTATTGCTGCTGGTACTGCTGTGGATGTTGCTGCTGCTATTGCTGATGCTGCTGTTGCTGCTACTGCTGCTGTTCCTGTTGTTGTTGGTGCTGCTGCTGTTGGTGCTGCTGCTGCTAGCGGCTGCAGCTGCTGCTGCTGTTGGTACTGCTGCTGCTGTTGCTGCTGCTGTTGCTGTTGCTTGTGCTTTGGCTGCTGCTACTGTTGCTGCCGGTGTTGGGGCTGCTGCCGGTGATTTGGCTGCTGTTGCTACTGCTGTTGCTGTAGCTATTGCTGCTACTGATCCTGTTGCTGCTACTGGTGGTGGTGCTGCTGCTGGTGCTGCTCTTGCTGTTGCTGCTGGTGTTGCTGCTGTTGCTGCTGCTGGTGATGCTGTAGTTGCTGCTGCTGCTGTTATTGCTGCATTAGCTACTGGTGCTGTTGGTACTGCTGCTGCTGTTGCTGCTGCTGTTGCTGTTGCTGGTTCTTTGGCTGCTGCTCTTGTTGCTGCCGGTGTTTGTGCTGCTGCTGGTGCTTTGGCTGCTGTTGATCCTGCTGTTGCTGTAGCTATTGCTGCTACTGATCCTGTTGCTGCTACTGGTGGTGGTGCTGCTGCTGGTGCTGCTCATACTGTTGCTGATGCTGTTGCTGCTGTTGCAGCTCATGTTTTTGCTTCTGTTGCTGCTACTGCTGCTGTTCCTGTTGCTGTCGGCGCTGCTGCTTTTGGTGCTGCTGCTGGTCGTTGCTGCAGCTGCTGCTGCCGTTGGTACTGCTGCTGCTGTTGTTGCCAGTGCTGGTGCTGGTGCTGCTGCTGCTGGTGGCTGCTGCTGGTGAAGCTGCTGTTGTTGCTCCTGCTGTTGCTGTAGGTATTGCTGCTACTGATACTGTTGCTGCTACTGGTCGTGGAGCTGCTGCTGGTGGTGCTCTTGCTGATGCTGCTGGTGTTGCTGATGCTGCTGTTGCTGCTACTGCTGCTGTTCCTGTTGTTGTTGGTGCTGCTGCTGTTGCTGCTGTTGCTGGTACTGGCGCTGCTGCTCATGCTGTTGCCTCTGCTGTTGCTGCTTCCAGTGCTGCTGATGTTGCTGCTGGTTCTGCTGCTGCTGATACTGCTGCTGCTGCTGTTGCTGCATCTGATATGGCTGCTGCTGTTGCTGTTGCTCATGCTTTGCCTGCTGCTGCTGCTGTTGCAGCTGGTGTTGCTGCTCCTGCTGCTGCTGTTGCTGCTGCTGTTGCTGCAGCTATTGCTGCTACTGATGCTATTGCTGCTACTGGTGGTGCTGCTGCTGCTGGTTCTACTGATGCTGTTGCTGCTGCTGTTGCTGGTACTGCTGCTGCTGGTGGTGTTGCTCCTGCTGTTGCTGCTGGTGTTGCTGCTGTAGCAGCTCATGTTGTTGCTGCTGTTGCTGCTACTGCTGCTGTTCCTGTTGCTGTTGGCGCTGCTGCTTTTGGTGCTGCTGCTGGTCGTTGCTGCAGCTGCTGCTGCTTTTGGTACTGCTGCTGCTGTTGTTGCCAGTGCTGGTGCTGCTGCTGCTGGTGGCTGGTGCTGGTGCCGCTATTGATGGCGCTGCTCTTCCTGTTGCTGGTGTTGCTGCTTCTGTTGCTGTTACTGCTGCTGTTGCTGCTGCTGCTGCTGGTTTTGCAGTTGTTGCTGCTGCTGGTGATGCTGTAGTTGCTGCTGCTGCTGTTATTGCTGCTGGTACTGCTGTTGCTGTTGCTGCTGCTATTGCTGATGCTGCTGTTGCTGCTACTGCTGCTGTCCCTATTGTTGTTCGTGCTGCTGCTTTTGGTGCTGCTGCTACCATCTGCTGCAGCTGCTGCTGCTGTTGGTACTGCTGCTGCTGTTGCTGCTGCTGTTGCTGCTGCTTTGCCTGCTGCTACTGTTGCTGCCGGTGTTGGTGCTGCTGCTGGTGCTGCTAATGATCCTGTTGCTGCAACTGGTGTTGGTGCTGCTGCTGGTTCTGCTGTAGTTGTTGCTGCTGCTGTTATTGCTGCTGGTACTGCTGTTGCTGTTGCTGCTGTTAATGCTGATGCTGCTGTTACTACTACTGCTGCTGATCCTGTTGTTGTTGGTGCTGCGGCTGTTGGTGGTGCTGCTGCTAGCTGCTGCAGCTGCTGCTGCTGTTGGTACTGCTGCTGCTGTTGCTGCTGCTGTTGCTGCTGCTGGTGCTTTGGCTGCTGCTACTGTTGCTGCCAGTGCTGGTGCTGCTGCTGCTGGTGGCTGCTGCTGCTGCAGCTGCTGTTGTTGCTCCTGCTGTTGCTATAGCTATTGTTGCTACTCATCCTGTTGCTGCTACTGGTGGTGGTGCTGCTGCTGGTGCTACTCTTGCCGTTGCTCTTGTTGTTGCTCCTGTTGCTGCAGATGTAGTTGCTGCTGTTGCTGGTACTGGTGCTGCTGCTTATGCTGTTGCTGGTGCTAGTGCTGCTGATGTTGCTGCTGGTTCTGGTGCTGCTGATACTGGTGCTGCTGCTGTTGCTGCAACTGATACGGCTGCTGCTGCTGCTGTTGTTGCTGTTGCTGGTGCTTTGCCTGCTGCTGCTGCTGTTGCTGCTGGTGTTGGTGCTCCTGCTGCTGCTGTTGCTGCTGCTGTTGCTGCAGCTATTGCTGCTACTGATGCTATTGCTGCTACTAGTGGTGCTGCTGCTGCTGGTTCTACTGATGCTGGTGCTGCTACTGTTGCTGCAACTGATACTGCTGCTGCTGCTGTTGCTGTTGCTGCTGCAGCTGGTGATGCTGGTGTTCCTGCTTGTGCTGTTGCTGTTGCTGCTGCTGTTGCTGGTACTGCTGCTGCTGCTGCTGGTGTTGCTGCTGTTGCTGCTGCTGGTGATGCTGTAATTGCTGCTGCTGCTGTTATTGCTGCTGCTACTGCTGTTGCTGTTGCTGCTGCTATTGCTGATGCTGCTGTTTCTGCTACTGCTGCTGTCCCTATTGTTGTTTGTGCTTCTGCTTTTGGTACTGCTGCTGCCAGCTGCTGCAGATGCTGCTGCTGTTGGCACTGCTGCTGCTGTTGCTGCTGCTGTTGCTGTTGCTGGTGCTTTGTCTGCTGCTACTGTTGCTGCCGGTGTTGGTGCTGCTGCTAGTGCTTTGGCTGCTGTTGATCCTACTGTTGCTGTAGCTATTGCTGCTACTGATCCTGTTGCTGCTACTGGTGGTGGTGCTGCTGCTGGTGCTGCTCTTGCTGTTGCTGCTGCTATTGCTGATGCTGCTGTTGCTGCTACTGCTGCTGTCCCTAATGTTATTCGTGCTGCTGCTGTTGGTGCTGCTGCTGCTAGCTGCTGTAGCTGCTGTTGCTGTTGGTACTGCTGCTGCTGTTGCTGCTGCTGTTGCTGCTGCTGGTTCTTTGGCTGCTGTTGCTCCTGCTGTTGCTGTAGCTATTGCTGCTACTGATCCTGTTGCTGCTACTTGTGGTGGTGCTGCTGCTTGTTCTGCTCTTGCTGTTGCTGCTGGTGTTGCTGCTGTAGCAGCTCATGTTGTTGCTGCTGTTGCTGCTACTGGTTCTGTTCCTGTTGCTGTTGGCGCTGCTGCTTTTGGTGCTGCTGCTGTTGTTGCCAGTGCTGGTGCTGCTGCTGCTGGTGGCTGGTGCTGGTGCCGCTATTGATGGTGCTGCTCTTCCTGTGCTGGTGTTGCTGCTGCTGTTGCTGGTACTGCTGCTGTTGCTGCTGCTGCTGCTGGTGTTGCAGCTGTTGCTGCTGCTGCTGTTATTGCTGCTGGTACTGCTGTTGCTGTTGCTGCTGCTATTGCTGATGCTGCTGTTGCTGCTACTGCTGCTGTCCCTATTGTTGTTCGTGCTGCTGCTTTTAGTGCTGCTGCTGCCAGCTGCTGCAGCTGCTGCTGCTGTTGGTACTGCTGCTGCTGTTGCTGCTGCTATTGCTGTTGCTTTACCTGCTGCTACTGTTGCTGCCGGTGCTGGTGCTGCTGCTGGTGCTTTGGCTGCTGTTGCTGATGCTGTTGCTGTAGCTCTTGATCTTACTGATTCTCTTACTGCTACCGGTGGTGGTGCTGCTGCTGGTGCTGCTACTGATCCTGTTGCTGCAACTGGTGGTGGTGCTGCTGCTGGTGCTACACTTGCTGTTGCTGCTGGTGTTGCTGTTGTTGCTGCTGCTGGTGATGCTGTAGTTGTTGCTGCTGCTGTTATTGCTGCTGGTACTGCTGTTACTGTTGCTGCTGCTATTGCTGATGCTGCTGTTGCTGCTACTGCTGCTGTTCCTGTTGTTGTTGGTGCTGCGGCTGTTGGTGGTGCTGCTGCTAGCTGCTGCAGCTGCTGCTGCTGTTGGTACTGCTGCTGCTGCTGCTGCTGCTGTTGCTACTGCTGGTGCTTTGGCTGCTGCTACTGTTGCTGCCAGTGCTGGTGCTGCTGCTGCTGGTGGCTGCTGCTGGTGCAGCTGTTGTTGTTGCTCCTGCTGTTGCTATAGCTATTGTTGCTACTCATCCTGTTGCTGCTACTGGTGGTGGTGCTGCTGCTGGTGCTGCTCTTGCCGTTGCTGCTGTTGTTGCTCCTGTTGCTGCAGATGTAGTTGCTGCTGTTGCTGGTACTGGTGCTGCTGCTTATGCTGTTGCTGCGGCTGTTGCTGGTGCTAGTGCTGCTGATGTTGCTGCTGGTTCTGGTGCTGCTGATACTGGTGCTGCTGCTGTTGCTGCAACTGATACGGCTGCTGCTGCTGCTGTTGTTGCTGTTGCTGGTGCTTTGCCTGTTGCAGCTGCTGTTGCTGCTGGTGTTGCTACTCCTGCTGCTGCTGTTGCTGCTGCTGTTGCTGCAGCTATTGCTGCTACTGATGCTATTGCTGCTACTGGTGGTGCTGCTGCTGCTGGTTCTACTGATACTGGTGCTGCTGCTGTTGCTGCAACTGATACTGCTGCTGGTGCTGTTGCTGTTGCTGTTGCAGCTGGTGATGCTGGTGTTCCTGCTGGTGCTGTTGCTGTTGCTGCTGCTGTTGCTGGTGCTGCTGCTGCTGCTGGTGTTGCTGCTGTTGCTGCTGCTGGTGATGCTGTAGTTGCTGCTGCTGCTGTTATTGCTGCTGCTACTGCTGTTGCTGTTGCTGCTGCCATTGCTGTTGCTGCTGTTGCTGCTACTGCTGCTGTCCCTATTGTTGTTTGTGCTGCTGCTTTTGGTACTGCTGCTGCCAGCTGCTGCAGATGCTGCTGCTGATGGCACTGCTGCTGCTGTTGCTGCTTCTGTTGCTGTTGCTGGTGCTTTGGCTGCTGCGACTGTTGCTGCCGGTGTTGGTGCTGCTGCTAGTGCTTTGGCTGCTGTTGATCCTGCTGTTGCTGTATCTATTGCTGCTACTGATCCTGTTGCTGCTACTGGTGGTGGTGCTGCTGCTGGTGCTGCTCTTGCTGTTGCTGCTGGTCTTGCTGCTGTTGCTGCTGGTGATGCTGTTGCTGTTGCTGCTGCTATTGCTGATGCTGCTGTTGCTGCTACTGCTGCAGTCCCTATTGTTATTCGTGCTGCTGCTGTAGGTGCTGCTGCTGCTAGCTGCTGTAGCTGCTGTTGCTGTTGGTACTGCTGCTGCGGTGGCTGCTGCTGTTGCCGCTGGTGATGGCGCTGCTCTTCCTTTGGCAGGTGTTGCTGCTGCTGTTGCTGGTACTGCTGCTGTTGCTGCTTCTGCAGCTGCCATTGCTTCTGTTATTGCTGCTGGTACTGCTGTTGCTGTTGCTGCTGCTATTGCTGAGGCTGCTGTTGCTGCTACTGCTGCTGTCCCTATTGTTGTTCGTGCTGCTGCTTTTGGTGCTGCTGCTGCCAGCTGCTGCTGCTGTTGGTACTGCTGCTGCTGTTGCTGCTGCTGTTGCTGTTGCTGGTGCTTTGGCTGCTGCTACTGTTGCTGCCGGTGTTGGTGCTGCTGCAGGTGCTTTGGCTGCTGTTGCTTCTGCTGTTCCTGTAGCTATTGCTGCTACTGATCCTGTTGCTGCTACTGGTGGTGGTGCTGCTGCTGGTGCTGCTACTGATCCTGTTGCTGCTACTGGTGGTGGCGCTGCTGCTGGTGCTGCTCTTGCTGTTGCTGCTGGTGTTACTGCTGTTGCTGCTGCTGGTGATGCTGTTGTTTCTGCTGCTGCTGTTATTGCTGCTGGTAATGCCGTTGCTGTTGCTGCTGAAATTGCTGATGCTGCTGTTGCTGCTACTGCTGCTGTTCCTGCTGTTGTTTGTGCTGCTGCTGTTGCTGCTGCTGGTGCTTTGGCTGCTGCTACTGTTGCTGCCAGTGCTGGTGCTGCTGCTGCTGGTGGCTGCTGCTGGTGCAGATGCTGTTGTTGCTCCTGCTGTTGCTGTAGCTATTGTTGCTACTGATCCTGTGGCTGCTACTGGTCGTGGTGCTGCTGCTGGTGCTGCTCTTGCTGTTGCTGCTGGTGTTGCTCCTGTTGCTGCTGATGTAGTTGCTGCTGTTGCTGGTACTGGTGCTGCTGCTTATGCTGTTGCTGCTGCTGTTGCTAGTGCTAGTGCTGCTGATGTTGCTGCTGGTTCTGGTGCTGCTGATACTGGTGCTGCTGCTGTTGCTGCAACAGATACGGCTGCTGCTGCTGCTGTTGTTGCTGTAGCTGGTGCTTTGCCTGCTGCTGCTGCTGTTGCTGCTGGTGTTGCTACAGCTATTGCTGCTACTGATGCTATTGCTGATAAAGGTGGTGCTGCTGCTGGTGGTGCTGCTGATGCTGGTGCTGCTGATGTTGCTGAAACTGATATGCTGCTGGTCCTGTTCCTGTTGCTGTTGCAGCTGGTGATGCTGGTGTTCCTGCTGGTGCTGTTACTGTTGTTGCTGGTGTTGGTACTGCTGCAGCTGGTGGTGTTGGTGCTGCTGTGGCTGCTGCTTTGGCTGGTGCTGCTCTAGCTGTTACTGCTGCTGCTGTTCCTGCTCCTTTTGCCGCTGTTGATGGCGCTGCTCTTCCTGTTGCTGGTGTTGCTGCTGCTGTTGCTGGTACTGCTGCAGTTGCTGCTGCCATTGCTGCTGTTGCTGCAGCTGGTGATGCTATAGTTGCTGCTGCTGCTGTTATTGCTGCTGGTACTGCTGTTGCTGTTGCTGCTGCTATTGCTGATGCTGCTGTTGCTGCTACTGCTGCTGTTCCTGTTGTTGTTGGTGCTGCTGCTGTTGGTGCTGCTGCTGCTAGCTGCTGCAGCTGCTGCTGCTGTTGGTACTGCTGCTGCTGTTGCTGCTGCTGTTGCTGTTGCTTGTGCTTTGGCTGCTGCTACTGTTGCTGCCGGTGTTGGTGCTGCTGCTGGTGCTTTGGCTGCTGTTGCTCCTGCTGTTGCTGTAGCTATTGCTGCTACTGATCCTGTTGCTGCTACTGGTGGTGGTGCTGCTGCTGGTGCTGCTCTTGCTGATGCTGCTGGTGTTGCTGCTGTTGCTGCTGCTGGTGATGCTGTAGTTGCTGCTGCTGCTGTTATTGCTGCTGCTACTGCTGTTGCTGTTGCTGCTGCTATTGCTGATGGTGCTGTTGCTGCTACTGCTGCTGTCCCTATTGTTATTCGTGCTGCTGCTGTTCTCCTGCTGCTGCTGGCTGCTGTAGCTAATGGTGCTGTTGGTACTGCTGCTGCTGTTGCTGCTGCTGTTGCTGCTGCTGGTTCTTTGGCTGCTGCAACTGTTGCTGCCGGTGTTGGTACTGCTGCTGGTGCTTTGGCTGCTGTTGCTCCTGCTGTTGCTGTAGCTATTGCTGCTACTGATCCTGTTGCTGCTACTTGTGGTGGTGCTGCTGCTGGTGCTGCTCTTGCTGTTGCTGCTGGTGTTGCTGCTGTAGCAGCTCATGTTGTTGCTGCTGTTGCTGCTACTGGTTCTGTTCCTGTTGCTGTTGGCGCTGCTGCTTTTGGTGCTGCTGCTGGTCGTTGCTGCAGCTGCTGCTGCTGTTCGTACTGCTGCTGCTGTTGTTGCCAGTGCTGGTGCTGCTGCTGCTGGTGGCTGGTGCTGGTGCCGCTATTGATGGCGCTGCTCTTCCTGTGCTGGTGTTGCTGCTGCTGTTGCTGGTACTGCTGCTGTTGCTGCTGCTGCTGCTGTTATTGCTGCTGGTACTGCTGTTGCTGTTGCTGCTGCTATTGCTGATGCTGCTGTTGCTGCTACTGCTGCTGTCCCTATTGTTGTTCGTGCTGCTGCTTTTGGTGCTGCTGCTGCCAGCTGCTGCAGCTGCTGCTGCTGTTGGTACTGCTGCTGCTGTTGCTGCTGCTATTGCTGTTGCTTTACCTGCTGCTACTGTTGCTGCCGGTGCTGGTGCTGCTGCTGGTGCTTTGGCTGCTGTTGCTGATGCTGTTGCTTTAGCTCTTGATCCTACTGATTCTCTTACTGCTACCGGTGGTGGTGCTGCTGCTGGTGCTGCTACTGATCCTGTTGCTGCAACTGGTGGTGGTGCTGCTGCTGGTGCTACACTTGCTGTTGCTGCTGGTGTTGCTGTTGTTGCTGCTGCTGGTGATGCTGTAGTTGTTGCTGCTGCTGTTATTGCTGCTGGTACTGCTGTTACTGTTGCTGCTGCTATTGCTGATGCTGCTGTTGCTGCTACTGCTGCTGTTCCTGTTGTTGTTGGTGCTGCGGCTGTTGGTGGTGCTGCTGCTAGCTGCTGCAGCTGCTGCTGCTGTTGGTACTGCTGCTGCTGTTGCTGCTGCTGTTGCTGCTGCTGGTGCTTTGGCTGCTGCTACTGTTGCTGCCAGTGCTGGTGCTGCTGCTGCTGGTGGCTGCTGCTGGTGCAGCTGTTGTTGTTGCTCCTGCTGTTGCTATAGCTATTGTTGCTACTCATCCTGTTGCTGCTACTGGTGGTGGTGCTGCTGCTGGTGCTGCTCTTGCCGTTGCTGCTGTTGTTGCTCCTGTTGCTGCAGATGTAGTTGCTGCTGTTGCTGGTACTGGTGCTGCTGCTTATGCTGTTGCTGCGGCTGTTGCTGGTGCTAGTGCTGCTGATGTTGCTGCTGGTTCTGGTGCTGCTGATACTGGTGCTGCTGCTGTTGCTGCAACTGATACGGCGGCTGCTGCTGCTGTTGTTGCTGTTGCTGGTGCTTTGCCTGTTGCAGCTGCTGTTGCTGCTGGTGTTGCTACTCCTGCTGCTGCTGTTGCTGCTGCTGTTGCTGCAGCTATTGCTGCTACTGATGCTATTGCTGCTACTGGTGGTGCTGCTGCTGCTGGTTCTACTGATACTGGTGCTGCTGCTGTTGCTGCAACTGATACTGCTGCTGGTGCTGTTGCTGTTGCTGTTGCAGCTGGTGATGCTGGTGTTCCTGCTGGTGCTGTTGCTGTTGCTGCTGCTGTTGCTGGTACTGCTGCTGCTGCTGGTGTTGCTGCTGTTGCTGCTGCTGGTGATGCTGTAGTTGCTGCTGCTGCTGTTATTGCTGCTGCTACTGCTGTTGCTGTTGCTGCTGCCATTGCTGTTGCTGCTGTTGCTGCTACTGCTGCTGTCCCTATTGTTGTTTGTGCTCCTGCTTTTGGTACTGCTGCTGCCAGCTGCTGCAGATGCTGCTGCTGATGGCACTGCTGCTGCTGTTGCTGCTTCTGTTGCTGTTGCTGGTGCTTTGGCTGCTGCGACTGTTGCTGCCGGTGTTGTTGCTGCTGCTAGTGCTTTGGATGCTGTTGATCCTGCTGTTGCTGTAGCTATTGCTGCTACTGATCCTGTTGCTGCTACTGGTGGTGGTGCTGCTGCTGTTGCTGCTCTTGCTGTTGCTGCTGGTCTTGCTGCTGTTGCTGCTGGTGATGCTGTTGCTGTTGCTGATGCTATTGCTGATGCTGCTGTTGCTGCTACTGCTGCTGTCCTTATTGTTATTCCTGCTGCTGCAGTAGGTGCTGCTGCTGCTAGCTGCTGTAGCTGCTGTTGCTGTTGGTACTGCTGCTGCGGTTGCTGCTGCTGTTGCCGCTGTTGATGGCGCTGCTCTTCCTTTGGCAGGTGTTGCTGCTGCTGTTGCTGGTACTGCTGCTGTTGCTGCTTCTGCAGCTGCCATTGCTTCTGTTGCTGCTGCTGGTGATGCTGTAGTTGCTGCTGCTGCTGTTATTGCTTCTGGTACTGCTGTTGCTGTTGCTGCTGCTATTGCTGAGGCTGCTGTTGCTGCTACTGCTGCTGTCCCTATTGTTGTTCGTGCTGCTGCTTTTGGTGCTGCTGCTGCCAGCTGCTGCTGCTGTTGGTACTGCTGCTGCTGTTGCTGCTGCTGTTGCTGTTGCTGGTGCTTTGGCTGCTGCTACTGTTGCTGCCGGTGTTGGTGCTGCTGCAGGTGCTTTGGCTGCTGTTGCTTCTGCTGTTGCTGTAGCTATTGCTGCTACTGATCCTGTTGCTGCTACTGGTGGTGGTGCTGCTGCTGGTGCTGCTACTGATCCTGTTGCTGCTACTGGTGGTGGCGCTGCTGCTGGTGCTGCTCTTGCTGTTGCTGCTGGTGTTACTGCTGTTGCTGCTGCTGGTGATGCTGTTGTTTCTGCTGCTGCTGTTATTGCTGCTGGTAATGCCGTTGCTGTTGCTGCTGAAATTGCTGATGCTGCTGTTGCTGCTACTGCTGCTGTTCCTGCTGTTGTTTGTGCTGCTGCTGTTGCTGCTGCTGGTGCTTTGGCTGCTGCTACTGTTGCTGCCAGTGCTGGTGCTGCTGCTGCTGGTGGCTGCTGCTGGTGCAGATGCTGTTGTTGCTCCTGCTGTTGCTGTAGCTATTGTTGCTACTGATCCTGTGGCTGCTACTGGTCGTGGTGCTGCTGCTGGTGCTGCTCTTGCTGTTGCTGCTGGTGTTGCTCCTGTTGCTGCAGATGTAGTTGCTGCTGTTGCTGGTACTGGTGCTGCTGCTTATGCTGTTGCTGCTGCTGTTGCTGGTGCTAGTACTGCTGATGTTGCTGCTGGTTCTGGTGCTGCTGATACTGGTGCTGCTGCTGTTGCTGCAACAGATACGGCGGCTGCTGCTGCTGTTGTTGCTGTAGCTGGTGCTTTGCCTGCTGCTGCTGCTGTTGCCGCTGGTGTTGGTGCTCCTGCTGCTGCTGTTGCTGCTGCTGTTGCTGCAGCTATTGCTGCTACTGATGCTATTGCTGATAAAGGTGGTGCTGCTGCTGCTGGTGCTGCTGATGCTGGTGCTGCTGCTGTTGCTGAAACTGATACTGCTGCTGGTGCTGTTCCTGTTGCTGTTGCAGCTGGTGATGCTGGTGTTCCTGCTGGTGCTGTTGCTGTTGTTGCTGGTGTTGGTACTGCTGCAGCTGGTGGTGTTGGTGCTGCTGTGGCTGCTGCTTTTGCTGGTGCTGCTCTAGCTGTTACTGCTGCTGCTGTTCCTGCTGCTTTTGCCGCTGTTGATGGCGCTGCTCTTCCTGTTGCTGGTGTTGCTGCTTCTGTTGCTGGTACTGCTGCAGTTGCTGCTGCCATTGCTGCTGTTGCTGCAGCTGGTGATGCTATAGTTGCTGCTGCTGCTGTTATTGCTGCTGGTACTGCTGTTGCTGTTGCTGCTGCTATTGCTGATGCTGCTGTTGCTGCTACTGCTGCTGTTCCTGTTGTTGTTGGTGCTGCTGCTGTTGGTACTGCTGCTGCTAGCTGCTGCAGCTGCTGCTGCTGTTGGTACTGCTGCTGCTGTTGCTGCTGCTGTTGCTGTTGCTTGTGCTTTGGCTGCTGCTACTGTTGCTGCCGGTGTTGGTGCTGCTGCTGGTGCTTTGGCTGCTGTTGCTCCTGCTGTTGCTGTAGCTATTGCTGCTACTGATCCTGTTGCTGCTACTGGTGGTGGTGCTGCTGCTGGTGCTGCTCTTGCTGTTGCTGCTGGTGTTGCTGCTGTTGCTGCTGCTGGTGATGCTGTAGTTGCTGCTGCTGCTGTTATTGCTGCTGCTACTGCTGTTGCTGTTGCTGCTGCTATTGCTGATGCTGCTGTTGCTGCTACTGCTGCTGTCCCTATTGTTATTCGTGCTGCTGCTGTTGCTCCTGCTGCTGCTGGCTGCTGTAGCTAATGGTGCTGTTGGTACTGCTGCTGCTGTTGCTGCTGCTGTTGCTGTTGCTGGTTCTTTGGCTGCTGCTCTTGTTGCTGCCGGTGTTTGTGCTGCTGCTGGTGCTTTGGTTGCTGTTGCTCCTGCTGTTGCTGTAGCTATTGCTGCTACTGATCCTGCTGCTGCTACTGGTGGTGGTGCTGCTGCTGGTGCTGCTCTTGCTGTTGCTGCTGCTATTGCTGATGCTGCTGTTGCTGCTACTGCTGCTGTCCCTAATGTTATTCGTGCTGCTGCTGTTGGTGCTGCTGCTGCTAGCTGCTGTAGCTGCTGTTGCTGTTGGTACTGCTGCTGCTGTTGCTGCTGCTGTTGCTGCTGCTGGTTCTTTGGCTGCTGCAACTGTTGCTGCCGGTGTTGGTACTGCTGCTGGTGCTTTGGCTGCTGTTGCTCCTGCTGTTGCTGTAGCTATTGCTGCTACTGATCCTGTTGCTGCTACTTGTGGTGGTGCTGCTGCTGGTGCTGCTCTTGCTGTTGCTGCTGGTGTTGCTGCTGTAGCAGCTCATGTTGTTGCTGCTGTTGCTGCTACTGGTTCTGTTCCTGTTGCTGTTGGCGCTGCTGCTTTTGGTGCTGCTGCTGGTCGTTGCTGCAGCTGCTGCTGCTGTTCGTACTGCTGCTGTTGTTGTTGCCAGTGCTGGTGCTGCTGCTGCTGGTGGCTGGTGCTGGTGCCGCTATTGATGGCGCTGCTCTTACTGTGCTGGTGTTGCTGCTGCTGTTGCTGGTACTGCTGCTGTTGCTGCTGCTGCTGCTGTTATTGCTGCTGGTACTGCTGTTGCTGTTGCTGCTGCTATTGCTGATGCTGCTGTTGCTGCTACTGCTGCTGTCCCTATTGTTGTTCGTGCTGCTGCTTTTGGTGCTGCTGCTGCCAGCTGCTGCAGCTGCTGCTGCTGTTGGTACTGCTGCTGCTGTTGCTGCTGCTATTGCTGTTGCTTTACCTGCTGCTACTGTTGCTGCCGGTGCTGGTGCTGCTGCTGGTGCTTTGGCTGCTGTTGCTGATGCTGTTGCTTTAGCTCTTGATCCTACTGATTCTCTTACTGCTACCGGTGGTGGTGCTGCTGCTGGTGCTGCTACTGATCCTGTTGCTGCAACTGGTGGTGGTGCTGCTGCTGGTGCTACACTTGCTGTTGCTGCTGGTGTTGCTGTTGTTGCTGCTGCTGGTGATGCTGTAGTTGTTGCTGCTGCTGTTATTGCTGCTGGTACTGCTGTTACTGTTGCTGCTGCTATTGCTGATGCTGCTGTTGCTGCTACTGCTGCTGTTCCTGTTGTTGTTGGTGCTGCGGCTGTTGGTGGTGCTGCTGCTAGCTGCTGCAGCTGCTGCTGCTGTTGGTACTGCTGCTGCTGTTGCTGCTGCTGTTGCTGCTGCTGGTGCTTTGGCTGCTGCTACTGTTGCTGCCAGTGCTGGTGCTGCTGCTGCTGGTGGCTGCTGCTGGTGCAGCTGTTGTTGTTGCTCCTGCTGTTGCTATAGCTATTGTTGCTACTCATCCTGTTGCTGCTACTGGTGGTGGTGCTGCTGGTGCTGCTCTTGCCGTTGCTGCTGTTGTTGCTCCTGTTGCTGCAGATGTAGTTGCTGCTGTTGCTGGTACTGGTGCTGCTGCTTATGCTGTTGCTGCGGCTGTTGCTGGTGCTAGTGCTGCTGATGTTGCTGCTGGTTCTGGTGCTGCTGATACTGGTGCTGCTGCTGTTGCTGCAACTGATACGGCTGCTGCTGCTGTTGTTGCTGTTGCTGGTGCTTTGCCTGTTGCAGCTGCTGTTGCTGCTGGTGTTGCTACTCCTGCTGCTGCTGTTGCTGCTGCTGTTGCTGCAGCTATTGCTGCTACTGATGCTATTGCTGCTACTGGTGGTGCTGCTGCTGCTGGTTCTACTGATACTGGTGCTGCTGCTGTTGCTGCAACTGATACTGCTGCTGGTGCTGTTGCTGTTGCTGTTGCAGCTGGTGATGCTGGTGTTCCTGCTGGTGCTGTTGCTGTTGCTGCTGCTGTTGCTGGTACTGCTGCTGCTGCTGGTGTTGCTGCTGTTGCTGCTGCTGGTGATGCTGTAGTTGCTGCTGCTGCTGTTATTGCTGCTGCTACTGCTGTTGCTGTTGCTGCTGCCATTGCTGTTGCTGCTGTTGCTGCTACTGCTGCTGTCCCTATTGTTGTTTGTGCTGCTGCTTTTGGTACTGCTGCTGCCAGCTGCTGCAGATGCTGCTGCTGATGGCACTGCTGCTGCTGTTGCTGCTTCTGTTGCTGTTGCTGGTGCTTTGGCTGCTGCGACTGTTGCTGCCGGTGTTGGTGCTGCTGCTAGTGCTTTGGCTGCTGTTGATCCTGCTGTTGCTGTAGCTATTGCTGCTACTGATCCTGTTGCTGCTACTGGTGGTGGTGCTGCTGCTGGTGCTGCTCTTGCTGTTGCTGCTGGTCTTGCTGCTGTTGCTGCTGGTGATGCTGTTGCTGTTGCTGATGCTATTGCTGATGCTGCTGTTGCTGCTACTGCTGCTGTCCCTATTGTTATTCGTGCTGCTGCAGTAGGTGCTGCTGCTGCTAGCTGCTGTAGCTGCTGTTGCTGTTGGTACTGCTGCTGTGGTTGCTGCTGCTGTTGCCGCTGTTGATGGCGCTGCTCTTCCTTTGGCAGGTGTTGCTGCTGCTGTTGCTGGTACTGCTGCTGTTGCTGCTTCTGCAGCTGCCATTGCTTCTGTTGCTGCTGCTGGTGATGCTGTAGTTGCTGCTGCTGCTGTTATTGCTTCTGGTACTGCTGTTGCTGTTGCTGCTGCAATTGCTGAGGCTGCTGTTGCTGCTACTGCTGCTGTCCCTATTGTTGTTCGTGCTGCTGCTTTTGGTGCTGCTGCTGCCAGCTGCTGCTGCTGTTGGTACTGCTGCTGCTGTTGCTGCTGCTGTTGCTGTTGCTGGTGCTTTGGCTGCTGCTACTGTTGCTGCCGGTGTTGGTGCTGCTGCAGGTGCTTTGGCTGCTGTTGCTTCTGCTGTTGCTGTAGCTATTGCTGCTACTGATCCTGTTGCTGCTACTGGTGGTGGTGCTGCTGCTGGTGCTGCTACTGATCCTGTTGCTGCTACTGGTGGTGGCGCTGCTGCTGGTGCTGCTCTTGCTGTTGCTGCTGGTGTTACTGCTGTTGCTGCTGCTGGTGATGCTGTTGTTTCTGCTGCTGCTGTTATTGCTGCTGGTAATGCCGTTGCTGTTGCTGCTGAAATTGCTGATGCTGCTGTTGCTGCTACTGCTGCTGTTCCTGCTGTTGTTTGTGCTGCTGCTGTTGCTGCTGCTGGTGCTTTGGCTGCTGCTACTGTTGCTGCCAGTGCTGGTGCTGCTGCTGCTGGTGGCTGCTGCTGGTGCAGATGCTGTTGTTGCTCCTGCTGTTGCTGTAGCTATTGTTGCTACTGATCCTTTGGCTGCTACTGGTCGTGGTGCTGCTGCTGGTGCTGCTCTTGCTGTTGCTGCTGGTGTTGCTCCTGTTGCTGCAGATGTAGTTGCTGCTGTTGCTGGTACTGGTGCTGCTGCTTATGCTGTTGCTGCTGCTGTTGCTGGTGCTAGTACTGCTGATGTTGCTGCTGGTTCTGGTGCTGCTGATACTGGTGCTGCTGCTGTTGCTGCAACAGATACGGCTGCTGCTGCTGCTGTTGTTGCTGTAGCTGGTGCTTTGCCTGCTGCTGCTGCTGTTGCCGCTGGTGTTGGTGCTCCTGCTGCTGCTGTTGCTGCTGCTGTTGCTGCAGCTATTGCTGCTACTGATGCTATTGCTGATAAAGGTGGTGCTGCTGCTGCTGGTGCTGCTGATGCTGGTGCTGCTGCTGTTGCTGAAACTGATACTGCTGCTGGTGCTGTTCCTGTTGCTGTTGCAGCTGGTGATGCTGGTGTTCCTGCTGGTGCTGTTGCTGTTGTTGCTGGTGTTGGTACTGCTGCAGCTGGTGGTGTTGGTGCTGCTGTGGCTGCTGCTTTTGCTGGTGCTGCTCTAGCTGTTACTGCTGCTGCTGTTCCTGCTGCTTTTGCCGCTGTTGATGGCGCTGCTCTTCCTGTTGCTGGTGTTGCTGCTGCTGTTGCTGGTACTGCTGCAGTTGCTGCTGCCATTGCTGCTGTTGCTGCTGCTGGTGATGCTATAGTTGCTGCTGCTGCTGTTATTGCTGCTGGTACTGCTGTTGCTGTTGCTGCTGCTATTGCTGATGCTGCTGTTGCTGCTACTGCTGCTGTTCCTGTTGTTGTTGGTGCTGCTGCTGTTGGTACTGCTGCTGCTAGCTGCTGCAGCTGCTGCTGCTGTTGGTACTGCTGCTGCTGTTGCTGCTGCTGTTGCTGTTGCTTGTGCTTTGGCTGCTGCTACTGTTGCTGCTGGTGTTGGTGCTGCTGCTGGTGCTTTGGCTGCTGTTGCTCCTGCTGTTGCTGTAGCTATTGCTGCTACTGATCCTGTTGCTGCTACTGGTGGTGGTGCTGCTGCTGGTGCTGCTCTTGCTGTTGCTGCTGGTGTTGCTGCTGTTGCTGCTGCTGGTGATGCTGTAGTTGCTGCTGCTGCTGTTATTGCTGCTGCTACTGCTGTTGCTGTTGCTGCTGCTATTGCTGATGCTGCTGTTGCTGCTACTGCTGCTGTCCCTATTGTTATTCGTGCTGCTGCTGTTGCTCCTGCTGCTGCTAGCTGCTGTAGCTAAAGGTGCTGTTGGTACTGCTGCTGCTGTTGCTGCTGCTGTTGCTGTTGCTGGTTCTTAGGCTGCTGCTCTTGTTGCTGCCGGTGTTTGTGCTGCTGCTGGTGCTTTGGCTGCTATTGCTCCTGCTGTTGCTGTAGCTATTGCTGCTACTGATCCTGCTGCTGCTACTGGTGGTGGTGCTGCTGCTGGTGCTGCTCTTGCTGTTGCTGCTGGTGTTGCTGCTGTTGCAGCTCATGTTTTTGCTTCTGTTGCTGCTACTGCTGCTGCTCCTGTTGCTGTCAGCGCTGCTGCTGTTGGTGCTGCTGCTGGTCGTTGCTGCAGCTGCTGCTGATGTTGGTACTGCTGCTGTTGTTGCCAGTGCTGGTGCTGCTGCTGCTCGTGGCTGCTGATGGTGAAGCTGCTGTTGTTGCTCCTGCTGTTGCTGTAGGTATTGCTGCTACTGATACTGTTGCTGCTACTGGTCGTGGAGCTGCTGCTGGTGCTGCTCTTGCTGTTGCTGCTGGTGTTGCTTCTGTTGCTGCAGATGTAGTTGCTGCTGTTGCTGGTACTGGCGCTCCAGCTCATGCTGTTGCCTCTGCTGTTGCTGGTTCTAGTGCTGCTGATGTTGCTGCTGGTTCTGCTGCTGCTGATACTGTTGCTGCTGCTGTTGCTGCATCTGATATGGCTTTTGCTGTTGCTGCTGTTGCTGTTGCTGTTGCTTTGCCTGCTGCTGCTGCTGTTGTTGCTGGTGTTGGTGCTCCTGCTGCTGCTGTTGCTGCTGCTGTTGCTGCAGCTATTGCTGCTATTGATGCAATTGCTGCTACTGGTGGTGCTGCTGCTGCTGGTTCTGCTGATGATGGTGCTGCTGCTGTTGCTGCAACTGATACTGCTGCTGGTGCTGTTGCTGTTGCTGTTGCAGCTGTTGATGCTGGTGTTCCTGCTGGTGCTGTTGCTGTTGTAGCTGGTGTTGGTTCTGCTGCTGCTGGCGGTGTTGGTGCTGCTGTGGCTGCTGCTTTTGCTGCTGCTGCTCTAGCTGTTACTGCAGCTGGTGGTCCTGCTGCTGTTGCCGCTGTTGATGGTGCTGCTCTTCCTGTTGCTGGTGTTGCTGCTGCTGTTGCTGGTACTGCTGCTGTTGCTGCTGCTGCTGCTGCCATTGCTGCTGTTGCTGCTGCTGGTGATGCTATAGTTTCTGCTGCTGCTGTTATTGATGCTGGTACCGCTGTGGCTCTTGCTGCTGCTATTGCTGATGCTGCTGTTGCTGCTACTGCTGCTGTTCCTGTTGTTGGTGCTGCTGCTGTTGGTGCTGCTGCTGCTAGCTGCTGCAGCTGCTGCTGCTGTTGGTACTGCTGCTGCTGTTGTTGCCAGTGCTGGTGCTGCTGTTGCTGGTGGCTGCTGCTGGTGCAGCTGCTTTTGTAGCTCCTGCTGTTGCTGTAGCTATTGCTGCTACTGATACTGTTGCTGCTACTGTTCGTGGAGCTGCTGCTTGAGCTGCTCTTGCTGTTGCTGCTGGTTTTGCTCCTGTTGCTGCAGAAGCAGTTGCTGCTGTTGCTGGTACTGGTGCTGCTGCTCATGCTGTAGCCTCTGCTGTTGCTGGTGCTAGTGCTGCAAATGTTGCTGCTGGTTCTGGTGCTGCTGATACTGGTGCTGCTGCTTTTGCTGCAACTGATATGGCTGCTGCTGTTGCTGCTGTTGCTGTTGCTGGTGCTTTGGCTGCTGCTGCTGATGTTGCTGCTGGTGTTGGTGCTCCTGCTGCTGCTGTTGCTGCTGCTGTTGCTGCAGCTTTTGCTGCTACTGATGCTATTGACGCTACTAGTGGTGCTGCTGCTGCTGCTGGTGCTGCTGATGCTTGTGCTGCTGCTGTTGCTGCAACTGATACTGCTGCTGGTGCTGTTGCTGTTACTGTTGCTGCTACTGGTCGTGGAGCTGCTGCTGGTGCTGCTCTTGCTGTTGCTGCTGGTGTTGCTCCTGTTGCTGCAGATGTAGTTGCTGCTGTTGCTGGTACTGGCGCTGCTGCTCATGCTGTTGCCTCTGCTGTTGCTGGTTCTAGTGCTGCTCATGTTGCTGCTGGTTCTGCTGCTGCTGATATTGTTGCTGCTGCTGTTGCTTCATCTGATATGGCTGCTGCTGTTGCTGCTGTTGCTGTTGCTGTTTCTTTGCCTGCTGCTGCTGCTGTTGCTGCTGGTGTTGGTGCTCCTGCTGCTGCTGTTGCTGCTGCTGTTGCTGCAACTGATACTGCTGCTGGTGCTGTTGCTGTTCCTGTTGCAGCTGGTGATGCTGGTGTTCCTGCTGGTGCTTTTGCTGTTGTTGCTTGTGTTGGTACTGCTGCTGCTGGTGTTGTTGCTGCTGCTGTGGCTGCTGCTTTTGCTGGTGCTGCTCTAGCTGTTACTGCAGCTGCTGTTCCTGCTGCTGTTGCCGCTGTTGATGGCGCTGCTCTTCCTGTTGCTGGTATTGCTGCTGCTGTTGCTGGTACTCCTGCTGTTGCTGCTGCTGCCATTGCTGCTGTTGCTGCTGCTGGTGATGCTATAGTTGCTGCTGCTGCTTTTATTGCTGCTGGTACTGCTGTTGCTGTTGCTGCTGCTATTGCTGATGCTGCTGTTGCTGCAAATGCTGCTGTTCCTGTTGTTGTTGGTGCTGCTGCTGTTGGTGCTGCTGCTGCTAGCTGCTGCAGCTGCTGCTGCTGTTGGCACTGCTGCTGCTGTTGCTGCTGCTGTTGCAGTTGCTGGTGCTTTGGATGCTGCTACTGTTGCTGCCGGTGTTGGTGTTGCTGCCGGTGCTTAAGCTGCTGTTGCTCCTGCTGTTGCTGTAGATATTGCTGCAACTGATCCTTTTGCTGCTACTAGTGGTGGTGCTGCTGCTGGTGCTGCTACTGATCCTGTTGCTGCAACGGGTGGTGGTGCTGCTGCTGGTGCTGCTCTTGCTGTTCCTGCTGGTGTTGCTGCTGTTGCTGCTGCTGGTGATGCTGTAGTTGCTGCTGCTGCTGTTATTGCTGCTGGTACTGCTGTTGCTGTTGCTGCTGCTATTGCTGATGCTGCTGTTGCTGCTACTGCTGCTGTTCCTGTTGTTGATGGTGCTGGTGAAGTTGGTACTGCTGCTGCTAGCTGCTGCAGCTGCTGCTGCTGTTGGTACTGCTGCTGCTGTTGCTGCTGCTGTTGCTGCTGCTGGTGCTTTTGCTGCTGCTACTTTTGCTGCCAGTGCTGGTGCTGCTGCTGCTGGTGGCTGCTGCTGTTCTTTCTCCTGCTGTTGCTGTAGCTATTGTTGCTACGAATCCTGTTGCTGCGACTGGTCTTGGTACTGCTGCTGCTGGTGGTGTTGGTGCTGCTGTGGCTGCTGCTTTTGCCTGTGCTGCTCTGGCTCTTACTGCTGCTGCTGTTGCTGGTGCTGTTGCCGCTGTTCATGGCGCTGCTCTTCATGTTGCTGCTGCTGCTGCTGCTGCTGCTGCCATTGCTGCTGTTGCTGCTGCTGGTGATGCTGTAGTTGCTGCTGCTGCTGTTATTGCTGCTGGTACTGCTGTTGCTGTTGCTGCTGCTATTCCTGACGCTGCTGTTGCTGCTACTGCTGCTGTCCCTATTGTTGTTCGTGCTGCTGCTTTTGGTGCTGCTGCTGCCAGCTGCTGCAGCTGCTGCTGCTGCTATTGGTACTGCTGCTGCTGTTGCGTCAAGTGCTGGTGGCTGCTGCTGGTGCAGCTGCTGTTGTTACACCTGCTGTTGCTGTAGCTATTGCTGCTACTGATCCTGTTGCTGCTACTGGTCGTGGTGCTGCTGCTGGTACTGCTCTTGTTGTTGCTGCTGGTGTTGCTTCTGTTGCTGCAGATGTAGTTGCTGCTCTTGCTTGTACTGGCGCTGCTGCTCATGCTGTTGCCTCTGCTGTTGCTGGTTCTAGTGCTGCTGATGTTGCTGCTGGTTCTGCTGCTGCTGATACTGTTGCTGCTGCTGTTGCTGCATCTGATATGGCTGCTGCTGTTGCTGCTGTTGCTGTTGCTCATGCTTTGCCTGCTGCTGCTGCTGTTGCTGCTGGTGTTGGTGCTCCTGCTGCTGCTGTTGCTGCTGCTGTTGCTTCAGCTATTGCTGCTACTGATGCTATTGCTGCTACTGGAGGTGTTGCTGCTGCTGGTGCTGCTGATGCTGTTGCTGCTGCTGTTGCTGCAACTGATACTGCTGCTGGTGCTGTTGCTGTTGCTGTTGCAGCTGGTGATGCTGGTGTTCCTGCTGCTGCTGTTGCTGTTGTTGCTGGTGTTGGTACTGCTGCTGCTGGTGGTGTTGGTGCTGCTGTGGCTGCTGCTTTTGCTGGTGCTGCTCTGGCTGTTACTGCTGCTGCTGTTGCTGCTGCTGTTGTCGCTGTTGATGGCGCTGCACTTTCTGTTGCTGGTGTTGCTGATGCTGTTGCTGGTACTGCTGCTGTTGCTGCTGCTGCTGATGCTGTAGTTGCTGCTGCTGCTGTTATTGCTGCTGGTACTGCTGTTGCTGTTGCTGCTGCTATTGCTGATGCTGCTGTTGCTGCTACTGCTGCTGTCCCTATTGTTGTTCGTGCTGCTGCTTTTGGTGCTGCTGCTGCCAGCTGCTGCAGCTGCTGCTGCTGTTGGTACTGCTGCTGCTGTTGCTGCTGCTGTTGCTGTTGCTGGTGCTTTGTCTGCTGCTACTTTTGCTGCCAGTGCTGGTGCTGCTGCTGCTGGTGGCTGCTGCTGTTCTTTCTCCTGCTGTTGCTGTAGCTATTGTTGCTACGAATCCTGTTGCTGCGACTGGTCTTGGTACTGCTGCTGCTGGTGGTGTTGGTGCTGCTGTGGCTGCTGCTTTTGCCTGTGCTGCTCTGGCTCTTACTGCTGCTGCTGTTGCTGGTGCTGTTGCCGCTGTTCATGGCGCTGCTCTTCATGTTGCTGCTGCTGCTGCTGCTGCTGCTGCCATTGCTGCTGTTGCTGCTGCTGGTGATGCTGTAGTTGCTGCTGCTGCTGTTATTGCTGCTGGTACTGCTGTTGCTGTTGCTGCTGCTATTCCTGACGCTGCTGTTGCTGCTACTGCTGCTGTCCCTATTGTTGTTCGTGCTGCTGCTTTTGGTGCTGCTGCTGCCAGCTGCTGCAGCTGCTGCTGCTGCTATTGGTACTGCTGCTGCTGTTGCGTCAAGTGCTGGTGGCTGCTGCTGGTGCAGCTGCTGTTGTTACACCTGCTGTTGCTGTAGCTATTGCTGCTACTGATCCTGTTGCTGCTACTGGTCGTGGCGCTGCTGCTGGTACTGCTCTTGTTGTTGCTGCTGGTGTTGCTTCTGTTGCTGCAGATGTAGTTGCTGCTCTTGCTTGTACTGGCGCTGCTGCTCATGCTGTTGCCTCTGCTGTTGCTGGTTCTAGTGCTGCTGATGTTGCTGCTGGTTCTGCTGCTGCTGATACTGTTGCTGCTGCTGTTGCTGCATCTGATATGGCTGCTGCTGTTGCTGCTGTTGCTGTTGCTCATGCTTTGCCTGCTGCTGCTGCTGTTGCTGCTGGTGTTGGTGCTCCTGCTGCTGCTGTTGCTGCTGCTGTTGCTTCAGCTATTGCTGCTACTGATGCTATTGCTGCTACTGGAGGTGTTGCTGCTGCTGGTGCTGCTGATGCTGTTGCTGCTGCTGTTGCTGCAACTGATACTGCTGCTGGTGCTGTTGCTGTTGCTGTTGCAGCTGGTGATACTGGTGTTCCTGCTGCTGCTGTTGCTGTTGTTGCTGGTGTTGGTACTGCTGCTGCTGGTGGTGTTGGTGCTGCTGTGGCTGCTGCTTTTGCTGGTGCTGCTCTGGCTGTTACTGCTGCTGCTGTTGCTGCTGCTGTTGTCGCTGTTGATGGCGCTGCACTTTCTGTTGCTGGTGTTGCTGATGCTGTTGCTGGTACTGCTGCTGTTGCTGCTGCTGCTGATGCTGTAGTTGCTGCTGCTGCTGTTATTGCTGCTGGTACTGCTGTTGCTGTTGCTGCTGCTATTGCTGATGCTGCTGTTGCTGCTACTGCTGCTGTCCCTATTGTTGTTCGTGCTGCTGCTTTTGGTGCTGCTGCTGCCAGCTGCTGCAGCTGCTGCTGCTGTTGGTACTGCTGCTGCTGTTGCTGCTGCTGTTGCTGTTGCTGGTGCTTTGTCTGCTGCTCCATTGGCTGCGGGTGTTGGTGCTGCTGCTGGTGCTGTAGTTGCTGCTGCTGCTGTTATTGCTGCTGGTACTGCTGTTGCTGTTGCTGCTGCTATTGCTGATGCTGCTGTTGCTGCTACTGCTGCTGTCCCTATTGTTGTTCGTGCTGCTGCTTTTGGTGCTGCTGCTGCCAGCTGCTGCAGCTGCTGCTGCTGTTGGTACTGCTGCTGCTGTTGCTGCTGCTGTTGCTGTTGCTGGTGCTTTGTCTGCTGCTCCATTGGCTGCGGGTGTTGGTGCTGCTGCTGGTGCTTTGGCTGCTGTTGCTCCTGCTGTTGCTGTAGCGATTGCTGCTACTGCTCCTGTTGCTGCTACTGGTGGTGGTGCTGCTGCTGGTGCTGCTCTTGCTGTTGCTGCTGGTTTTGCTGCTGTTGCAGCTCATGTTGTTGCTGATGTTGCTGCTCCTGCTGCTGTTCCTGTTGCTGTTGGTGCTGCTGCCTTTGGTGCTGCTGCTGGTCGTTGCTGCAGCTGCTGCTGCTCTTGGTACTGCTGCTGCTGTTGCGTCCAGTGCTGGTGGCTGCTGCTGGTGTAGCTGTTGTTGTTACTCCTGCTGTTGCTGTAGGTATTGCTGCTACTGATACTGTTGCTGCTACTGGTCGTGGTACTGCTGCTGGTACTGCTCTTGTTGTTACTGCTGGTGTTGCTCCTATTGCTGCAGATGTAGTTGCTGCTGTTGCTGGTACTGGTGCTGCTGCTTATGCTGTTGCTGCTGCTGTTGCTGGTGCTAGTGCTGCTGATGTTGCTGCTTGTTCTGGTGCTGCTGATACTGGTGCTGCTACTGTTGCTGCAAATGATACGGCAGATGCTGCTGCTGCTGCTGCTGCTGCTGGTGCTTTGGCTGCTGCTGCTGCTGCTGTTGCTGCTGGTGTTGGTGCTCTTGCTGCTGCTGTTGTTGCTGCTGTTGCTGCAGCTATTGCTGCTACTGATGCTATTGCTGCTACTGGAGGTGTTGCTGCTGCTGGTGCTGCTGATGCTGTTGCTGCTGCTGTTGCTGCAACTGATACTGCTGCTGGTGCTGTTGCTGTTGCAGCAGGTGATGCTGGTGTTCCTGCTGGTGCTGTTGCTGTTGTTGCTGGTGTTGGTACTCCTGCTGCTGGTGGTGTTGGTGCTGCTCTGGCTGCTGCTTTTGCTGGTGCTGCTCTGGCTGTTACTGCTGCTGCTGTTGCTGCTGCTGTTATCGCTGTTGATGGCGCTGCACTTCCTGTTGCTGGTGTTGCTGCTGCTGTTGCTGGTACTGCTGCTGTTGCTGCTGCTGCTGCTGCCATTGCTGATGTTGCTGCTGCTGGTGATGCTGTAGTTGCTGCTGCTGCTGTTATTGCTGCTGGTACTGCTGTTGCTGTTGCTGCTGCTATTACTGATGCTGCTGTTGCTGCTACTTCTGCTGTCCCTATTGTTGTTCGTGCTCCTGCTTTTGGTGCTGCTACTGCCAGCTGCTGCAGCTGCTGCTGCTGTTGGTACTGCTGCTGATGTTGCTGCTGCTGTTGCTACTGCTGCTGCTGCCATTGCTGCTGTTGCTGCTGCTGGTGATGATGTAGTTGCTGCTGCTGCTGTTATTGCTGCTGGTACTGCTGTTGCAGCTCATGTTATTGCTGCTGTTGCTGCTACTGCTGCTGTTCCTGTTGCTGTCAGCGCTGCTGCTTTTGGTGCTGCTGCTGGTCGTTGCTACAGCTGCTGCTGCTTTTGGTACTGCTGCTGCTGTTGTTGCCAGTGCTGGTGCTGCTGCTGCTGGTGGCTGCTGCTGGTGAAGCTGCTGTTGTTGCTCCTGCTGTTGCTGTAGGTATTGCTGCTACTGATACTGTTGCTGCTACTGGTCGTGGAGCTGCTGCTGGTGCTTCTCTTGCTGTTGCTGCTGGTGTTGCTCCTGTTGCTTCAGATGTAGTTGCTGCGGTTGCTGGTACTGGTACTGCTGCTCATGCTGTTGCCTCTGCTGTTGCTGGTTCTCGTGCTGCTGATGTCGCTGCTGGTTCTGGTGCTGCTGATACTGTTGCTGTTGCTGTTGCTGCAACTGATATGGCTGCTGCTGTTGCTGTTGCTGGTGCTTTGCCTGCTGCTGCTACTGTTGCTGCTGGTGTTGGTGCTCTTGCTGCTGCTGTTGCTGCTGCTGTTGCTGCAGCTATTGCTGCTACGGATGCTATTGCTGCTACTGGTGGTGCTGCTGGTGCTGCTGGTGCTGCTGATGCTGGTGCTGCTGCTGTTGCTGCAACTGATACTGCTGCTGGTGCTGTTGCTGTTGCTGTTGCAGCTGGTGATGCTGGTGTTCCTGCTGGTGCTGTTGCTGTTGTTGCTGGTGTTGGTACTGCTGCTGCTGGAGGTGTTGGTACTGCTGTGGCTGCTGCTTTTGCTGGTGCTGCTCTAGCTGTTACTGCTGCTGCTGTTGCTGCTGCTGTTGCCGCTGTTGATGGCGCTGCTCTCCCTGGTGCTGGTGTTGCTGCTGCTGTTGCTGGTACTGCTGCTGTTGCTGCTGCTGCTGCTGCCATTGCTGCTGTTGCTGCTGCTGGTGATGCTGTAGTTGCGGCTGCTGCTGTTATTGCTGCTGGTACTGCAGTTGCTGTTGCTGCTGCTGGTGCTTTGGCTGCTGCTACTGTTGCTGCCGATGTTGGTGTTGCTGCTGGTGCTTTGGCTGCTGTTGCTCCTGCTGTTGCTGTAGATATTGCTGCAACTGATCCTGTTGCTGCTATTGGTGGTGGTGCTGCTGCTGGTGCTGCTACTGATCCTGTTGCTGCTACTGGTGGTGGTGCTGCTGCTGGTGTTGCTCTTGCTTTTGCTGCTGGTGCTGCTGCTGTTGCTGCTGCTGGTGATGCTGTAGTTACTGCTGCTGCTGTTATTGCTGCTGGTACTGCTGTTGCTGTTGCTGCTGCTATTGCTGATGCTGCTGTTGCTGCTACTGCTGCTGTTCCTGTTGTTGTTGGTGCTGGTGCTGTTGGTACTGCTGCTGCTAGATGCTGCAGCTACTGCTGCTGTTGTTACTGCTGCTGCTGTTGCTGCTGCTGTTGCTGCTGCTGGTGCTTTGGCTGCTGCTACTGTTGCTGCCAGTGCTGGTGCTGCTGCTGCTGTTGGCTGCTGCTGGTGCAGCTGCTGTTGTTTCTCCTGCTGTTGCGGTAGCTATTGTTGCTACTGATCCTGTTTTCTGCTACAAGTCTTGGTACTGCTGCTGCTGGTGGTGTTGGTGCTGCTGTGGCTGCTGCTTTTGCTGGTGCTGCTCTGGCTGTTAGTGCTGCTGCTGTTGCTGCTGCTGTTGCCGCTTTTGATGGCGCTGCTCTTCCTGTTGCTGCTGTTGCTGCTGCTGCTGCTGCCATTGCTGCTGTTGCTGCTGCTGGTGATGCTGTAGTTGCTGCTGCTGCTGTTATTGCTGCTGGTAATGCTGTTGCTGTTGCTGCTGCTATTGCTGATGCTGCTGTTGCTGCTACTGCTGCTGTCCCTAAAGTTGTTCGTGCTGCTGCTTTTGGTGCTGCTGCTGCCAGCTGCTGCAGCTGCTGCTGCTGTTGGTACTGCTGCTGCTGTTGCTGCTGCTGTTGCTGTTGCTGGTGCTTTGGCTGCTGCTACATTTGCTGCCGGTGTTGGTGCTGCTGCTGGTGCTTTGGCTGCTGTTGCTCCTGCTGTTGCTGTAGCTATTGCTGCTACTGATCCTGTTGCTGCTACTGGTGGTGGTGCTGCTGCTGGTGCTGCTCTTGCTGTTGCTGCTGGTGTTGCTGCTGTTGCTGCTGCCGGTGATGCTGTAGTTGCTGCTGCTGCTGCTATTGCTGATGCTGCTGTTGCTGCTACTGCTGCCGTCCCTATTGTTGTTCGTGCTGCTGCTGTTGCTGCTGCTGCTGCTAGCTTCTGTAGCTGCTGGTGCTGTTGGTACTGCAGCTGCTGTTGCTGCTGCTGTTTCTGTTGCTGGTGCTTTGGCTGCTGCTACTGTTGCTGCCGGTGTTGTTGCTGCTAATGGTGCAGCTGCTGCTGTTGCTCCTGCTGTTGCTCTAGCTATTGCTGCTACTGATCCTTTTGCTGCTACTGGTGGTGGTGCTGCTGCTGGTGGATGCTGCTGGTGCAGCTGCTGTTGTTTCTCCTGCTGTTGCTGTAGCTATTGTTGCTACTGATCCTGTTGCTGCTACTGGTCTTGATACTGCTGCTGCTGGTGGTGTTAGTGCTGCTGTGGCTGCTGCTTTTGCTGGTGCTGCTCTGGCTGTTACTGCTGCTGCTGTTGCTGCTGCTGTTGCCGCTGTTGATGGCGCTGCTCTTCCTGTTGCTGCTGTTGCTGGTGCTGCTGCTGCCATTGCTGCTGTTGCTGCTGCTGGTAATGCTGTAGTTGCTGCTGCTGCTGTTATTGCTGCTGCTACTGCTGTTGCTGTTGCTGCTGCTATTGCTGATGCTGCTGTTGCTGCTACTGCTGCTGTCCCTATTGTTGTTCGTGCTGCTGCTTTTGGTGCTGCTGCTGCCAGCTGCTGCAGCTGCTGCTGCTGTTGGTACTGCTGCTGCTGTTGCTGCTGCTGTTGCTGTTGCTGGTGCCTTGCCTGCTGCTAATGTTGCTGCTGCTGTTGCTGCAGCTATTGCTGCTACTGATGCTATTGCTGCTACTGGTCGTGCTGCTGCTGCTGGTGCTGCTGATGCTGGTGCTGCTGCTGTGGCTGCAACTGATACTGCTGCTGGTGCTGTTGCTGTTGCTGCTGCAGCTGGTGATGCTGGTGTTCCTGCTGGTGCTGTTGCTGTTGTTGCTGGTGTTGGTACTGCTGCTGCTGGTGGTGTTGGTGCTGCTGTGGAGCTGCTTTTGCTGGTGCTGCTCTAGCTGTTACTGCTGCTGCTGTTCCTGCTGCTGTTGCCGCTGTTGAGGGTGCTGCTGTTCCTGTTGCTGGTGTTGCTGCTGCTGTTGCTGGTAATGCTGCTGTTGCTGCTGCTGCTGCCATTGCTGCTGTTGCTGCTGCTGGTGATGCTGTAGTTGCTGCTGCTGCTGTTATTGCTGCTGGTACTGCTGTTGCTGCTGCTGGTGCTTTTGCTGCTGCTACTGTTGCTGCCAGTGCTGGTGCTGCTGCTGCTGGTGGCTGCTGCTGGTGCACCTGCTCTTGTATCTCCTGCTGTTGCTGTAGCTATTGTTGCTACTGAACCTATTGCTGCGACTGGTCTTGGTACTGCTGCTGCTGGTGGTGTTGGTGCTGCTGTGGCTGCTGCTTTTGCTGGTGCTGCTCTGGCTCTTACTGCAGCTGCTGTTGCTGCTGCTGTTGCCGCTGTTGATGGCGCTGCTCTTCCTGTTGCTGCTGTTGCTGCTGCTGCTGCTGCCATTGCTGCTGTTGCTGCTGCTGCTGATGCTGTAGTTGCTGCTGCTGCTGTTATTGCTGCTGCTACTGCTGTTGCTGTTGCTGCTGCTATTGCTGATGCTGCTGTTGCTGCTACTGCTGCTGTCCCTATTGTTGTTCGTTCAGCTGCTTTTGGTGCTGCTGCTGCCAGCTGCTGCAGCTGCTGCTGCTGTTGGTACTGCTGCTGCTGTTGCTGCTCCTGTTGCTGGTGCTGGTGCCTTGCCTGCTGCAACTGTTGCTGCCGGAGTTGGTGCTGCTGCTGGTGCTTTGGCTGCTGTTGCTCCTGCTGTTGCTGTAGCTATTGCTGCGACTGATCCTGTTGCTGCTACTGGTGGTGGTGCTGCTGCTGGTGCTGATCTTGCTCTTGCTTCTGGTCTTGCTGCTGTTGCTGCTGCTGGTGATGCTGTAGTTGCTGCTGCTGCTGTTATTGCTGCTGGTACTGCTGTTGCTGTTGCTGCTGCTATTGCTGATGCTGCTGTTGCTGCTACTGCTGCTGTCCCTATTGTTGTTCGTGCTGCTGCTGTTGGTGCTGCTGCTGCTAGCTGCTGTAGCTACTGGTGCTGTTGCTACTGCTGCTGCTGTTGCTGCTGCTGTTGCTGTTGCTGGTTCTTTGGCTGCTGGTCTTGTTGCTGCCGGTGTTTGTGCTGCTGCTGGTGCTTTGGCTGCTGTTGCTCCTGCTGTTGCTGTAGCTATTGCTGCTACTGATCCTGTTGCTGCTACTGGTGGTGGTGCTGCTGCTGGTGCTGCTCTTGCTGTTGCTGCTGGTGATGCTGCTGTTGCTGCTGCTGGTGATGCTGTAGTTGCTGCTGCTGCTGTTATTGCTGCTGCTACAGCTGTTGCTGTTGCTGCTGCTATTGCTGATGCTGCTGTTGCTGCTACTGCTTCTGTCCCTATTGTTGTTTCTGCTGCTGCTGTTGGTGCTGCTGCTGTTAGCTGCTGTAGCTAATGGTGCTGTTGGGACTGCTGAAGCTGTTGCTGCTGCTGTTGCTTTTGCTGATTTTTTGGCTGCTGCTCTTGTTGCTGCCGGTGTTTGTGCTGCTGCTGGTGCTTTGTCTGCTGTTGCTCCTGCTGTAGCTGTAGCTATTGCTGCTACTGATCCTGATGCTGCTACTGGTGGTGGTGCTGCTGCTGGTGCTGCTCTTGCTGTTCCTGCTGGTGTTGCTGCTGTTGCTGCTGCTGGTGATGCTGTAGTTGATGCTGCTGCTGTTATTGCTGTTGGTACTGCTGTTGCTGTTGCTGCTGCTATTGCTGATGCTGCTGTTGCTGCGACTGCTGCTGTCCCTATTGTTGTTCGTGCTGCTGCTGTTGCTGCTGCTGCTGCTAGCTGCTGTAGCTGCAGGTGCTGTTGGTACCGCTGCTGCTGTTGCTGCTGCTGTTTCTGTTGCTGGTGCTTTGGCTGCTGCTACTGTTGCTGCCGGTGTTGGTGCTGCTGCTGGTCCAGCTGCTGCTGTTGCTCCTGCTGTTGCTGTAGCTATTGCTGCTACTGATTCTTTTGCTGCTACTGGTGGTGGTGCTGCTGCTGGTGGCTGCTGCTGGTGCAGCTGCTGTTGTTTCTCCTGCTGTTGCTGTAGCTATTGTTGCTACTGATCCTGTTGCTGCTACTGGTCTTGATACTGCTGCTGCTGGTGGTGTTGGTGCTGCTGTGACTGCTGCTTTTGCTGGTGCTGCTCTGGCTGTTAGTGCTGCTGCTGTTGCTGCTGCTGTTGCCGCTGTTGATGGCGCTGCTCTTCCTGTTGCTGCTGTTGCTGGTGCTGCTGCTGCCATTGCTGCTGTTGCTGCTGCTGGTGATGCTGTAGTTGCTGCTGCTGCTGTTATTGCTGCTTGTACTGCTGTTGCTGTTGCTGCTGCTATTGCTGATGCTGCTGTTGCTGCTACTGCTGCTGTCTTTATTGTTGTTCGTGCTGCTGCTTTTGGTGCTGCTGCTGCCAGCTGCTGCAGCTGCTGCAGCTGTTGGTACTGCTGCTGCTGTTGCTGCTGCTGTTGCTGTTGCTGGTGCCTTGCCTGCTGCTACTGTTGCTGCCGGTGTTGGTGCTGCTGCTGGTGCTTTGGCTGCTGTTGCTCCTGCTGTTGCTGTAGCTATTGCTGCTACTGATCCTGTTGCTGCTACTGGTGGTGGTGCTGCTGCTGGTGCTGCTCTTGCTGTTCCTGCTGGTGTTGCTGCTGTTGCTGCTGCTGGTGATGCTGTAGTTGCTGCTGCTGTTGTTATTGCTGCTGCTACTGCTGTTGCTGTTGATGCTGCTATTGCTGATGCTGCTGTTGATGCTACTGCTGCTGTCCCTATTGTTGTTTCTGCTGCTGCTGTTGGTGCTGCTGCTGCTAGCTGCTGTAGCTACAGGTGCTGTTGGTACTGCTGCTGCTGTTTCTGCTGCTGTTGCTTTTGCTGGTTTTTTGGCTGCTGCTCTTGTTGCTGCCGGTGTTTGTGCTGCTGCTGGTGCTTTGTCTGCTGTTGCTCCTGCTGTTGCTGTAGCTATTGCTGCTACTGATCCTGATGCTGCTACTGGTGGTGGTGCTGCTGCTGGTGCTGCTCTTGCTCTTGCTGCTGGTGTTGCTGCTGTTGCTGCTGCTGGTGACGCTGTAGTTGCTGCTGTTGCTGTTATTGCTGCTGGTACTGCTGTTGCTGTTGCTGCTGCTATTGCTGATGCTGCT
Source organism: Carcharodon carcharias (assembly GCF_017639515.1). NCBI lineage: Eukaryota > Metazoa > Chordata > Chondrichthyes > Lamniformes > Lamnidae > Carcharodon > Carcharodon carcharias. Next base: position 121,456,867 of record NC_054468.1, read on the forward strand.
GTTGCTGCTACTGCTACTGTCCCTATTGTTGTTCGTGCTGCTGCTGTTGGTGCTGCTGCTGCTAGCTGCTGTAGCTACTGGTGCTGTTGGTACTGTTGCTGCTGTTGCTGCTGTTGTTGCTGTTGCTGGTTCTTTGGCTGCTGCTCTTGTTGCTGCCGGTGTTTGTGCTGCTGCTGGTGCTTTGGCTGCTGTTGATCCTGCTGTTGCTGTAGCTATTGCTGCTACTGATCCTGTTGCTGCTACTGGTGGTGGTGCTGCTGCTGGTGCTGCTCTTGCTGTTGCTGCTGGTGTTGCTGCTGTTGCAGCTCATGTTTTTGCTGCTGTTGCTGCTACTGCTGCTATTCCTGTTGCTGTCGGCGCTGCTGCTTTTGGTGCTGCTGCTGGTCGTTGCTGCAGCTGCTGCTGCTGTTGGTACTGCTGCTGCTGTTGTTGCCAGTGTTGGTGCTGCTGCTGCTGGTGGCTGCTGCTGGTGAAGCTGCTGTTGTTGCTCCTGCTGTTGCTGTAGGTATTGCTGCTGCTGATACTGTTGCTGCTACTGGTCGTGGAGCTGCTGCTGGTGCTGCTCTTGCTGTTGCTGCTGTTGTTGCTCCTGTTGCTGCAGATGTAGTTGCTGCTGTTGCTGGTACTGGCGCTGCTGCTCATGCTGTTGCCACTGCTGTTGCTGGTTCTAGTGCCTCTGATGTTGCTGCTGGTTCTGCTGCTGCTGATACTGTTGCTGCTGCTGTTGCTGCATCTGATATGGCTGCTGCTGTTGCTGCTGTTGCTGTTGCTGGTGCTTTGCCTGCTGCTGCTGCTGTTGCTGCTGCTGTTGGTGCTCCTGCTGCTGCTGCTGCTGTTGCTGCAACTGATACTGCTGCTGGTGCTGTTGCTGTTGCTGTTGCAGCTGGTGATGCTGGTGTTCCTGCTGGTGCTGTTGCTGTTGTAGCTGGTGTTGGTTCTGCTGCTGCTGGTGGTGTTGGTGCTGCTGTGGCTGCTGCTTTTGCTGGTGCAGCTCTAGCTGTTACTGCAGCTGCTGTTCCTACTGCTGTTGCCGCTGTTGATGTCGCTGCTCTTCCTGTTGCTGGTGTTGCTGCTGCTGTTGCTGGTACTGCTGCTGTTGCTGCTGCTGCTGCTGCCATTGCTGCTGTAGCTGCTGCTGGTGATGCTATAGTTGCTGCTGCAGCTGTTATTGCTGCTGGTACTGCTGTTGCTGTTGCTGCTGCTATTGCTGATGCTGCTGTTGCTGCTACTGCTGCTGATCCTGTTGTTGTTGGTGGTGCTGCTGTTGGTGCTGCTGCTGCTTGCTGCTGCAGCTGCTGCTGCTGTTGGTACTGCTGCTGCTGTTGCTGCTGCTGTTGCAGTTGCTTGTGCTTTGGATGCTGCTACTGTTGCTGCCGGTGTTAGTGTTGCTGCCGGTGCTTTGGCTGCTGTTGCTCCTGCTGTTGCTGTAGATATTGCTGCAACTGATCCTGTTGCTGCTACTGGTGGTGGTGCTGCTGCTGGTGCTGCTACTGATCCTGTTGCTGCAACTGGTGGTGGTGCTGCTGCTGGTGCTGCTCTTGCTGTTGCTGCTGGTGTTGCTGCTGTTGCTGCTGCTGGTGATGCTGTAGTTGCTGCTGCTGCTGTTATTGCTACTGGTACTGCTGTTGCAGTTGCTGCTGCTATTGCTGATGCTACTGTTGCTGCTACTGCTGCTGTTCCTGTTGTTGTTGGTGCAGGTGCTGTTGGTACTGCTGCTGCTAGCTGCTGCAGCTGCTGCTGCTGTTCGTACTGCTGCTGCTGTTGCTGCTGCTGTTGCTGCTGCTGTTGCTTTTGCTGCTGCTACTGTTGCTGCCAGTGCTGGTGCTGCTGCTGCTGGTGGCAGCTGCTGGTGCACCTGCTCTTGTATCTCCTGCTGTTGCTGTAGCTATTGTTGCTACTGAACCTGTTGCTGCGACTGGTCTTGGTACTGCTGCTGCTGGTGGTGTTGGTGCTGCTGTGGCTGCTGCTTTTGCTGGTGCTGCTTTGGCTCTTACTGCTGCTGCTGTTGCTGCTGCTGTTGCCGCTGTTGATGGCGCTGCTCTTCCTGTTGCTGCTGTTGCTGCTGCTGCTGCTGCCATTGCTGCTGTTGCTGCTGCTGCTGATTCTGTAGTTGCTGCTGCTGCTGTTATTGCTGCTGGTACTGCTGTTGCTGTTGCTGCTGCTATTGCTGATGCTGCTGTTGCTGCTACTGCTGCTGTCCCTATTGTTGTTCGTGCTGCTGCTTTTGGTGCTGCTGCTGCCAGCTGCTGCATCTGCTGCTGCTGTTGGTACTGCTGCTGCTGTTGCTGCTGCTGTTGCTGCTGCTGGTGCTTTGGCTGCTGCTACATTTGCTGCGGGTGTTGGTGCTGCTGCTGGTGCTTTGGCTGCTGTTGCTCCTGCTGTTGCTGTAGCTATTGCTGCTATTGATCCTGTTGCTGCTACTGGTGGTGGTGCTGCTGCTGGTGCTGCTCTTGCTGTTGCTGCTGGTGTTGCTGCTGTTGCTGCTGCTGGTGATGCTGTAGTTGCTGCTGCTGCTGTTATTGCTGTTGGTACTGCTGTTGCTGTTGCTGCTGCTAATGCTGATGCTGCTGTTGCTGCTACTGCTGCCGTCCCTATTGCTGATCGTGCTGCTGCTGTTGGTGCGGCTGCTGCTAGCTGCTGTAGCTACTGGTGCTGTTGGTACTGCTGCTGCTGTTGCTGCTGCTGTTTCTGTTGCTGGTGCTTTGGCTGCTGCTTCTGTTGCTGCCGGTGTTGGTGCTGCTGCTGGTGCAGCTGCTGCTGTTGCTCCTGCTGTTGCTGTAGCTATTGCTGCTACTGCTCCTGTTGCTGCTACTGGTGGTGGTGCTGCTGCTGGTGCTGCTCTTGCTGTTGCTGCTGGTTTTGCTGCTGTTGCAGCTCATGTTGTTGCTGCTGTTGCTGCTCCTGCTGCTGTTCCTGTTGCTGTTGGTGCTGCTGCCTTTGGTGCTGCTGCTGGTCGTTGCTGCACCTGCTGCTGCTGTTGGTACTGCTGCTGCTGTTGCGTCCAGTGCTGGTGGCTGCTGCTGGTGCAGCTGCTGTTGTTACTCCTGCTGTTGCTGTAGCTATTGCTGCTACTGATCCTGTTGCTGCTACTGGTCATGGTGTTGCTGCTGGTACTGCTCTTGTTGTTGCTGCTGGTGTTGCTCCTGTTGCTGCAGATGTAGTTCCTGCTGTTGCTGGTACTGGTGCTTCTGCTCATGCTGTTGCCTCTGCTGTTGCTGGTGCTAGTGCTGCTCATGTTGCTGCTGGTTCTGGTGCTGCTGATACTGGTGCGGCTGCTGTTGCTGCAAATAATACGGCTGATGCTGCTGCTGCTGCTGCTGTTGCTGGTGCTTTGGCTGCTGCTGCTGCTGCTGTTGCTGCTGGTGTTGGTGCTTCTGCTGCTGCTGTTGTTGCTGCTGTTGCTGCAGCTATTGCTGCTACTGATGCTATTGCTGCTACTGGAGGTGCTGCTACTGCTGGTGCTGCTGAAGCTGTTGCTGCTGCTGTTGCTGCAACTGATACTGCTGCTGGTGCTGTTGCTGTTGCTGCTGCAGCTGGTGATGCTGGTGTTCCTGCTGGTGCTGTTGCTGTTGTTGCTGGTGTTGGTACTGCTGCTGCTGGTGTTGTTGGTGCTGCTGTGGCTGCTGCTTTTGCTGGTGCTGCTCTGGCTGTTACTGCTGCTGCTGTTGCTGCTGCTGTTGTCGCTGTTGATGGCGCTGCACTTCCTGTTGCTGATGTTGCTGCTGGTACTGCTGCTGTTGCTGCTGCTGCTGCTGCCATTGCTGATGTTGTTGCTGCTGGTGGAGCTGTAGTTGCGGCTGCTGATGTTATTGCTGCTGGTACTGCTGTTGCTGTTGCTGCTGCTATTACTGATGCTGCTGTTGCTGCTACTTCTGCTGTCCCTATTGTTCTTGTGCTCCTGCTTTTGGTGCTGCTACTGCCAGCTGCTGCAGCTGCTGCTGCTGTTGGTACTGCTGCTGATGTTGCTGCTGCTGTTGCTACTGTTGCTGCTGCCATTGCTGCTGTTGCTGCTGCTGGTGATGATGTAGCTGCTGCTGCTGCTGTTATTGCTGCTGGTACTGCTGTTGCTGTTGCTGCTGCTATTGCTGATGCTTCTGTTGCTGCTACTGCTGCTGACCCTATTGTTGTTCGTGCTGCTGCTTTTGGTGCTGCTGCTGCCAGCTGCTGCAGCTGCTGCTGCTCTTGGTACTGCTGCTGCTGTTGCTGCTGCTGTTGCTGTTGCTGGTGCTTTGCCTGCTGCTACTTTTGCTGCCAGTGTTAGTGCTGCTGCTGGTGCTTTGGCTGCTGTTGCTCCTGCTGCTGCTGTAGCTATTGCTGCTACTGATCATGTTGCTGCTGCTGGTGGTGGTGCTGCTGCTGGTGCTGCTCTTGCTGTTGCTGCTGGTGTTGCTGAAGTTCCTGCTGCTGGTGATGCTGCAGTTGCTGCTGCTGCTGTTATTGCTGCTGGTACTGCTGTTGCTGATGCTGCTGCTATTGCTGATGCTGCTGTTCCTGTTGTTGTTGGTGCTGCTGCTGTTGGTGCTGCTGCTTCTAGTTGCTGCAAATGCTGCTGCTGTTGGTACTGCTGCTGCTGTTGCTGTTGCTGGTGCTTTGGCTGCTGCTACTGTTGCTGCCAGTGCTGTTGCTGCTGCTGCTGGTGGCTGCTGCTGGTGCAGCTGCTGTTGTTGCTCCTGTTGTTGCTGTAGCTATTGTTGCTACTGATCCTGTTGCTGCTACTGGTCTTGGTGCCGCTGCTGGTGCTGCTCTTGCTGTTGCTGCTGGTGTTGCTCCTGTTGCTGCAGATGTAGTTGCTGCTGTTGCTGGTACTGGTGCTGCTGCTTATGCTGTTGCTGCTGCTGTTGCTGGTGCTAGTGCTGCTGATGTTGCTGCTGGTTCTGGTGCTGCTGATACTGGTGCTGCTGCTGTTGCTGCAACTGATACGGCTGCTGCTGCTGCTGTTGTTTCTGTAGCTGGTGCTTTGGCTGCTGCTGCTGCTGTTGCTGCTGGTGTTGGTGCTCCTGCTGCTGCTGTTGCTGCTGCTGTTGCTGCAGCTATTGCTGCTACTGATGCTATTGCTGCTACTGGTGGTGCTGGTGCTGCTGGTGCTGCTGATGCTGGTGCTGCTGCTGTTGCTGCAACTGATACTGCTGCTGGTGCTGTTGCTGTTGCTGTTGCAGCTGGTGATGCTGGTGTTCCTGCTGGTGCTGTTGCTGTTGTTGCTTGTGTTGGTACTGCTGCTGCTGGTGGTGTTGGTGCTACTGTGGCTGCTGCTTTTGCTGGTGCTGAACTGCCTGTTACTGCTGCTGCTGTTGCTGCTGCTGTTGCCGCAGTTGATGGCGCTGCTCTTCCTGTTGCTGCTGTAGCTGCTGCTGCTGCTGCCATTGCTGCTGTTGCTGCTGCTGCTGATGCAGTAGTTGCTGTTGCTGCTGTTATTGCTGCTGGTACTCCTATTGCTGTTGCTGCTGCTATTGCTGATGCTGCTGTTGCTGCTACTGCTGCTGTCCCTATTGTTGTTCGTGCTGCTGCTGTTGCTGCTGCTGTTGCTGTTGCTGGTGCTTTGGCTGCTGATACTATTGCTGCTACTGTTGCTGCCAGTGTTGGTGCTGCTGCTGGTGCTTTGGCTGCTGTTGCTCCTGCTGTTGCTGTAGCTATTGCTGCTACTGATCCTGTTGCTGCTACTGGTGGTGGTGCTGCTGCTGGTGCTGCTCTTGCTGTTGCTGCTGGTGTTGCAGCTGTTGCTCCTGCTGGTGATGCTGTAGTTGCTGCTGCTGCTGTTATTGCTGCTGTTGCTGCTGCTGGTGATGCTGTAGTTGCTGCAGCTGCTGCTGCTGTTGGTACTGCTGCTGCTGTTGCTGCTGCTGTTGCTGTTGCTGGTGCTTTGCCTGCTGCTACTGTTGCTGCCGGTGTTTGTGCTGCTGCCGGTGTTTTGGCTGCTGTTGCTCCTGCTGCTGCTGTAGCTATTTCTGCTACTGATCCTGTTGCTGCTGCTGGTGGTGGCGCTGCTGATGGTGCGGCTACTGATCCTGCTCCTGCTACTGGTCGTGGTGCTGCTGCTGGTGCTGCTCTTGCTGTTGCTGCTGGTGTTGCTGAAGTTGCTGCAGCTGGTGATGCTATAGTTGCTGCTGCTGCTGTTATTTCTGCTAATACTGCAGTTGCTGATGCTGCTGCTATTGCTGATGTGCTGGTCCTGTTGTTGTTGGTGCTGCAGCTGTTGGTGCTGCTGCTTCTAGTTGCTGCAGCTGCTGGTGCTGTTGATACTGCTGCTGCTGTTGCTGCTACTGTTGCTGCCAGTGCTGCTGCTGCTGCTGCTGGTGGCTTCTGCTGGTGCAGCTGCTGTTGTTGCTCCTGCTGTTCCTGTAGCTATTGTTGCTAGTGATCCTGTTGCTGCTACTGGTGGTGGTGCTGCTGCTGGTGCTGCTCTTGCTGTAACTGCTGGTGTTGCTCCTGTTGCTGCAGATGTAGTTGCTGCTGTTGCTGGTACTGGTGCTGCTGCTTATGCTGTTGCTGCTGCTGTTGCTGGTTTTAGTGCTGCTGATGTTGCTGCTGGTTCTGGTGCTGCTGATACTGTTGCTGCTGCTGTTGCTGCAACTGATACGGCTGCTGCTGCTGCTGTTGTTGCTGTAGCTGGTGCTTTGGCTGCTGCTGCTGCTGTTGCTGCTGGTGTTGGTGCTCCTGCTGCTGCTGTTGCTGCTGCTGTTACTGCAGCTATTGCTGCTACTGATGCTATTGCTGCTACTGGTGGTGCTGCTGCTGCTGGTGCTACTGATTCTGGTGCTGCTGCTGTTGCTGCAACTGATACTGCTGCTGGTGCTGGTGCTGTTGCTGTTGCAGCTGGTCATGCTGGTGTTCCTGCTGGTGCAGTTGCTGTTGTTGCTGGTGTTGGTACTGCTGCTGCTGGTGGTGTTGGTGCTACTGTGGCTGCTGCTTTTGCTGGTGCTGCTCTGGCTGTTACTGCTGCTGCTGTTGCTGCTGCTGTTGCCGCTGTTGATGGCGCTGCTCTTCCTGTTGCTGCTGTTGCTGCTGCTGCTGCTGCCATTGCAGCTGTTGCTGCTGCTGGTGATGCTGTAGTTGCTGCTGCTACTGTTATTGCTGCTGCTACTGCTGTTGCTGTTGCTGCTGCTATTGCTGATGCTGCTGTTGCTGCTACTGCTGCTGTCCCTATTGTTGTTCATGCTGCTGCTTTTGGTGCTGCTGCTGCCAGCTGCTGCAGCTGCAGCTGCTGCTGGTACTGCTGCTGCTGTTGCTGCTGCTGTTTCTGTTGCTGGTGCCTTGCCTGCTGCTACTGTTGCTGCCGGTGTTGGTGCTGCTGCTGGTGCTTTGGCTGCTGTTGCTCCTGCTGTTGCTGTAGCTATTGCTGCTACTGATCCTGTTGCTGCTACTGGTGGTGGTGCTGCTGCTGGTGCTGCTCTTGCTGTTGCTGCTGGTGTTGCTGCTGTTGCAGCTCATGTTTTTGCTGCTGTTGCTGCTACTGCTGCTGTTCCTGTTGCTGTCGGCGCTGCTGCTTTTGGTGCTGCTTCTGGTCTTTGCTGCAGCTGCTGCAGCTGTTGGTACTGCTGCTGCTGTTGTTGCCAGTGCTGGTGCTGCTGCTGCTGGTGGCTGCTGCTGGTGAAGCTGCGGTTGTTGCTCCTGCTGTTGCTGTAGGTATTGCTGCTACTGATACTGTTGCTGCTACTGGTCGTGGAGCTGCTGATAGTGCTGCTCTTGCTGTTGCTGCTGGTGTTGCTCCTGTTGCTGCAGATGTAGTTGCTGCTGTTGCTGGTACTGGCGCTGCTGCTCATGCTGTTGCCTCTGCTTTTGCTGGTTCTAGTGCTGCTGATGTTGCTGCTGGTTCTGCTGCTGCTGATACTGTTGCTGCTGCTGTTGCTGCATCTGATATGGCTGCTGCTGTTGCTGCTGTTGCTGTTGCTGGTGCATTGCCTGCTGCTGCTGCTGTTGCTGCTGCTGCTGATGCTGTAGTTGCTGTTGCTGCTGTTATTGCTGCTGGTACTCCTATTGCTGTTGCTGCTGCTATTGCTGATGCTGCTGTTGCTGCTACTGCTGTTGTCCCTATTGTTGTTCGTGCTGCTGCTTTTGGTGCTGCTGCTCTCAGCTGCTGCAGCTGCTGCTGCTGTTGGTACTGCTGCTGCTGTTGCTGCTGCTGCTGCTGTTGCTGGTGCTTTGGCTGCTGATACGGTTGCTGCTACTGTTGCTGCCTGTGTTGGTGCTGCTGCTGGTGCTTTGGCTGCTGTTGCTCCTGCTGTTGCTGCAGCTATTGCTGCTACTGATCCTGTTGCTGCTACTGGTGGTGGTGCTGCTGCTGGTGCTGCTCTTGCTGTTGCTGCTGGTGTTGCTGCTGTTGCTGCTGCTGGTGATGCTGTAGTTGATGCTGCTGCTGTTATTGCTGCTGTTGCTGCTGCTGGTGATGCTGTATTTGCTGCAGCTGCTGCTGCTGTTGGTACTGCTGCTGCTGTTGCTGCTGCTGTTGCTGTTGCTGGTGCTTTGCCTGCTGCTACTGTTGCTGCCGGTGTTTGTGCTGCTGCCGGTGCTTTGGCTGCTGTTGCTCCTGCTGCTGCTGCAGCTATTTCTGCTACTGATCCTGTTGCTGCTGCTGGCGGTGGCGCTGCTGCTGGTGCTGCTACTGATCCAGTTCCTGCTACTGGTCGTGGTGCTGCTGCTGGTGCTGCTCTTGCTGTTGCTGCTGGTGTTGCTGAAGTTGCTGCTGCTGGTGATGCTGTAGTTCCTGCTGCTGCTGTTATTGCTGATGCTGCTGTTCCTGCTACTGCTGCTGTTCCTGTTGTTGTTGGTGCTGCTGCTGCTGTTGCTGCTGCTGTTGCTGGTGCTGGTGCTTTGGCTGCTGCTACTGTTGCTGCCAGTGCTGGTGCTACTGCTGCTGGTGGCTGCTCCTGGTGCAGCTGCTGTTGTTGCTCCTGCTGTTGTTGTAGCTACTTATGCTACTGATCCTGTTGCTGCTACTGGTCGTGGTGCTGCTGCTGGTGCCGCTCTTGCTGTTGCTGCTGGTGTTGCTCCTGTTGCTGCAGATGTAGTGGCTGCTGTTGCTGGTACTGGTGCTGCTGCTTATGCTGTTGCTGCTGCTGTTGCTGGTGCTAGTGCTGCTGATGTTGCTGCAACTGATACGGCTGCTGCTGCTGCTGTTGTTCCGTTGCTGGTGCTTTGCCTGCTGCTGCTGCTGTTGCTGCTGGTGTTGGCGCTCCTGCTGCTGCTGTTGCTGCTGCTGTTGCTGCAGCTATTGCTGCTACTGATGCTATTGCTGCTACTGGTCGTGCTGCCGCTGCTGGTGCTGCTGATGCTGGTGCTTCTGCTGTTGCTGCAACTGATACTGCTGCTGGTGCTGTTGCTGTTCCTGTTGCTGTTGCAGCTGGTGATGCTGGTGTTCCTGCTGGTGCTGTTGCTGTTGTTGCTGGTGTTGGTACTGCTGCTGCTGGTGGTGTTGGTGCTGCTGTGGCTGCTGCTTTTGCTGGTGCTGCTCTGGCTGTTACTGCTGCTGCTGCTGTTGCCGCTGTTGATGGCGCTGCTCTTCCTGTTGCTGGTGTTGCTGCTGCTGTTGCTGGTACTGCTGCTGCTGCTGGTGTTGCTGCTGTTGCTGCTGCTGGTGATGCTGTAGTTGCTGCTGCTGCTGTTATTGCTGCTGGTAAAGCTGTTGCTGTTGCTGCTGCTATTGCTGATGCTGCTGTTGCTGCTACTGCTGCCGTCCCTATTGTTGTTCGTGCTGCTGCTTTTGGTGCTGCTGCTGCTAGCTGCTGTAGCTGCTGGTGCTGTTGTTACTGCTGCTGCGGATGCTACTGCTGTTTCTGTTGCTGGTGCTTTGGCTGCTGCTACTGTTGCTGCCGGTGTTGGTGCTGCTGCTGGTGCAGCTGCTGCTGTTGCTCCTGCTGTTGCTGTAGCTATTGCTGCTACTGATCCTTTTGCTGCTACTGGTGGTGGTGCTGCTGCTGGTGGCTGCTGCTGGTGCAGCTGCTGTTGTTTCTCCTGCTGCTGCTGTAGCTATTGTTGCTACTGATCCTGTTGCTGCTACTGATCTTGATACTGCTGCTGCTGGTGGTGTTGGTGCTGCTGTGGCTGCTGCTTTTGCTGGTGCTGCTCTGGCTGTTACTGCTGCTGCTGTTGCTGCTGCTGTTGCCGCTGTTGATGGCGCTGCTCATCCTGTTGCTGCTGTTGCTGCTGCTGCTGCTGCCATTGCTGCTGTTGCTGCTGCTGGTGATGCTGTAGTTGCTGCTGCTGCTGTTATTGCTGCTGCTACTGCTGTTGCTGTTGCTGCTGCTATTGCTGATGCTGCTGTTGCTGCTACTGCTGCTGTCCCTATTGTTGTTCGTGCTGCTGCTTTTGGTGCTGCTGCTGCCAGCTGCTGCAGCTGCTGCTGCTGTTGGTACTGCTGCTGCAGTTGCTGCTGCTGTTGCTGTTGCTGGTGCTTTGGCTGCTGCTACATTTGCTGCGGGTGTTGATTCTGCTGCTGGTGCTTTGGCTGCTCTTGCTCCTGCTGTTGCTGTAGCTATTGCTGCTACTGATCCTGTTGCTGCTACTGGTGGTGGTGCTGCTGCTGGTGCTGCTCTTGCTGTTGCTGCTGGTGTTGCTGCTGTTGCTGCTGCTGGTGATGCTGTAGTTGCTGCTGCTGCTGTTATTGCTGTTGGTACTGCTGTTGCTGTTACTGCTGCTTTTGCTGATGCTGCTGTTGCTGCTACTTCTGCTGTCCCTATTGTTGTTCGTGCTGCTGCTGTTGGTGCTGCTGCTGCTAGCTGCTGTAGCTGCTGGTGCTGTTGGTACTGCTGCTGCTGTTGCTGCTGCTGTTTCTGTTGCTGGGGCTTTGGCTGCTGCTACTGTTGTTGCCGGTGTTGGTGCTGCTGCTGGTGCAGCTGCTGCTGTTGCTCCTGCTGTTGCTGTAGCTATTAATGCTACTGATCCTTTTGCTGCTACTGGTGGTGGTGCTGCTGCTGGTGCTGCTCTTGCTGTTGCTGCTGGTTTTGCTGCTTTTGCAGCTCATGTTGTTACTGCTGTTGCTGCTCCTGCTGCTGTTCCTGTTGCTGTTGGTGCTGCTGCCTTTGGTGCTGCTGCTGGTCGTTGCTGCAGCTGCTGCTGCTGTTGGTACTGCAGCTGCTGTTGCATCCAGTGCTGGTGGCTGCTGCTGGTGCTGCTGCTGTTGTTGCTCCTGCTGTTGCTGTAGCTATTGCTGCTACTGATCCTGTTGCTGCTACTGGTCATGGTGCTGCTGCTGGTACTGCTCTTGCTGTTGCTGCTGGTGTTGCTCCTGTTGCTGCAGATGTAGTTGCTGCTGTTGCTGGTACTGGTGCTGCTGCTCATGCTGTTGCCTCTGCTGTTGCTGGTGCGGGTGCTGCTGATGTTGCTGCTGGTCCTGGTACTGCTGATACTGATGCTGCTGCTGTTGCTGCAAATGATACGGCTGATGCTGCTGCTGCTGCTGCTGCTGATGCTGGTGCTTTGGCTGCTGCTGCTGCTGCTGTTGCTGCTGGTGTTGGTGCTCCTGCTGCTGCTGTTGCTGCTGCTGTTGCTGCAGCTATTGCTGCTACTGATGCTGTTGCTGCTAATGGAGGTGCTGCTGCTGCTGGTGCTGCTGATGCTGGTGCTGCTGCTGTTGCTGCAACTGATACTGCTGCTTGTGCTGTTGCTGTTGCTGTTGCAGCTGGTGATGCTGGTGTTCCTGCTGGGGCTGTTGCTGTTGTAGCTGGTGTTGATACTGCTGCTGCTGGTGGTGTTGATGCTGCTGTGGCTGCTGCTTTTGCTGGTGCTGCTCTGGCTGTTACTGCTGCTGCTGTTGCTGCTGCTGTTGTCGCTGTTGATGGCGCTGCACTTTCTGTTGCTGGTTTTGCTGATGCTGTTGCTGGTACTGCTGCTGTTGCTGCTGCTGCTGCTGCCATTGCTGATGTTGCTGCTGCTGGTGATGCTGTAGTTGCTGCTGCTGCTGTTATTGCTGCTGGTACTGCTGTTGCTGTTGCTGCTGCTATTACTGATGCTGCTGTTGCTGCTACTTCTGTTGTCCCTATTGTTGTTCGTGCTGCTGCTTTTGGTGCTGCTGCTGCCAGCTGCTGCAGCTGCTGCTGCTGTTGGTACTGCTGCTGCTGTTGCTGTTGCTGGTGCTTTGCCTGCTGCTACTGTTGCTGCCGGTGTTGGCGCTGCTGCTGGTGCTTTGGCTGCTGTGGCTCCTGCTGCTGCTACTTCTGCTACTGATCCTGTTGCTGCTAATGGTGGTGGTGCTGCTGCTGGTGCTGCTACTGATCCTGTTCCTGCTACTGGTCATGGTGCTGCTGCTGGTGCTGCTCTTCCTGTTGCTGCTGGTGTTGCTGAAGTTGCTGCTGCTGGTGATGCTGTAGTTGCTGCTGCTGCTGTTATTGCTGCTGGTACTGCTGTTGCTGATGCTGCTGCTATTGCTGATGCTGCTGTTCCTGTTGTTGTTGGTGCTGCTGCTGTTGGTGCTGGTGCTTCTAGTTGCTGCAGCTGCTGGTGCTGTTGGTACTGCTGCTGCTGTTGCTGCTGCTGGTGCTTTGGCTGCTGCTACTGTTGCTGCCAGTGCTGGTGCTGCTGCTGGTGGTGGCTGCTGCTGGTGCAGCTGCTGTTGTTGCTCCTGCTGTTGCTGTAGCTATTGTTGCTACTGATCCTGTTGCTGCTACTGGTCGTGGTGCTGCTGCTGGTGCTGCTCTGGCTGTAACTGCTGGTGTTGCTCCAGTTGCTGCAGATGTATTTGCTGCTGTTGCTGGTACTGGTGCTGCTGCTTATGCTGTTGCTGCTGCTGTTGCTGGTGCTAGTGCTGCTGATGTTGCTGCTGGTTCTGGTGCTGCTGATACTGGTGCTGCTGCTGTTGCTGCAAATGATATGGCTGCTGCTGCTGCTGCTGTTGCTGTAGCTGGTGCTTTGGCGGCTGCTGCTGCTGTTGCTGCTGGTGTTGGTGCTCCTGCTGCTGCTGTTGCTGCTGCTGTTGCTGCAGCTATTGCTGCTACTGATGCTATTGCTGCTACTGGTGGTGCTGCTGCTGCTGGTGCTTCTGATGCTGGTGCTGATGCTGTTGCTGCAACTGATACTGCTGCTGGTGCTGTTGCTGTTGCTCATGCAGCTGGTGATGCTGGTGTTCCTGCTGGTGCTGTTGCTGTTATTGCTGGTGTTGGTACTGCTGCTGCTGGTGGTGTTGGTCCTGCTGTGGCTGCTTCTTTTGCTGGTGCTGCTCTGGCTGTTACTGCTGCTGCTGCTGCTGCTGCTGTTGCCGCTGTTGATGGCGCTGCTCTTCCTGTTGCTGGTGTTGCTGCTGCTGTTGCTGCTGCTGCTGCTGCCATTGCTGCTGTTGCTGCTGCTGGTGATGCTGCATTTGCTGCTGCTGCTGTTATTGCTGCTGGTACTGCTGTTGCTGTTGCTGCTGCTATTGCTGATCCTGCTGTTGCTGCTACTGCTGCTGTTCCTGTTGTTGTTGGTGCTGCTGCTGCTGTTGCTGCTGCTGTTGCTGGTGCTGGTGCTTTGGCTGCTGCTACTGTTGCTGCCAGTGCTGGTGCTGGTGCTGCTGGTGGCTGTTCCTGGTGCAGCTGCTGTTGTTGCTCCTGCTGTTGTTGTAGCTACTTATGCTACTGATCCTGTTGCTGCTACTGGTCGTGGTGCTGCTGCTGGTGCTGCTCTTGCTGTTGCTGCTGGTGTTGCTCCTGTTGCTGCAGATGTAGTGGCTGCTGTTGCTGGTACTGGTGCTGCTGCTTATGCTGTTGCTGCTGCTGTTGCTGGTGCTAGTGCTGCTGATGTTGCTGCAACTGATACGGCTGCTGCTGCTGCTGTTATTCCATTGCTGGTGCTTTGCCTGCTGCTACTGCTGTTGCTGCTGGTGTTGGCGCTCCTGCTGCTGCTGTTGCTGCTGCTGTTGCTGCAGCTATTGCTGCTACTGATGCTATTGCTGCTACTGGTGGTGCTGCTGCTGCTGGTGCTGCTGATGCTGGTGCTTCTGCAGTTGCTGCAACTGATACTGCTGCTGGTGCTGTTGCTGTTGCTGTTGCTGTTGCAGCTGGTGATGCTGGTGTTCCTGCTGGTGCTGTTGCTGTTGTTGCTGGTGTTGGTACTGCTGCTGCTGGTGGTGTTGGTGCTGCTGTGGCTGCTGCTTTTGCTGGTGCTGCTCTGGCTCTTACTGCTGCTGCTGCTGTTGCCACTGTTAATGGCACTGCTCTTCCTGTTGCTGGTGTTGCTGCTGCTGTTGCTGGTACTGCTGCTGCTGCTGGTGTTGCTGCTGTTGCTGCTGCTGGTGATGCTGTAGTTGCTGCTGCTGCTGTTATTGCTGTTGGTAAAGCTGTTGCTGTTGCTGCTGCTATTGCTGATGCTGCTGTTGCTGCTACTGCTGCCGTCCCTATTGTTGTTCGTGCTGCTGCTGTTGGTGCTGCTGCTGCTAGCTGCTGTAGCTGCTGGTGCTGTTGTTACTGCTGCTGCGGATGCTACTGCTGTTTCTGTTGCTGGTGCTTTGGCTGCTGCTACTGTTGCTGCCGGTGTTGGTGCTGCTACTGGTCCAGCTGCTGCTGCTATTGCTCCTGCTGTTGCTGTAGCTATTGCTGCTACTGATCCTTTTGCTGCTACTGGTGGTGGTGCTGCTGCTGGTGGCTGCTGCTGGTGCAGCTGCTGTTGTTTCTCCTGCTGCTGCTGTAGCTATTGTGGCTACTGATCCTGTTGCTGCTACTGATCTTGATACTGCTGCTGCTGGTGGTGTTGGTGCTGCTGTGGCTGCTGCTTTTGCTGGTGCTGCTCTGGCTGTTACTGCTGCTGCTGTTGCTGCTGCTGTTGCCGCTGTTGATGGCGCTGCTCATCCTGTTGCTGCTGTTGCTGCTGCTGCTGCTGCCATTGCTGTTGTTGCTGCTGCTGGTGATGCTGTAGTTGCTGCTGCTGCTGTTATTGCTGCTGCTACTGCTGTTGCTGTTGCTGCTGCTATTGCTGATGCTGCTGTTGCTGCTACTGCTGCTGTCCCTATTGTTGTTCGTGCTGCTGCTTTTGGTGCTGCTGCTGCCAGCTGCTGCAGCTGCTGCTGCTGTTGGTACTGCTGCTGCAGTTGCAGCTGCTGTTGCTGTTGCTGGTGCTTTGGCTGCTGCTACATTTGCTGCGGGTTTTGGTTCTGCTGATGGTGCTTTGGCTGCTCTTGCTCCTGCTGTTGCTGTATCTATTGCTGCTACTGATCCTGTTGCTGCTACTGGTGGTGGTGCTGCTGATGGTGCTGCTCTTGCTGTTGCTGCTGGTGTTGCTGCTGTTGCTGCTGCTGGTGATGCTGTAGTTGCTGCTGCTGCTGTTATTGCTGTTGGTACTGCTGTTGCTGTTACTGCTGCTATTGCTGATGCTGCTGTTGCTGCTACTGCTGCTGTCCCTATTGTTGTTCGTGCTGCTGCTGTTGGTGCTGCTGCTGCTAGCTGCTGTAGCTGCTGGTGCTGTTGGTACTGCTGCTGCTGTTGCTGCTGCTGTTTCTGTTGCTGGGGCTTTGGCTGCTGCTACTGTTGTTGCCGGTGTTGGTGCTGCTGCTGGTGCAGCTGCTGCTGTTGCTCCTGCTGTTGCTGTAGCTATTAATGCTACTGATCCTTTTGCTGCTACTGGTGGTGGTGGTGCTGCTGGTGCTGCTCTTGCTGTTACTGCTGGTTTTGCTGCTGTTGCAGCTCATGTTGTTACTGCTGTTGCTGCTCCTGCTGCTGTTCCTGTTGCTGTTGGTGCTGCTGCCTTTGGTGCTGCTGCTGGTCGTTGCTGCAGCTGCTGCTGCTGTTGGTACTGCAGCTGCTGTTGCGTCCAGTGCTGGTGGCTGCTGCTGGTGCAGCTGCTGTTGTTGCTCCTGCTGTTGCTGTAGCTATTGCTGCTACTGATCCTGTTGCTGCTACTGGTCATGGTGCTGCTGCTGGTACTGCTCTTGCTGTTGCTGCTGGTGTTGCTCCTGTTGCTGCAGATGTAGTTGCTGCTGTTGCTGGTACTGGTGCTGCTGCTCATGCTGTTGCCTCTGCTGTTGCTGGTGCGGGTGCTGCTGATGTTGCTGCTGGTCCTGGTACTGCTGATACTGATGCTGCTGCTGTTGCTGCAAATGATACGGCTGATGCTGCTGCTGCTGCTGCTGCTGATGCTGGTGCTTTGGCTGCTGCTGCTGCTGCTGCTGCTGCTGGTGTTGGTGCTCCTGCTGCTGCTGTTGCTGCTGCTGTTGCTGCAGCTATTGCTGCTACTGATGCTATTGCTGCTAATGGAGGTGCTGCTGCTGCTGGTGCTGCTGATGCTGGTGCTGCTGCTGTTGCTGCAACTGATACTGCTGCTTGTGCTGTTGCTGTTGCTGTTGCAGCTGGTGATGCTAGTGTTCCTGCTGGTGCTGTTGCTGTTGTTGCTGGTGTTGGTACTGCTGCTGCTGGTGGTGTTGATGCTGCTGTGGCTGCTGCTTTTGCTGGTGCTGCTCTGGCTGTTACTGCTGCTGCTGCTGCTGCTGCTGTTGCCGCTGTTGATGGCGCTGCTCTTCCTGTTGCTGGTGTTGCTGCTGCTGTTGCTGCTGCTGCTGCTACCATTGCTGCTGTTGCTGCTGCTGGTGATGCTGCATTTGCTGCTGCTGCTGTTATTGCTGCTGGTACTGCTGTTGCTGTTGCTGCTGCTATTGCTGATCCTGCTGTTGCTGCTACTGCTGCTGTTCCTGTTGTTGTTGGTGCTGCTGCTGCTGTTGCTGCTGCTGTTGCTGGTGCTGGTGCTTTGGCTGCTGCTACTGTGGCTGCCAGTGCTGGTGCTGGTGCTGCTGGTGGCTGTTCCTGGTGCAGCTGCTGTTGTTGCTCCTGCTGTTGTTGTAGCTACTTATGCTACTGATCCTGTTGCTGCTACTGGTCGTGGTGCTGCTGCTGGTGCTGCTCTTGCTGTTGCTGCTGGTGTTGCTCCTGTTGCTGCAGATGTAGTGGCTGCTGTTGCTGGTACTGGTGCTGCTGCTTATGCTGTTGCTGCTGCTGTTGCTGGTGCTAGTGCTGCTGATGTTGCTGCAACTGATACGGCTGCTGCTGCTGCTGTTGTTCCTTTGCTGGTGCTTTGCCTGCTGCTGCTGCTGTTGCTGCTGGTGTTGGCGCTCCTGCTGCTGCTGTTGCTGCTACTGCTGCTGTCCCTATTGTTGTTCGTGCTGCTGCTTTTGGTGCTGCTGCTGCCAGCTGCTGCAGCTGCTGCTGCTGTTGGTACTGCTGCTGCAGTTGCTGCTGCTGTTGCTGTTGCTGGTGCTTTGGCTGCTGCTACATTTGCTGCGGGTGTTGGTTCTGCTGCTGGTGCTTTGGCTGCTCTTGCTCCTGCTGTTGCTGTAGCTATTGCTGCTACTGATCCTGTTGCTGCTACTGGTGGTGGTGCTGCTGCTGGTGCTGCTCTTGCTGTTGCTGCTGGTGTTGCTGCTGTTGCTGCTGCTGGTGATGCTGTAGTTGCTGCTGCTGCTGTTATTGCTGTTGGTACTGCTGTTGCTGTTACTGCTGCTATTGCTGATGCTGCTGTTGCTGCTACTGCTGCTGTCCCTATTGTTGTTCGTGCTGCTGCTGTTGGTGCTGCTGCTGCTAGCTGCTGTAGCTGCTGGTGCTGTTGGTACTGCTGCTGCTGTTGCTGCTGCTGTTTCTGTTGCTGGGGCTTTGGCTGCTGCTACTGTTGTTGCCGGTGTTGGTGCTGCTGCTGGTGCAGCTGCTGCTGTTGCTCCTGCTGTTGCTGTAGCTATTAATGCTACTGATCCTTTTGCTGCTACTGGTGGTGGTGCTGCTGCTGGTGCTGCTCTTGCTGTTACTGCTGGTTTTGCTGCTGTTGCAGCTCATGTTGTTACTGCTGTTGCTGCTCCTGCTGCTGTTCCTGTTGCTGTTGGTGCTGCTGCCTTTGGTGCTGCTGCTGGTCGTTGCTGCAGCTGCTGCTGCTGTTGGTACTGCAGCTGCTGTTGCGTCCAGTGCTGGTGGCTGCTGCTGGTGCAGCTGCTGTTGTTGCTCCTGCTGTTGCTGTAGCTATTGCTGCTACTGATCCTGTTGCTGCTACTGGTCATGGTGCTGCTGCTGGTACTGCTCTTGCTGTTGCTGCTGGTGTTGCTCCTGTTGCTGCAGATGTAGTTGCTGCTGTTGCTGGTACTGGTGCTGCTGCTCATGCTGTTGCCTCTGCTGTTGCTGGTGCGGGTGCTGCTGATGTTGCTGCTGGTCCTGGTACTGCTGATACTGATGCTGCTGCTGTTGCTGCAAATGATACGGCTGATGCTGCTGCTGCTGCTGCTGCTGATGCTGGTGCTTTGGCTGCTGCTGCTGCTGCTGTTGCTGCTGGTGTTGGTGCTCCTGCTGCTGCTGTTGCTGCTGCTGTTGCTGCAGCTATTGCTGCTACTGATGCTATTGCTGCTAATGGAGGTGCTGCTGCTGCTGGTGCTGCTGATGCTGGTGCTGCTGCTGTTGCTGCAACTGATACTGCTGCTTGTGCTGTTGCTGTTGCTGTTGCAGCTGGTGATGCTAGTGTTCCTGCTGGTGCTGTTGCTGTTGTTGCTGGTGTTGGTACTGCTGCTGCTGGTGGTGTTGATGCTGCTGTGGCTGCTGCTTTTGCTGGTGCTGCTCTGGCTGTTACTGCTGCTGCTGCTGCTGCTGCTGTTGCCGCTGTTGATGGCGCTGCTCTTCCTGTTGCTGGTGTTGCTGCTGCTGTTGCTGCTGCTGCTGCTGCCATTGCTGCTGTTGCTGCTGCTGGTGATGCTGCATTTGCTGCTGCTGCTGTTATTGCTGCTGGTACTGCTGTTGCTGTTGCTGCTGCTATTGCTGATCCTGCTGTTGCTGCTACTGCTGCTGTTCCTGTTGTTGTTGGTGCTGCTGCTGCTGTTGCTGCTGCTGTTGCTGGTGCTGGTGCTTTGGCTGCTGCTACTGTTGCTGCCAGTGCTGGTGCTGGTGCTGCTGGTGGCTGTTCCTGGTGCAGCTGCTGTTGTTGCTCCTGCTGTTGTTGTAGCTACTTATGCTACTGATCCTGTTGCTGCTACTGGTCGTGGTGCTGCTGCTGGTGCTGCTCTTGCTGTTGCTGCTGGTGTTGCTCCTGTTGCTGCAGATGTAGTGGCTGCTGTTGCTGGTACTGGTGCTGCTGCTTATGCTGTTGCTGCTGCTGTTGCTGGTGCTAGTGCTGCTGATGTTGCTGCAACTGATACGGCTGCTGCTGCTGCTGTTGTTCCGTTGCTGGTGCTTTGCCTGCTGCTGCTGCTGTTGCTGCTGGTGTTGGCGCTCCTGCTGCTGCTGTTGCTGCTGCTGTTGCTGCAGCTATTGCTGCTACTGATGCTATTGCTGCTACTGGTGGTGCTGCTGCTGCTGGTGCTGCTGATGCTGGTGCTTCTGCTGTTGCTGCAACTGATACTGCTGCTGGTGCTGTTGCTGTTGCTGTTGCTGTTGCAGCTGGTGATGCTGGTGTTCCTGCTGGTGCTGTTGCTGTTGTTGCTGGTGTTGGTACTGCTGCTGCTGGTGGTGTTGTTGCTGCTGTGGCTGCTGCTTTTGCTGGTGCTGCTCTGGCTGTTACTGCTGCTGCTGCTGTTGCCACTGTTAATGGCACTGCTCTTCCTGTTGCTGGTGTTGCTGCTGCTGTTGCTGGTACTGCTGCTGCTGCTGGTGTTGCAGCTGTTGCTGCTGCTGGTGATGCTGTAGTTGCTGCTGCTGCTGTTATTGCTGTTGGTAAAGCTGTTGCTGTTGCTGCTGCTATTGCTGATGCTGCTGTTGCTGCTACTGCTGCCGTCCCTATTGTTGTTCGTGCTGCTGCTGTTGGTGCTGCTGCTGCTAGCTGCTGTAGCTGCTGGTGCTGTTGTTACTGCTGCTGCGGATGCTACTGCTGTTTCTGTTGCTGGTGCTTTGGCTGCTGCTACTGTTGCTGCCGGTGTTGGTGCTGCTGCTGGTGCTGCTGCTGCTATTGCTCCTGCTGTTGCTGTAGCTATTGCTGCTACTGATCCTTTTGCTGCTACTGGTGGTGGTGCTGCTGCTGGTGGCTGCTGCTGGTGCAGCTGCTGTTGTTTCTCCTGCTGCTGCTGTAGCTATTGTTGCTACTGATCCTGTTGCTGCTACTGATCTTGATACTGCTGCTGCTGGTGGTGTTGGTGCTGCTGTGGCTGCTGCTTTTGCTGGTGCTGCTCTGGCTGTTACTGCTGCTGCTGTTGCTGCTGCTGTTGCCGCTGTTGATGGCGCTGCTCATCCTGTTGCTGCTGTTGCTGCTGCTGCTGCTGCCATTGCTGCTGTTGCTGCTGCTGGTGATGCTGTAGTTGCTGCTGCTGCTGTTATTGCTGCTGCTACTGCTGTTGCTGTTGCTGCTGCTATTGCTGATGCTGCTGTTGCTGCTACTGCTGCCGTCCCTATTGTTGTTCGTGCTGCTGCTTTTGGTGCTGCTGCTGCCAGCTGCTGCAGCTGCTGCTGCTGTTGGTACTGCTGCTGCAGTTGCTGCTGCTATTGCTGTTGCTGGTGCTTTGGCTGCTGCTACATTTGCTGCGGGTGTTGGTTCTGCTGCTGGTGCTTTGGCTGCTCTTGCTCCTGCTGTTGCTGTAGCTATTGCTGCTACTGATCCTGTTGCTGCTACTGGTGGTGGTGCTGCTGCTGGTGCTGCTCTTGCTGTTGCTGCTGGTGTTGCTGCTGTTGTTGCTGCTGGTGATGCTGTAGTTGCTGCTGCTGCTGTTATTGCTGTTGGTACTGTTGTTGCTGTTACTGCTGCTATTGCTGATGCTGCTGTTGCTGCTACTGCTGCTGTCCCTATTGTTGTTCGTGCTGCTGCTGTTGGTGCTGCTGCTGCTAGCTGCTGTAGCTGCTGGTGCTGTTGGTACTGCTGCTGATGTTGCTGCTGCTGTTTCTGTTGCTGGGGCTTTGGCTGCTGCTACTGTTGTTGCCGGTGTTGGTGCTGCTGCTGGTGCAGCTGCTGCTGTTGCTCCTGCTGTTGCTGTAGCTATTAATGCTACTGATCCTTTTGCTGCTACTGGTGGTGGTGCTGCTGCTGGTGCTGCTCTTGCTGTTACTGCTGGTTTTGCTGCTGTTGCAGCTCATGTTGTTACTGCTGTTGCTGCTCCTGCTGCTGTTCCTGTTGCTGTTGGTGCTGCTGCCTTTGGTGCTGCTGCTGGTCGTTGCTGCAGCTGCTGCTGCTGTTGGTACTGCAGCTGCTGTTGCGTCCAGTGCTGGTGGCTGCTGCTGGTGCAGCTGCTGTTGTTGCTCCTGCTGTTGCTGTAGCTATTGCTGCTACTGATCCTGTTGCTGCTACTGGTCATGGTGCTGCTGCTGGTACTGCTCTTGCTGTTGCTGCTGGTGTTGCTCCTGTTGCTGCAGATGTAGTTGCTGCTGTTGCTGGTACTGGTGCTGCTGCTCATGCTGTTGCCTCTGCTGTTGCTGGTGCGGGTGCTGCTGATGTTGCTGCTGGTCCTGGTACTGCTGATACTGATGCTGCTGCTGTTGCTGCAATTGATACGGCTGATGCTGCTGCTGCTGCTGCTGCTGATGCTGGTGCTTTGGCTGCTGCTGCTGCTGCTGTTGCTGCTGGTGTTGGTGCTCCTGCTGCTGCTGTTGCTGCTGCTGTTGCTGCAGCTATTGCTGCTACTGATGCTATTGCTGCTAATGGAGGTGCTGCTGCTGCTGGTGCTGCTGATGCTGGTGCTGCTGCTGTTGCTGCAACTGATACTGCTGCTTGTGCTGTTGCTGTTGCTGTTGCAGCTGGTGATGCTAGTGTTCCTGCTGGTGCTGTTGCTGTTGTTGCTGGTGTTGGTACTGCTGCTGCTGGTGGTGTTGATGCTGCTGTGGCTGCTGCTTTTGCTGGTGCTGCTCTGGCTGTTACTGCTGCTGCTGTTGCTGCTGCTGTTGCCGCTGTTGATGGCGCTGCACTTTCTGTTGCTGATGTTGCTGATGCTGTTGCTGGTACTGCTGCTGTTGCTGCTTCTGCTGCTGCCATTGCTGATGTTGCTGCTGCTGGTGATGCTGTAGTTGCTGCTGCTGCTGTTATTGCTGCTGGTACTGCTGTTGCTGTTGCTGCTGCTATTACTGATGCTGCTGTTGCTGCTACTTCTGTTGCCCCTATTGTTGTTCGTGCTGCTGCTTTTGGTGCTGCTGCTGCCTGCTGCTGTTGCTGCTACTTCTGTTGTCCCTATTGTTGTTCGTGCTGCTGCTTTTGGTGCTGCTGCTGCTAGCTGCTGTAGCTGCTGGTGCTGTTGGTACTGCTGCTGCTGTTGCTGCTGCTGTTTCTGTTGCTGGGGCTTTGGCTGCTGCTACTGTTGTTGCCGGTGTTGGTGCTGCTGCTGGTGCAGCTGCTGCTGTTGCTCCTGCTGTTGCTGTAGCTATTAATGCTACTGATCCTTTTGCTGCTACAGGTGGTGGTGCTGCTGCTGGTGCTGCTCTTGCTGTTACTGCTGGTTTTGCTGCTGTTGCAGCTCATGTTGTTACTGCTGTTGCTGCTCCTGCTGCTGTTCCTGTTGCTGTTGGTGCTGCTGCCTTTGGTGCTGCTGCTGGTCGTTGCTGCAGCTGCTGCTGCTGTTGGTACTGCAGCTGCTGTTGCGTCCAGTGCTGGTGGCTGCTGCTGGTGCAGCTGCTGTTGTTGCTCCTGCTGTTGCTGTAGCTATTGCTGCTACTGATCCTGTTGCTGCTACTGGTCATGGTGCTGCTGCTGGTACTGCTCTTGCTGTTGCTGCTGGTGTTGCTCCTGTTGCTGCAGATGTAGTTGCTGCTGTTGCTGGTACTGGTGCTGCTGCTCATGCTGTTGCCTCTGCTGTTGCTGGTGCGGGTGCTGCTGATGTTGCTGCTGGTCCTGGTACTGCTGATACTGATGCTGCTGCTGTTGCTGCAAATGATACGGCTGATGCTGCTGCTGCTGCTGCTGCTGATGCTGGTGCTTTGGCTGCTGCTGCTGCTGCTGTTGCTGCTGGTGTTGGTGCTCCTGCTGCTGCTGTTGCTGCTGCTGTTGCTGCAGCTATTGCTGCTACTGATGCTATTGCTGCTAATGGAGGTGCTGCTGCTGCTGGTGCTGCTGATGCTGGTGCTGCTGCTGTTGCTGCAACTGATACTGCTGCTTGTGCTGTTGCTGTTGCTGTTGCAGCTGGTGATGCTAGTGTTCCTGCTGGTGCTGTTGCTGTTGTTGCTGGTGTTGGTACTGCTGCTGCTGGTGGTGTTGATGCTGCTGTGGCTGCTGCTTTTGCTGGTGCTGCTCTGGCTGTTACTGCTGCTGCTGCTGCTGCTGCTGTTGCCGCTGTTGATGGCGCTGCTCTTCCTGTTGCTGGTGTTGCTGCTGCTGTTGCTGCTGCTGCTGCTGCCATTGCTGCTGTTGCTGCTGCTGGTGATGCTGCATTTGCTGCTGCTGCTGTTATTGCTGCTGGTACTGCTGTTGCTGTTGCTGCTGCTATTGCTGATCCTGCTGTTGCTGCTACTGCTGCTGTTCCTGTTGTTGTTGGTGCTGCTGCTGCTGTTGCTGCTGCTGTTGCTGGTGCTGGTGCTTTGGCTGCTGCTACTGTTGCTGCCAGTGCTGGTGCTGGTGCTGCTGGTGGCTGTTCCTGGTGCAGCTGCTGTTGTTGCTCCTGCTGTTGTTGTAGCTACTTATGCTACTGATCCTGTTGCTGCTACTGGTCGTGGTGCTGCTGCTGGTGCTGCTCTTGCTGTTGCTGCTGGTGTTGCTCCTGTTGCTGCAGATGTAGTGGCTGCTGTTGCTGGTACTGGTGCTGCTGCTTATGCTGTTGCTGCTGCTGTTGCTGGTGCTAGTGCTGCTGATGTTGCTGCAACTGATACGGCTGCTGCTGCTGCTGTTGTTCCGTTGCTGGTGCTTTGCCTGCTGCTGCTGCTGTTGCTGCTGGTGTTGGCGCTCCTGCTGCTGCTGTTGCTGCTGCTGTTGCTGCAGCTATTGCTGCTACTGATGCTATTGCTGCTACTGGTGGTGCTGCTGCTGCTGGTGCTGCTGATGCTGGTGCTTCTGCTGTTGCTGCAACTGATACTGCTGCTGGTGCTGTTGCTGTTGCTGTTGCTGTTGCAGCTGGTGATGCTGGTGTTCCTGCTGGTGCTGTTGCTGTTGTTGCTGGTGTTGGTACTGCTGCTGCTGGTGGTGTTGTTGCTGCTGTGGCTGCTGCTTTTGCTGGTGCTGCTCTGGCTGTTACTGCTGCTGCTGCTGTTGCCACTGTTAATGGCACTGCTCTTCCTGTTGCTGGTGTTGCTGCTGCTGTTGCTGGTACTGCTGCTGCTGCTGGTGTTGCAGCTGTTGCTGCTGCTGGTGATGCTGTAGTTGCTGCTGCTGCTGTTATTGCTGTTGGTAAAGCTGTTGCTGTTGCTGCTGCTATTGCTGATGCTGCTGTTGCTGCTACTGCTGCCGTCCCTATTGTTGTTCGTGCTGCTGCTGTTGGTGCTGCTGCTGCTAGCTGCTGTAGCTGCTGGTGCTGTTGTTACTGCTGCTGCGGATGCTACTGCTGTTTCTGTTGCTGGTGCTTTGGCTGCTGCTACTGTTGCTGCCGGTGTTGGTGCTGCTGCTGGTGCTGCTGCTGCTATTGCTCCTGCTGTTGCTGTAGCTATTGCTGCTACTGATCCTTTTGCTGCTACTGGTGGTGGTGCTGCTGCTGGTGGCTGCTGCTGGTGCAGCTGCTGTTGTTTCTCCTGCTGCTGCTGTAGCTATTGTTGCTACTGATCCTGTTGCTGCTACTGATCTTGATACTGCTGCTGCTGGTGGTGTTGGTGCTGCTGTGGCTGCTGCTTTTGCTGGTGCTGCTCTGGCTGTTACTGCTGCTGCTGTTGCTGCTGCTGTTGCCGCTGTTGATGGCGCTGCTCATCCTGTTGCTGCTGTTGCTGCTGCTGCTGCTGCCATTGCTGCTGTTGCTGCTGCTGGTGATGCTGTAGTTGCTGCTGCTGCTGTTATTGCTGCTGCTACTGCTGTTGCTGTTGCTGCTGCTATTGCTGATGCTGCTGTTGCTGCTACTGCTGCCGTCCCTATTGTTGTTCGTGCTGCTGCTTTTGGTGCTGCTGCTGCCAGCTGCTGCAGCTGCTGCTGCTGTTGGTACTGCTGCTGCAGTTGCTGCTGCTATTGCTGTTGCTGGTGCTTTGGCTGCTGCTACATTTGCTGCGGGTGTTGGTTCTGCTGCTGGTGCTTTGGCTGCTCTTGCTCCTGCTGTTGCTGTAGCTATTGCTGCTACTGATCCTGTTGCTGCTACTGGTGGTGGTGCTGCTGCTCGTGCTGCTCTTGCTGTTGCTGCTGGTGTTGCTGCTGTTGCTGCTGCTGGTGATGCTGTAGTTGCTGCTGCTGCTGTTATTGCTGTTGGTACTGTTGTTGCTGTTACTGCTGCTATTGCTGATGCTGCTGTTGCTGCTACTGCTGCTGTCCCTATTGTTGTTCGTGCTGCTGCTGTTGGTGCTGCTGCTGCTAGCTGCTGTAGCTGCTGGTGCTGTTGGTACTGCTGCTGATGTTGCTGCTGCTGTTTCTGTTGCTGGTGCTTTGGCTGCTGCTACTGTTGTTGCCGGTGTTGGTGCTGCTGCTGGTGCAGCTGCTGCTGTTGCTCCTGCTGTTGCTGTAGCTATTAATGCTACTGATCCTTTTGCTGCTACTGGTGGTGGTGCTGCTGCTGGTGCTGCTCTTGCTGTAACTGCTGGTTTTGCTGCTGTTGCAGCTCATGTTGTTACTGCTGTTGCTGCTCCTGCTGCTGTTCCTGTTGCTGTTGGTGCTGCTGCCTTTGGTGCTGCTGCTGGTCGTTGCTGCAGCTGCTGCTGCTGTTGGTACTGCAGCTGCTGTTGCGTCCAGTGCTGGTGGCTGCTGCTGGTGCAGCTGCTGTTGTTGCTCCTGCTGTTGCTGTAGCTATTGCTGCTACTGATCCTGTTGCTGCTACTGGTCATGGTGCTGCTGCTGGTACTGCTCTTGCTGTTGCTGCTGGTGTTGCTCCTGTTGCTGCAGATGTAGTTGCTGCTGTTGCTGGTACTGGTGCTGCTGCTCATGCTGTTGCCTCTGCTGTTGCTGGTGCGGGTGCTGCTGATGTTGCTGCTGGTCCTGGTACTGCTGATACTGATGCTGCTGCTGTTGCTGCAATTGATACGGCTGATGCTGCTGCTGCTGCTGCTGCTGATGCTGGTGCTTTGGCTGCTGCTGCTGCTGCTGTTGCTGCTGGTGTTGGTGCTCCTGCTGCTGCTGTTGCTGCTGCTGTTGCTGCAGCTATTGCTGCTACTGATGCTATTGCTGCTAATGGAGGTGCTGCTGCTGCTGGTGCTGCTGATGCTGGTGCTGCTGCTGTTGCTGCAACTGATACTGCTGCTTGTGCTGTTGCTGTTGCTGTTGCAGCTGGTGATGCTAGTGTTCCTGCTGGTGCTGTTGCTGTTGTTGCTGGTGTTGGTACTGCTGCTGCTGGTGGTGTTGATGCTGCTGTGGCTGCTGCTTTTGCTGGTGCTGCTCTGGCTGTTACTGCTGCTGCTGTTGCTGCTGCTGTTGCCGCTGTTGATGGCGCTGCACTTTCTGTTGCTGATGTTGCTGATGCTGTTGCTGGTACTGCTGCTGTTGCTGCTTCTGCTGCTGCCATTGCTGATGTTGCTGCTGCTGGTGATGCTGTAGTTGCTGCTGCTGCTGTTATTGCTGCTGGTACTGCTGTTGCTGTTGCTGCTGCTATTACTGATGCTGCTGTTGCTGCTACTTCTGTTGTCCCTATTGTTGTTCGTGCTGCTGCTTTTGGTGCTGCTGCTGCCAGCTGCTGCAGCTGCTGCTGCTGTTGGTACTGCTGCTGCTGTTGCTGTTGCTGGTGCTTTGCCTGCTGCTACTGTTGCTGCCGGTGTTGGTGCTGCTGCTGGTGCTTTGGCTGCTCTTGCTCCTGCTGCTGCTGTAGCTACTTCTGCTACTGATCCTGTTGCTGCTGCTGGTGGTGGTGCTGCTGCTGGTGCTGCTACTGATCCTGTTCCTGCTACTGGTCATGGTGCTGCTGCTGGTGCTGCTCTTGCTGTTGCTGCTGGTGTTGCTGAAGTTGCTGCAGCTGGTGATGCTGTAGTTGTTGCTGCTGCTGTTATTGCTGCTGGTACTGCTGTTGCTGATGCTGCTGCTATTGCTGATGCTGCTGTTCCTGTTGTTGTTGGTGCTGCTGCTGTTGGTGCTGCTGCTTCTAGTTGCTGCAGCTGCTGGTGCTGTTGGTACTGCTGCTGCTGCTGCTGCTGCTGGTGCTTTGGCTGCTGCTACTGTTGCTGCCAGTGCTGGAGCTTCTGCTGCTGGTGGCTGCTGCTGGTGCAGCTGCTGTTGTTGCTCCTGCTGTTGCTGTAGCTATTGTTGCTACTGATCCTGTTGCTGCTACTGGTCGTGGTGCTGCTGCTGGTGCTGCTGTTGCTGTAACTGCTGGTGTTGCTGCTGTTGCTGCAGATGTAGTTGCTGCTGTTGCTGGTACTGGTGCTGCTGCTTATGCTGTTGCTGCTGCTGTTGCTGGTGCTAGTGCTGCTGATGTTGCTGCTGGTTCTGGTGCAGCTGATACTGTTGCTGCTGCTGTTGCTGCAACTGATACGGCTGCTGCTGCTGTTGTTGCTGTAGCTGGTGCTTTGGCTGCTGCTGCTGCTGTTGCTGCTGTTGTTGGTGCTCCTGCTGCTGCTGTTGCTGCTGCTGTTGCTGCAGCTATTGCTGCTACTGATGCTATTGCTGCTACTGGTGGTGCTGCTGCTGCTGGTGCTGCTGCTGCTGGTGCTGCTGCTGTTGCTGCAACTGATACTGCTGCTGGTGCTGTTCCTGTTGCTGTTACAGCTGGTGATGCTGGTGTTCCTGCTTGTGCTGTTGCTGTTGCTGCTGGTGTTGGTACTGCTGCTGCTGGTGGTGTTGGTGCTGCTGTGGCTGCTGCTTTTGCTGGTGCTGTTCTGGCTGTTACTGCTGCTGCTGCTGTTGCCACTGTTGATGGTGCTGCTCTTCCTGTTGCTGGTGTTGCTGCTGCTGTTGCTGGTACTGCTGCTGCTGCTGGTGTTGCTGCTGTTGCTGCTGCTGGTGATGCTGTAGTTGCTGCTGCTGCTGTTATTGCTTCTGGTACTGCTGTTGCTGTTGCTGCTGCTATTGCTGATGCTGCTGTTGCTGCTACTGCTGCTGTCCCTATTGTTGTTCGTGCTGCTGCTTTTGGTACTGCTGCTGCCAGCTGCTGCAGATGCTGCTGCTGTTGGCACTGCTGCTGCTGTTGCTGCTGCTGTTGCTGTTGCTGGTGCTTTGCCTGCTGCTACTGTTGCTGCTGGTGTTGGTGCTGCTGCTGGTGCTTTGGCTGCTGTTGCTCCTGCTGTTGCTGTAGCTATTGCTGCTACTGATCCTGTTGCTGCTACTGGTGCTGGTGCTGCTGCTGGTGCTGCTGTTCCTGTTGTTGTTGGTGCTGCTGCTGTTGGTGCTGGTGCGTCTAGTTGCTGCAGCTGCTGGTGCTGTTGGTACTGCTGCTGCTGTTGCTGCTGCTGGTGCTTTGGCTGCTGCTACTGTTGCTGCCAGTGCTGGTGCTGCTGCTGGTGGTGGTTGCTGCTGGTGCAGCTGCTGTTGTTGCTCCTGCTGTTGCTGTAGCTATTGTTGTTACTGATACTGTTGCTGCTACTGGTCGTGGTGCTGCTGCTGGTGCTGCTCTGGCTGTAACTGCTGGTGTTGCTCCTGTTGCTGCAGATGTAGTTGCTGCTGTTGCTGGTACTGGTGCTGCTGCTTATGCTGTTGCTGCTGCTGTTGCTGTAGCTGGTTCTTTGGCTGCTGCTGCTGCTGTTGCTGCTGGTGTTGGTGCTCCTGCTGCTGCTGTTGCTGCTGCTGTTGCTGCTGGTTCTGGTGCTGCTGATACTGGTGCTGCTGCTGTTGCTGCAAATGATACGGCTGCTGCTGCTGCTGTTGTTGCTGTAGCTGGTGCTTTGGCTGCTGCTGCTGCTGTTGCTGCTGGTGTTGGTGCTCCTGCTGCTGCTGTTGCTGCTGCTGTTGCTGCAGCTATTGCTGCTACTGATGCTATTGCTGTTACTGGTGGTGCTGCTGCTGCTGGTGCTTCTGATGCTGGTGCTGATGCTGTTGCTGCAACTGATACTGCTGCTGGTGCTGTTGCTGTTGCTGTTGCAGCTGGTGATGCTGGTGTTTCTGCTGGTGCTGTTGCTGTTGTTGCTGGTGTTGGTACTGCTGCTGCTGGTGGTGTTGGTCCTGCTGTGGCTGCTGCTTTTGCTGGTGCTGCTCTGGCTGTTAATGCTGCTGCTGTTGCTGCTGCTGTTGCCGCTGTTGATGGCGCTGCTCTTCCTGTTGCTGGTGTTGCTGCTGCTGTTGCTGCTGCTGCTGCTGCCATTGCTGATGTTGCTGCTGCTGGTGATGCTGCATTTGCTGCTGCTGCTGTTATTGCTGCTGGTACTGCTGTTGCTGTTGCTGCTGCTATTGCTGATCCTGCTGTTGCTGCTACTGCTGCTGTTCCTGTTGTTGTTGGTGCTGCTGCTGCTGTTGCTGCTGCTGTTGCTGGTGCTGGTGCTTTGGCTGCTGCTACTGTTGCTGCCAGTGCTGGTGCTGCTGCTGGTGGTGGCTGCCCCTGGTGCAGCTGCTGTTGTTGCTCCTGCTGTTGTTGTAGCTACTTTTGCTACTGATCCTGTTGCTGCTACTGGTCGTGGTGCTGCTGCTGGTGCTGCTCTTGCTGTTGCTGCTGGTGTTGCTCCTGTTGCTGAAGATGTAGTTGCTGCTGTTGCTGGTACTGGTGCTTCTGTTTATGCTGTTGCTACTGCTGTTGCTGGTGCTAGTGCTGCTGATGTTGCTGCTGGTTCTGGCGCTGCTGATACTGTTGCTGCTGCTGTTGCAGCAACTGATACGGCTGCTGCTGCTGCTGTTGTTGCTGCTGCTGGTGCTGCTCTTGCTGTTGCTGCTGGTGTTGCTCCTGTTGCTGCAGATGTAGTGGCTGCTGTTGCTGGTACTGGTGCTGCTGCTTAAGCTGTTACTGCTGCTGTTGCTGGTGCTAGTGCTGCTGATGTTGCTGCAACTGATACGGCTGCTGCTGCTGCTGTTGTTCCGTTGCTGGTGCTTTGCCTGCTGCTGCTGCTGTTGCTGCTGGTATTGGCGCTCCTGCTGCTGCTGTTGCTGCTGCTTTTGCTGCAGCTATTGCTGCTACTGATGCTATTGCTGCTACTGGTGGTGCTGCTGCTGCTGGTGCTGCTGATGCTGGTGCTTCTGCTGTTGCTGCAACTGATACTGCTGCTGGTGCTGTTGCTGTTGCTGTTGCAGCTGGTGATGCTGGTGTTCCTGCTGGTGCTGTTGCTGTTGTTGCTGTTGTTGGTACTGCTGCTGCTGGTGGTGTTGGTGCTGCTGTGGCTGCTGCTTTTGCTGGTGCTGCTCTGGCTCTTACTGCTGCTGCTGCTGTTGCCACTGTTGATGGCACTGCTCTTCCTGTTGCTGGTGTTGCTGCTGCTGTTGCTGGTACTGCTGCTGCTGCTGGTGTTGCTGCTGTTGCTGCTGCTGGTGATGCTGTAGTTGCTGCTGCTGCTGTTATTGCTGTTGGTAAAGCTGTTGCTGTTGCTGCTGCTATTGATGATGCTGCTGTTGCTGCTACTGCTGCCGTCCCTATTGTTGTTCGTGCTGCTGCTGTTGCTGCTGCTGCTGCTAGCTGCTGTAACTGCTGGTGCTGTTGGTACTGCTGCTGCTGATGCTACTGCTGTTTATTTTGCTGGTGCTTTGGCTGCTGCTACTGTTGCTGCCGGTGTTGGTGCTGCTGCTGGTGCAGCTGCTGCTGTTGCTCCTGCTGTTGCTGTAGCTATTGTTTTTACTGATCCTGTTGCTGCTACTGATCTTGATACTGCTTCTGCTGGTAGTGTTGGTGCTGCTGTGGCTGCTGCTTTTGCTGGTGCTGCTCTGGCTGTTACTGCTGCTGCTGTTGCTGCTGCTGTTGCCGCTGTTGATGGCGCTGCTCATCCTGTTGCTGCTGTGGCTGCTGCTGCTGCTGCCAATGCTGCTGTTGCTGCTGCTGGTGATGCTGTAGTTGCTGCTGCTGCTGTTATTGCTGCAAGTACTGCTGTTGCTGTTGCTGCTGCTATTGCTGATGCTGCTGTTGCTGCTACTGCTGCTGTCCCTATTGTTGTTCGTGCTGCTGCTTTTGGTGCTGCTGCTGCCAGCTGCTGCAGCTGCTGCTGCTGTTGGTACTGCTGCTGCAGTTGCTGCTGCTGTTGCTGTTGCTGGTGCTTTGGCTGCTGCTACATTTGCTGCGGGTGTTGGTGCTGCTGCTGGTGCTTTGGCTGCTGTTGCTCCTGCTGTTGCTGTAGCTATTGCTGCTACTGATCCTGTTGCTGCTACTGGTGGTGGTGCTGCTGCTGGTGCTGCTCTGGCTGTTGCTGCTGGTGTTGCTGCTGTTGCTGCTGCTGGTGATGCTGTAGTTGCTGCTGCTGCTGTTATTGCTGTTGGTACTGCTGTTGCTGTTACTGCTGCTATTGCTGATGCTGCTGTTGCTGCTACTGCTGCAGTCCCTATTGTTGTTCGTGCTGCTGCTGTTGGTGCTGCTGCTGCTAGCTGCTGCAGCTGCTGGTGCTGTTGGTACTGCTGCGGCTGTTGCTGCTGCTGTTTCTGTTGCTGGGGCTTTGGCTGCTGCTACTGTTGTTGCCGGTGTTGGTGCTGCTGCTGGTGCAGCTGCTGCT
This sequence comes from Carcharodon carcharias, assembly GCF_017639515.1. Lineage (NCBI taxonomy): Eukaryota > Metazoa > Chordata > Chondrichthyes > Lamniformes > Lamnidae > Carcharodon > Carcharodon carcharias. The sequence goes on from NC_054468.1 coordinate 121,488,282, forward strand.
GTTGCTCCTGCTGTTGTTTCTCCTGCTTCTGCTGTAGCTATTGTTGCTACTGATCCTGTTGCTGCTACTGATCTTGATACTGCTTCTGCTGGTAGTGTTGGTGCTGCTGAGGCTGCTGCTTTTGCTGGTGCTGCTCTGGCTGTTACTGCTGCTGCTGTTGCTGCTGCTGTTGCCGCTGTTGATGGCGCTGCTCATCCTGTTGCTGCTGTTGCTGCTGCTGCTGCTGCCATTGCTGCTGTTGCTGCTGCTGGTGATGCTGTAGTTGCTGCTGCTGCTGTTATTGCTGCTGGTACTGCTGTTGCTGTTGCTGCTGCTATTGCTGATGCTGCTGTTGCTGCTACTGCTGCCGTCCCTATTGTTGTTCGTGCTGCTGCTTTTGGTGCTGCTGCTGCCAGCTGCTGCAGCTGCTGCTGCTGTTGGTACTGCTGCTGCAGTTGCTGCTGCTGTTGCTGTTGCTGGTGCTTTGGCTGCTGCTACATTTGCTGCGGGTGTTGGTGCTGCTGCTGGTGCTTTGGCTGCTGTTGCTCCTGCTGTTGCTGTAGCTATTGCTGCTACTGATCCTGTTGCTGCTACTGGTGGTGGTGCTGCTGCTGGTGCTGCTCTTGCTGTTGCTGCTGGTGTTGCTGCTGTTGCTGCTGCTGGTGATGCTGTAGTTGCTGCTGCTGCTGTTATTGCTGTTGGTACTGCTGTTGCTGTTACTGCTGCTATTGCTGATGCTGCTGTTGCTGCTACTGCTGCAGTCCCTATTGTTGTTCGTGCTGCTGCTGTTGGTGCTGCTGCTGCTAGCTGCTGTAGCTGCTGGTGCTGTTGGTACTGCTGCTGCTGTTGCTGCTGCTGTTTCTGTTGCTGGGGCTTTGGCTGCTGCTACTGTTGTTGCCGGTGTTGGTGCTGCTGCTGGTGCAGCTGCTGCTGTTGCTCCTGCTGTTGCTGTAGCTATTGCTGCTACTGATCCTTTTGCTGCTACTGGTGGTGGTGCTGCTGCTGGTGCTGCTCTTGCTGTTGCTGCTGGTTTTGCTGCTGTTGCAGCTCATGTTGTTACTGCTGTTGCTGCTCCTGCTGCTGTTCCTGTTGCTGTTGGTGCTGCTGCCTTTGGTGCTGCTGTTGGTCGTTGCCTCAGCTGCTGCTGCTGTTGGTACTGCAGCTGCTGTTGCGTCCAGTGCTGGTGGCTGCTGCTGATGCAGCTGCTGTTGTTGCTCCTGCTGTTGCTGTAGCTATTGCTGCTACTGATCCTGTTGCTGCTACTGGTCATGGTGCTGCTGCTGGTACTGCTCTTGCTGTTGCTGCTGGTGTTGCTCCTGTTGCTGCAGATGTAGTTGCTGCTGTTGCTGGTACTGGTGCTGCTGCTCATGCTGTTGCCTCTGCTGTTGCTGGTGCTAGTGCTGCTGATGTTGCTGCTGGTCCTGGTACTGCTGATACTGATGCTGCTGCTGTTGCTGCAAATGATACGGCTGATGCTGCTGCTGCTGCTGCTGATGCTGGTGCTTTGCCTGCTGCTGCTGCTGCTGTTGCTGCTGGAGTTGGTGATCCTGCTGCTGCTGTTGCTGCTGCTGTTGCTGCAGCTATTGCTGCTACTGATGCTATTGCTGCTAATGGAGGTGCTGCTGCTGCTGGTGCTGCTGATGCTGGTGCTGCTGCTGTTGCTGCAACTGATACTGCTGCTTGTGCTGTTGCTGTTGCAGTTGCAGCTGGTGATGCTGGTGTTCCTGCTGGTGCTGTTGCTGTTGTTGCTGGTGTTGGTACTGCTGCTGTTGGTGGTGTTGATGCTGCTGTGGCTGCTGCTTTTGCTGGTGCTGCTCTGGCTGATACTGCTGCTGCTGTTGCTGCTGCTGTTGTCGCTGTTGATGGCGCTGCACTTTCTGTTGCTGGTGTTGCTGCTGCTGTTGCTGGTACTGCTGCTGTTGCTGCTGCTGCTGCTGCCATTGCTGATGTTGCTGCTGCTGGTGATGCTGTAGTTGCTGCTGCTGCGGTTATTGCTGCTGGTACTGCTGTTGCTGTTGCTGCTGCTATTACTGATGCTGCTGTTGCTGCTACTTCTGTTGTCCCTATTGTTGTTCGTGCTGCTGCTTTTGATGCTGCTGCTGCCAGCTGCTGCAGCTGCTGCTGCTGTTGGTGCTGCTGCTGCTGTTGCTGTTGCTGGTGCTTTGCCTGCTGCTACTGTTGCTGCCGGTGTTGGTGCTGCTGCTGGTGCTTTGGCTGCTGTGGCTCCTGCTGCTGCTGTAGCTATTTCTGCTACTGATCCTGTTGCTGCTGCTGGTGGTGGTGCTGCTGCTGGTGCTGCTACTGATCCTGTTCCTGCTACTGGTTATGGTGCTTCTGCTGGTGCTGCTCTTCCTGTTGCTGCTGGTGTTGCTGAAGTTGCTGCTGCTGGTGATGCTGTAGTTGCTGCTGCTGCTGTTATTGCTGCTGGTACTGCTGTTGCTGATGCTGCTGCTATTGCTGATGCTGCTGTTCCTGTTGTTGTTGGTGCTGCTGCTGTTGGTGCTGCTGCTTCTAGTTGCTGCAGCTGCTGGTGCTGTTGGTACTGCTGCTGCTGCTGCTGCTGCTGGTGCTTTGGCTGCTGCTACTGTTGCTGCCAGTCCTGGAGCTTCTGCTGCTGGTGGCTGCTGCTGGTGCAGCTGCTGTTGTTGCTCCTGCTGTTGCTGTAGCTATTGTTGCTACTGATCCTGTTGCTGCAACTGGTCGTGGTGCTGCTGCTGGTGCTGCTGTTGCTGTAACTGCTGGTGATGCTGCTGTTGCTGCAGATGTAGTTGCTGCTGTTGCTGGTACTGGTGCTGCTGCTTATGCTGTTGCTACTGCGGTTGCTGGTGCTAGTGCTGCTGATGTTGCTGCTGGTTCTGGTGCTGCTGATACTGTTGCTGCTGCTGTTGCTGCAACTGATACGGCTGCTGCTGCTGCTGTTGTTGCTGTAGCTGGTGCTTTGGCTGCTGCTGCTGCTGTTGCTGCTGGTGTTGGTGCTCCTGCTGCTGCTGTTGCTGCTGCTGTTGCTGGAGCTATTGCTGCTACTGATGCTATTGCTGCTACTGGTGGTGCTGCTGCTGCTGGTGCTACTGCTGCTGGTGCTGCTGCTGTTGCTGCAACTGATACTGCTGCTGGTGCTGTTGCTGTTGCTGTTGCAGCTGGTGATGCTGGTGTTCCTGCTGGTGCTGTTGCTGTTGTTGCTGGTGTTGGTGCTGCTGCTGCTGGTGGTGTTGGTGCTGCTGTGGCTGCTGCTTTTGCTGGTGCTGCTCTGGCTCTTACTGCTGCTGCTGCTGTTGCCACTGTTGATGGCGCTGCTCTTCCTGTTGCTGGTGTTGCTGCTGCTGTTGCTGGTACTGCTGCTGCTGCTGGTGTTGCTGCTGTTGCTGCTGCTGGTAATGCTGTAGTTGCTGCTGCTGCTGTTATTGCTGCTGGTACTGCTGTTGCTGTTGCTAGTGCTATTGCTGATGCTGCTGTTGCTGCTACTGCTGCTGTCCCTATTGTTGTTCGTGCTGCTGCTTTTGGTGCTGCTGCTGCCAGCTGCTGCAGCTGCTGCTGCTGTTGGTACTGCTGCTGCTGTGGCGGCTGCTGTTGCTGTTGCTGGTGCTTTGCCTGCTGCTACTGTTGCTGCTGGTGTTGGTGCTGCTGCTGGTGCTTTGGCTGCTGTTGCTCCTGCTGTTGCTGTAGCTATTGCTGCTACTGATCCTGTTGCTGCTACTGGTGCTGGTGCTGCTGCTGGTGCTGCTCTTCCTGTTGTTGCTGGTGTTGCTGCTGTTGTTGCTCCTGCTGTTGCCGTAGCTATTGTTGCTACTGATCCTGTTGCTGCTACTGGTCGTGTTGCTGCTGCTGGTGCTGCTCTTGCTGTTGCTGCTGGTGTTGCTCCTGTTGCTGCAGATGTAGTTGCTGCTGTTGCTGGTACTGGTGCTGCTGCTTATGCTGTTGCTGCTGCTGTTGCTGGTGCTAGTGCTGCTGATGTTGCTGCTGGTTCTGGTGCTGCTGATACTGGTGCTGCTGCTGTTGCTGCAACTGATACGGCTGCTGCTGCTGCTGTTGTTGCTGTAGCTGGTGCTTTGGCTGCTGCTGCTGCTGTTGCTGCTGGTGTTGGTGATCCTGCTGCTGCTGTTGCTGCTGCTGTTGCTGCAGCTATTGCTGCTACTGATGCTATTGCTGCTACTGGTGGTGCTGCTGCTGCTGGTGCTGCTGATGCTGGTGCTGCTGCTGTTGCTGCGACTGATACTGCTGCTGGTGCTGTTGCTGTTGCTGTTGCAGCTGGTGATGCTGGTGTTGCTGCTGGTGCTGTTGCTGTTGTTGCTGGTGTTGGTACTGCTGCTGTTGGTGGTGTTGGTGCTGCTGTGGCTGCTGCTTTTGCTGGTCCTGCTCTGGCTGTTACTGCTGCTGCTGTTGCTGCTGCTGTTGCTGCTGTTGATGGCGCTGCTCTTCCTGTTGCTGCTGTTGCTGCTGCTGATGCTGCCATTGCTGCTGTTGCTGCTGCTGGCGATGCTGTAGTTGCTGCTGCTGCTGTTATTGCTGCTGCTACTGCTGTTGCTGTTGCTGCTGCTATTGCTGATGCTGCTGTTGCTGCTACTGCTGCTGTCCCTACTGCTGTTCGTTCTGCTGCTTTTGGTGCTGCTGCTGCCAGCTGCTGCAGCTGCTGCTGCTGTTGGTACTGCTGCTGCAGTTGCTGCTGCTGTTGCTGTTGCTGGTGCTTTGGCTGCTGCTACATTTGCTGCGGGTGTTGGTGCTGCTGCGGGTGCTTTGGCAGCTGTTGCTCCTGCTGTTGCTGTAGCTATTGCTGCTACTGATCCTGTTGCTGCTACTGGTGGTGGTGCTGCTGCTGGTGCTGCTCTTGCTGTTGCTGCTGGTGTTGCTGCTGTTGCTGCTGCTGGTGATGCTGTAGTTTCTGCTGCTGCTGTTATTGCTGTTGGTACTGCTGTTGCTGTTGCTGCTGCTATTGCTGATTCTGCTGTTGCTGCTACTGCTGCTGTCCCTATTGTTGTTCGTGTTGCTGCTGTTGGTGCTGATGCTGCTAGCTGCTGTAGCTGCTGGTGCTGTTGGTACTGCTGCTGCTGATGCTACTGCTGTTTCTGTTGCTGGTGCTTTGGCTGCTGCTACTGTTGCTGCCGGTGTTGGTGCTGCTGCTGGTGCAGCTGCTGTTGTTTCTCCTGCTGTTGCTGTAGCTATTGTTGCTACTGATCCTGTTGCTCTTACTGATCTTGATACTGCTGCTGCTGGTGGTGTTGGTGCTGCTGTGGCTGCTGCTTTTGCTGGTGCTGCTCTGGCTCTTACTGCTGCTGCTGTTGCTGCTGCTGTTGCCGCTGTTGATGGCGCTGCTCATCCTGTTGCTGCTGTGGCTGCTGCTGCTGCTGCCATTGCTGCTGTTGCTGCTGCTGGTGATGCTGTAGTTGCTGCTGCTGCTGTTATTGCTGCTGCTACTGCTGTTGCTGTTGCTGCTGCTATTGCTGATGCTGCTGTTGCTGCTACTGCTGGGGTACCTATTGTTGTTCGTGCTGCTGCTTTTGGTGCTGCTGCTGCCAGCTGCTGCAGCTGCTGCTGCTGTTGGTACTGCTGCTGCAGTTGCTGCTGCTGTTGCTGTTGCTGGTGCTTTGGCTGCTGCTACATTTTTTGCGGGTGTTGGTGCTGTTGCTGGTGCTTTGGCTGCTGTTGCTGCATCTGTTGCTGCAACTGATACGGCTGCTGCTGCTGCTGTTGTTGCTGTAGCTGGTGCTTTGGCTGCTGCTGCTGCTGTTGCTGCTGGTGTTGGTGCTCCTGCTGCTGCTGTTGCTGCAGCTATTCCTGCTACTGATGCTATTGCTGCTACTGGTGGTGCTGCTGTTGCTGGTGCTGCTGCTGCTGGTGCTGCTGCTGTTGCTGCAACTGATACTGCTGCTGGTGCTGTTGCTGTTGCTGTTGCAGCTGGTGATGCTGGTGTTCCTGCTGGTGCTGTTGCTGTTGTTGCTGGTGTTGGTACTGCTGCTGCTGGTGGTGTTGGTGCTGCTGTGGCTGCTGCTTTTGCTGGTGCTGCTCTGGCTGTTACTGCTGCTGCTGCTGTTGCCACTGTTGATGGCGCTGCTCTTCCTGTTGCTGGTGTTGCTGCTGCTGTTGCTGGTACTGCTGCTGCTGCTGGTGTTGCTGCTGTTGCTGCTGCTGGTGATGTTGTTGTTGCTGCTGCTGCTGTTATTGCTGCTGGTACTGCTGTTGCTGTTGCTAGTGCTATTGCTGATGCTGCTGTTGCTGCTACTGCTGCTCTCCCTATTGTTGTTTTTGCTGCTGCTTTTGGTGCTGCTGCTGACAGCTGCTGCAGCTGCTGCTGCTGTTGGTACTGCTGCTGCTGTTGCTGCTGCTGTTGCTGTTGCTGGTGCTTTGCCTGCTGCTACTGTTGCTGCTGGTGTTGGTGCTGCTGCTGGTGCTTTGACTGCTGTTGCTCCTGCTGTTGCTGTAGCTATTGCTGCTACTGATCCTGTTGCTGCTACTGGTGCTGGTGCTGCTGCTGGTGCTGCTCTTCCTGTTGTTGCTGGTGTTGCTGCTGTTGTTGCTCCTGCTGTTGCTGTAGCTATTGTTGCTACTGATCCTGTTGCTGCTACTGGTCGTGGTGCTGCTGCTGGTGCTGCTCTTACTGTTGCTGCTGGTGTTGCTCCTGTTGCTGCAGATGTATTTGCTGCTGTTGCTGGTACTGGTGCTGCTGCTTATGCTGTTGCTGCTGCTGTTGCTGGTGCTAGTGCTGCTGATGTTGCTGCTGGTTCTGGTGCTGCTGATACTGGTGCTGCTGCTGTTGCTGCAACTGATACGGCTGCTGCTGCTGCTGTTGTTGCTGTAGCTGGTGCTTTGGCTGCTGCTGCTGCTGTTGCTGCTGGTGTTGGTGATCCTGCTGCTGCTGTTGCTGCTGCTGTTGCTGCAGCTATTGCTGCTACTGATGCTATTGCTGCTACTGGTGGTGCTGCTGCTGCTGGTGCTGATGATGCTGGTGCTGCTGCTGTTGCTGCAAATGATACTGCTGCTGGTGCTGTTGCTGTTGCTGTTGCAGCTGGTGATGCTGGTGTTGCTGCTGGTGCTGTTGCTGTTGTTGCTGGTGTTGGTACTGCTGCTGCTGGTGGTGTTGGTGCTGCTGTGGCTGCTGCTTTTGCTGGTGCTGCTCTGGCTATTACTGCTGCTGCTGTTGCTGCTGTTGATGGCGCTGCTCTTCCTGTTGCTGCTGTTGCTGCTGCTGATGCTGCCATTGCTGCTGTTGCTGCTGCTGGTGATGCTGTATTTGCTGCTGCTGCTGTTATTGCTGCTGCTACTGCTGTTGCTGTTGCTGCTGCTATTGCTGATGCTACTGTTGCTGATGCTGCTGTTGCTGCTACTGCTGCTGTCCCTATTGTTGTTCGTGCTGCTGCTTTTGGTGCTGCTGCTGCCAGCTGCTGCAGCTGCTGCTGCTGTTGGTACTGCTGCTGCTGTTGCTGCTGCTGTTGCTGTTGCTGGTGCTTTGGCTGCTGCTGCTGCTGCTGTTGCTGCTGGTGTTGGTGCTCGTGCTGCTGCTGTTGTTGCTGCTGTTGCTGCAGCTATTGCTGCTACTGATGCTATTGCTGCTACTGGAGGTGTTGCTGCTGCTGGTGCTGCTGATGCTGTTGCTGCTGCTGTTGCTGCAACTGATACTGCTGCTGGTGCTGTTGCTGTTGCAGCAGGTGATGCTGGTGTTCCTGCTGGTGCTGTTGCTGTTGTTGCTGGTTTTGCTACTGCTGCTGCTGGTGGTGTTGGTGCTGCTCTGGCTGCTGCTTTTGCTGGTGCTGCTCTGGCTGTTACTGCTGCTGCTGTTGTCGCTGTTGATGGCGCTGCACTTCCTGTTGCTGGTGTTGCTGCTGCTGTTGCTGGTACTGCTGCTGTTGCTGCTGCTGCTGCTGCCATTGCTGATGTTGCTGCTGCTGGTGATGCTGTAGTTGCTGCTGCTGCTGTTATTGCTGCTGGTACTGCTGTTGCTGTTGCTGCTGCTATTGCTGATGCTGCTGTTGCTGCTACTGCTGCCGTCCCTATTGTTGTTCGTGTTGCTGCTTTTGGTGCTGCTGCTGCCAGCTGCTGCAGCTGCTGCTGCTGTTGGTACTGCTGCTGCAGTTGCTGCTGCTGTTGCTGTTGCTGGTGCTTTGGCTGCTGCTACATTTGCTGCGGGTGTTGGTGCTGCTGCTGGTGCTTTGGCTGCTGTTGCTCCTGCTGTTGCTGTAGCTATTGCTGCTACTGATCCTGTTGCTGCTACTGGTGGTGGTGCTGCTGCTGGTGCTGCTCTTGCTGTTGCTGCTGGTGTTGCTGCTGTTGCTGCTGCTGGTGATGCTGTAGTTGCTGCTGCTGCTGTTATTGCTGTTGGTACTGCTGTTGCTGTTACTGCTGCTATTGCTGATGCTGCTGTTGCTGCTACTGCTGCAGTCCCTATTGTTGTTCGTGCTGCTGCTGTTGGTGCTGCTGCTGCTAGCTGCTGTAGCTGCTGGTGCTGTTGGTACTGCTGCTGCTGTTGCTGCTGCTGTTTCTGTTGCTGGGGCTTTGGCTGCTGCTACTGTTGTTGCCGGTGTTGGTGCTGCTGCTGGTGCAGCTGCTGCTGTTGCTCCTGCTGTTGCTGTAGCTATTGCTGCTACTGATCCTTTTGCTGCTACTGGTGGTGGTGCTGCTGCTGGTGCTGCTCTTGCTGTTGCTACTGGTTTTGCTGCTGTTGCAGCTCATGTTGTTACTGCTGTTGCTGCTCCTGCTGCTGTTCCTGTTGCTGTTGGTGCTGCTGCCTTTGGTGCTGCTGTTGGTCGTTGCCTCAGCTGCTGCTGCTGTTGGTACTGCAGCTGCTGTTGCGTCCAGTGCTGGTGGCTGCTGCTGATGCAGCTGCTGTTGTTGCTCCTGCTGTTGCTGTAGCTATTGCTGCTACTGATCCTGTTGCTGCTACTGGTCATGGTGCTGCTGCTGGTACTGCTCTTGCTGTTGCTGCTGGTGTTGCTCCTGTTGCTGCAGATGTAGTTGCTGCTGTTGCTGGTACTGGTGCTGCTGCTCATGCTGTTGCCTCTGCTGTTGCTGGTGCTAGTGCTGCTGATGTTGCTGCTGGTCCTGGTACTGCTGATACTGATGCTGCTGCTGTTGCTGCAAATGATACGGCTGATGCTGATGCTGCTGCTGCTGCTGATGCTGGTGCTTTGCCTGCTGCTGCTGCTGCTGTTGCTGCTGGAGTTGGTGATCCTGCTGCTGCTGTTGCTGCTGCTGTTGCTGCAGCTATTGCTGCTACTGATGCTATTGCTGCTAAAGGAGGTGCTGCTGCTGCTGGTGCTGCTGATGCTGGTGCTGCTGCTGTTGCTGCAACTGATACTGCTGCTTGTGCTGTTGCTGTTGCTGTTGCAGCTGGTGATGCTGGTGTTCCTGCTGGTGCTGTTGCTGTTGTTGCTGGTGTTGGTGCTGCTGCTGTTGGTGGTGTTGATGCTGCTGTGGCTGCTGCTTTTGCTGGTGCTGCTCTGGCTGATACTGCTGCTGCTGTTGCTGCTGCTGTTGTCGCTGTTGATGGCGCTGCACTTTCTGTTGCTGGTGTTGCTGCTGCTGTTGCTGGTACTGCTGCTGTTGCTGCTGCTGCTGCTGCCATTGCTGATGTTGCTGCTGCTGGTGATGCTGTAGTTGCTGCTGCTGCGGTTATTGCTGCTGGTACTGCTGTTGCTGTTGCTGCTGCTATTACTGATGCTGCTGTTGCTGCTACTTCTGTTGTCCCTATTGTTGTTCGTGCTGCTGCTTTTGATGCTGCTGCTGCCAGCTGCTGCAGCTGCTGCTGCTGTTGGTGCTGCTGCTGCTGTTGCTGTTGCTGGTGCTTTGCCTGCTGCTACTGTTGCTGCCGGTGTTGGTGCTGCTGCTGGTGCTTTGGCTGCTGTGGCTCCTGCTGCTGCTGTAGCTATTTCTGCTACTGATCCTGTTGCTGCTGCTGGTGGTGGTGCTGCTGCTGGTGCTGCTACTGATCCTGTTCCTGCTACTGGTTATGGTGCTTCTGCTGGTGCTGCTCTTCCTGTTGCTGCTGGTGTTGCTGAAGTTGCTGCTGCTGGTGATGCTGTAGTTGCTGCTGCTGCTGTTATTGCTGCTGGTACTGCTGTTGCTGATGCTGCTGCTATTGCTGATGCTGCTGTTCCTGTTGTTGTTGGTGCTGCTGCTGTTGGTGCTGCTGCTTCTAGTTGCTGCAGCTGCTGGTGCTGTTGGTACTGCTGCTGCTGCTGCTGCTGCTGGTGCTTTGGCTGCTGCTACTGTTGCTGCCAGTCCTGGAGCTTCTGCTGCTGGTGGCTGCTGCTGGTGCAGCTGCTGTTGTTGCTCCTGCTGTTGCTGTAGCTATTGTTGCTACTGATCCTGTTGCTGCAACTGGTCGTGGTGCTGCTGCTGGTGCTGCTGTTGCTGTAACTGCTGGTGATGCTGCTGTTGCTGCAGATGTAGTTGCTGCTGTTGCTGGTACTGGTGCTGCTGCTTATGCTGTTGCTACTGCGGTTGCTGGTGCTAGTGCTGCTGATGTTGCTGCTGGTTCTGGTGCTGCTGATACTGTTGCTGCTGCTGTTGCTGCAACTGATACGGCTGCTGCTGCTGCTGTTGTTGCTGTAGCTGGTGCTTTGGCTGCTGCTGCTGCTGTTGCTGCTGGTGTTGGTGCTCCTGCTGCTGCTGTTGCTGCTGCTGTTGCTGGAGCTATTGCTGCTACTGATGCTATTGCTGCTACTGGTGGTGCTGCTGCTGCTGGTGCTACTGCTGCTGGTGCTGCTGCTGTTGCTGCAACTGATACTGCTGCTGGTGCTGTTGCTGTTGCTGTTGCAGCTGTTGATGCTGGTGTTCCTGCTGGTGCTGTTGCTGTTGTTGCTGGTGTTGGTACTGCTGCTGCTGGTGGTGTTGGTGCTGCTGTGGCTGCTGCTTTTGCTGGTGCTGCTCTGGCTCTTACTGCTGCTGCTGCTGTTGCCACTTTTGATGGCGCTGCTCTTCCTGTTGCTGGTGTTGCTGCTGCTGTTGCTGGTACTGCTGCTGCTGCTGGTGTTGCTGCTGTTGCTGCTGCTGGTAATGCTGTAGTTGCTGCTGCTGCTGTTATTGCTGCTGGTACTGCTGTTGCTGTTGCTACTGCTATTGCTGATGCTGCTGTTGCTGCTACTGCTGCTGTCCCTATTGTTGTTCGTGCTGCTGCTTTTGGTGCTGCTGCTGACAGCTGCTGCAGCTGCTGCTGCTGTTGGTACTGCTGCTGCTGTGGCGGCTGCTGTTGCTGTTGCTGGTGCTTTGCCTGCTGCTACTGTTGCTGCTGGTGTTGGTGCTGCTGCTGGTGCTTTGGCTGCTGTTGCTCCTGCTGTTGCTGTAGCTATTGCTGCTACTGATCCTGTTGCTGCTACTGGTGCTGGTGCTGCTGCTGGTGCTGCTCTTCCTGTTGTTGCTGGTGTTGCTGCTGTTGTTGCTCCTGCTGTTGCCGTAGCTATTGTTGCTACTGATCCTGTTGCTGCTACTGGTCGTTTTGCTGCTGCTGGTGCTGCTCTTGCTGTTGCTGCTGGTGTTGCTCCTGTTGCTGCAGATGTAGTTGCTGCTGTTGCTGGTACTGGTGCTGCTGCTTATGCTGTTGCTGCTGCTGTTGCTGGTGCTAGTGCTGCTGATGTTGCTGCTGGTTCTGGTGCTGCTGATACTGGTGCTGCTGCTGTTGCTGCAACTGATACGGCTGCTGCTGCTGCTGTTGTTGCTGTAGCTGGTGCTTTGGCTGCTGCTGCTGCTGTTGCTGCTGGTGTTGGTGATCCTGCTGCTGCTGTTGCTGCTGCTGTTGCTGCAGCTATTGCTGCTACTGATGCTATTGCTGCTACTGGTGGTGCTGCTGCTGCTGGTGCTGCTGATGCTGGTGCTGCTGCTGTTGCTGCGACTGATACTGCTGCTGGTGCTGTTGCTGTTGCTGTTGCAGCTGGTGATGCTGGTGTTGCTGCTGGTGCTGTTGCTGTTGTTGCTGGTGTTGGTACTGCTGCTGTTGGTGGTGTTGGTGCTGCTGTGGCTGCTGCTTTTGCTGGTCCTGCTCTGGCTGTTACTGCTGCTGCTGTTGCTGCTGCTGTTGCTGCTGTTGATGGCGCTGCTCTTCCTGTTGCTGCTGTTGCTGCTGCTGATGCTGCCATTGCTGCTGTTGCTGCTGCTGGCGATGCTGTAGTTGCTGCTGCTGCTGTTATTGCTGCTGCTACTGCTGTTGCTGTTGCTGCTGCTATTGCTGATGCTGCTGTTGCTGCTACTGCTGCTGTCCCTACTGCTGTTCGTTCTGCTGCTTTTGGTGCTGCTGCTGCCAGCTGCTGCAGCTGCTGCTGCTGTTGGTACTGCTGCTGCAGTTGCTGCTGCTGTTGCTGTTGCTGGTGCTTTGGCTGCTGCTACATTTGCTGCGGGTGTTGGTGCTGCTGCGGGTGCTTTGGCAGCTGTTGCTCCTGCTGTTGCTGTAGCTATTGCTGCTACTGATCCTGTTGCTGCTACTGGTGGTGGTGCTGCTGCTGGTGCTGCTCTTGCTGTTGCTGCTGGTGTTGCTGCTGTTGCTGCTGCTGGTGATGCTGTAGTTTCTGCTGCTGCTGTTATTGCTGTTGGTACTGCTGTTGCTGTTGCTGCTGCTATTGCTGATTCTGCTGTTGCTGCTACTGCTGCTGTCCCTATTGTTGTTCGTGTTGCTGCTGTTGGTGCTGATGCTGCTAGCTGCTGTAGCTGCTGGTGCTGTTGGTACTGCTGCTGCTGATGCTACTGCTGTTTCTGTTGCTGGTGCTTTGGCTGCTGCTACTGTTGCTGCCGGTGTTGGTGCTGCTGCTGGTGCAGCTGTTGTTGTTTCTCCTGCTGTTGCTGTAGCTATTGTTGCTACTGATCCTGTTGCTCTTACTGATCTTGATACTGCTGCTGCTGGTGGTGTTGGTGCTGCTGTGGCTGCTGCTTTTGCTGGTGCTGCTCTGGCTCTTACTGCTGCTGCTGTTGCTGCTGCTGTTGCCGCTGTTGATGGCGCTGCTCATCCTGTTGCTGCTGTGGCTGCTGCTGCTGCTGCCATTGCTGCTGTTGCTGCTGCTGGTGATGCTGTAGTTGCTGCTGCTGCTGTTATTGCTGCTGCTACTGCTGTTGCTGTTGCTGCTGCTATTGCTGATGCTGCTGTTGCTGCTACTGCTGCTGTACCTATTGTTGTTCGTGCTGCTGCTTTTGGTGCTGCTGCTGCCAGCTGCTGCAGCTGCTGCTGCTGTTGGTACTGCTGCTGCAGTTGCTGCTGCTGTTGCTGTTGCTGGTGCTTTGGCTGCTGCTACATTTTTTGCGGGTGTTGGTGCTGTTGCTGGTGCTTTGGCTGCTGTTGCTGCATCTGTTGCTGCAACTGATACGGCTGCTGCTGCTGCTGTTGTTGCTGTAGCTGGTGCTTTGGCTGCTGCTGCTGCTGTTGCTGCTGGTGTTGGTGCTCCTGCTGCTGCTGTTGCTGCTGCTGTTGCTGCAGCTATTGCTGCTACTGATGCTATTGCTGCTACTGGTGGTGCTGCTGTTGCTGGTGCTGCTGCTGCTGGTGCTGCTGCTGTTGCTGCAACTGATACTGCTGCTGGTGCTGTTGCTGTTGCTGTTGCAGCTGGTGATGCTGGTGTTCCTGCTGGTGCTGTTGCTGTTGTTGCTGGTGTTGGTACTGCTGCTGCTGGTGGTGTTGGTGCTGCTGTGGCTGCTGCTTTTGCTGGTGCTGCTCTGGCTGTTACTGCTGCTGCTGCAGTTGCCACTGTTGATGGCGCTGCTCTTCCTGTTGCTGGTGTTGCTGCTGCTGTTGCTGGTGCTGCTGCTGCTGCTGGTGTTGCTGCTGTTGCTGCTGCTGGTGATGTTGTTGTTGCTGCTGCTGCTGTTATTGCTGCTGGTACTGCTGTTGCTGTTGCTAGTGCTATTGCTGATGCTGCTGTTGCTGCTACTGCTGCTCTCCCTATTGTTGTTTTTGCTGCTGCTTTTGGTGCTGCTGCTGACAGCTGCTGCAGCTGCTGCTGCTGTTGGTACTGCTGCTGCTGTTGCTGCTGCTGTTGCTGTTGCTGGTGCTTTGCCTGCTGCTACTGTTGCTGCTGGTGTTGGTGCTGCTGCTGGTGCTTTGGCTGCTGTTGCTCCTGCTGTTGCTGTAGCTATTGCTGCTACTGATCCTGTTGCTGCTACTCGTGCTGGTGCTGCTGCTGGTGCTGCTCTTCCTGTTGTTGCTGGTGTTGCTGCTGTTGTTGCTCCTGCTTTTGCTGTAGCTATTGTTGCTACTGATCCTGTTGCTGCTACTGGTCGTGGTGCTGCTGCTGGTGCTGCTCTTACTGTTGCTGCTGGTGTTGCTCCTGTTGCTGCAGATGTATTTGCTGCTGTTGCTGGTACTGGTGCTGCTGCTTATGCTGTTGCTGCTGCTGTTGCTGGTGCTAGTGCTGCTGATGTTGCTGCTGGTTCTGGTGCTGCTGATACTGGTGCTGCTGCTGTTGCTGCAACTGATACGGCTGCTGCTGCTGCTGTTGTTGCTGTAGCTGATGCTTTGGCTGCTGCTGCTGCTGTTGCTGCTGGTGTTGGTGCTCCTGCTGCTGCTGTTGCTGCTGCTGTTGCTGCAGCTATTGCTGCTACTGATGCTATTGCTGCTACTGGTGGTGCTGCTGCTGCTGGTGCTGCTGATGCTGGTGCTGCTGCTGTTGCTGCAAATGATACTGCTGCTGGTGCTGTTGCTGTTGCTGTTGCAGCTGGTGATGCTGGTGTTGCTGCTGGTGCTGTTGCTGTTGTTGCTGGTGTTGGTACTGCTGCTGCTGGTGGTGTTGGTGCTGCTGTGGCTGCTGCTTTTGCTGGTCCTGCTCTGGCTATTACTGCTGCTGCTGTTGCTGCTGTTGATGGCGCTGCTCTTCCTGTTGCTGCTGTTGCTGCTGCTGATGCTGCCATTGCTGCTGTTGCTGCTGCTGGTGATGCTGTAGTTGCTGCTGCTGCTGTTATTGCTGCTGCTACTGCTGTTGCTGTTGCTGCTGCTATTGCTGATGCTACTGTTGCTGATGCTGCTGTTGCTGCTACTGCTGCTGTCCCTATTGTTGTTCGTGCTGCTGCTTTTGGTGCTGCTGCTGCCAGCTGCTGCAGCTGCTGGTGCTGTTGGTACTGCTGCTGCTGTTGCTGCTGCTGTTGCTGTTGCTGGTGCTTTGGCTGCTGCTGCTGCTGCTGTTGCTGCTGGTGTTGGTGCTCGTGCTGCTGCTGTTGTTGCTGCTGTTGCTGCAGCTATTGCTGCTACTGATGCTATTGCTGCTACTGGAGGTGTTGCTGCTGCTGGTGCTGCTGATGCTGTTGCTGCTGCTGTTGCTGCAACTGATACTGCTGCTGGTGCTGTTGCTGTTGCAGCAGGTGATGCTGGTGTTCCTGCTGGTGCTGTTGCTGTTGTTGCTGGTTTTGCTACTGCTGCTGCTGGTGGTGTTGGTGCTGCTCTGGCTGCTGCTTTTGCTGGTGCTGCTCTGGCTGTTACTGCTGCTGCTGTTGTCGCTGTAGATGGCGCTGCACTTCCTGTTGCTGGTGTTGCTGCTGCTGTTGCTGGTACTGCTGCTGTTGCTGCTGCTGCTGCTGCCATTGCTGATGTTGCTGCTGCTGGTGATGCTGTAGTTGCTGCTGCTGCTGTTATTGCTGCTGGTACTGCTGTTGCTGTTGCTGCTGCTATTACTGATGCTGCTGTTGATGCTATTTCTGCTGTCCCTATTGTTGTTCGTGCTCCTGCTTTTGGTGCTGCTACTGCCAGCTGCTGCAGCTGCTGCTGCTGTTGGTACTGCTGCTGATGTTGCTGCTGCTGTTGCTACTGCTGCTGCTGCCATTGCTGCTGTTGCTGCTGCTGGTGATGATGTAGTTGCTGCTGCTGCTGTTATTGCTGCTGGTACTGCTGTTGCAGCTCATGTTATTGCTGCTGTTGCTGCTACTGCTGCTGTTCCTGTTGCTGTCAGCGCTGCTGCTTTTGGTGCTGCTGCTGGTCGTTGCTACTGCTGCTGCTGCTTTTGGTACTGCTGCTGCTGTTGTTGCCAGTGCTGGTGCTGCTGCTGCTGTTGGCTGCTGCTGGTGAAGCTGCTGTTGTTGCTCCTGCTGTTGCTGTAGGTATTGCTGCTACTGATACTGTTGCTGCTACTGGTCGTGGAGCTGCTGCTGGTGCTTCTCTTGCTGTTGCTGCTGGTGTTGCTCCTGTTGCTTCAGATGTAGTTTCTGCGGTAGCTGGTACTGGTACTGTTGCTCATGCTGTTGCCTCTGCTGTTGATGGTTCTCGTGCTGCTGATGTCGCTGCTGGTTCTGGTGCTGCTGATACTGTTGCTGTTGCTGTTGCTGCAACTGATATGGCTGCTGCTGTTGCTGTTGCTGGTGCTTTGCCTGCTGCTGCTACTGTTGCTGCTGGTGTTGGTGCTCTTGCTGCTGCTGTTGCTGCTGCTGTTGCTGCAGCTATTGCTGCTACTGATGCTATTGCTGCTACTGGTGGTGCTGCTGCTGCTGCTGGTGCTGCTGATGCTGGTGCTGCTGCTGTTGCTGCAACTGATACTGCTGCTGGTGCTGTTGCTGTTGCTGTTGCAGCTGGTGATGCTGGTGTTCCTGCTGGTGCTGTTGCTGTTGTTGCTGGAGTTGGTACTGCTGCTGCTGGAGGTGTTGGTGCTGCTGTGGCTGCTGCTTTTGCCGGTGCTGCTCTAGCTGTTACTGCTGCTGCGGTTGCTGCTGCTGTTGCCGCTGTTGATGGCGCTGCTCTCCCTGGTGCTGGTGTTGCTGCTGCTGTTGCTGGTACTGCTGCTGTTGCTGCTGCTGCTGCTGCCATTGCTGCTGTTGCTGCTGCTGGCGATGCTGTAGTTGCGGCTGCTGCTGTTATTGCTGCTGGTACTGCTGTTGCTGTTGCTGCTGCTATTCCTGATGCTGCTGTTGCTGCTAATGCTGCTGTTCCTGTTGTTGTTGGTGCTGCTGCTGTTGGTGCTGCTGCTGCTAGCTGCTGCAGCTTCTGCTGCTGTTGGTACTGCTGCTGCTGTTGCTGCTGCTGTTGCTTTTACTGGTGCTTTGGCTGCTGCTACTGTTGCTGCCGATGTTGGTCTTGCTGCTGGTGCTTTGGCTGCTGTTGCTCCTGCTGTTGCTGTAGATATTGCTGCAACTGATCCTGTTGCTGCTACTGGTGGTGGTGCTGCTGCTGGTGCTGCTACTGATCCTGTTGCTGCTACTGGTGGTGGTGCTGCTGCTGGTGTTGCTCTTGCTTTTGCTGCTGGTGTTGCTGCTGTTGCTGCTGCTGGTGATGCTGTAGTTGCTGCTGCTGCTGTTATTGCTGCTGGTACTGCTGTTGCTGTTGCTGCTGCTATTGCTGATGCTGCTGTTGCTGCTACTGCTGCTGTTCCTGTTGTTGTTGGTGCTGGTGCTGTTGGTACTGCTGCTGCTAGATGCTGCAGCTACTGCTGCTGTTGGTACTGCTGCTGCTGTTGCTGCTGCTGTTGCTGCTGCTGGTGCTTTGGCTGCTGCTACTGTTGCTGCCAGTGCTGGTGCTGCTGCTGCTGTTGGCTGCTGCTGGTGAAGCTGCTGTTGTTTCTCCTGCTGTTGCGGTAGCTATTGTTGCTACTGATCCTGTTTTCTGCTACAAGTCTTGGTACTGCTGCTGCTGGTGGTGTTGGTGCTGCTGTAGCTGCTGCTTTTGCTGGTGCTGCTCTGGCTGTTAGTGCTGCTGCTGTTGCTGCTGCTGTTGCCGCTTTTGATGGCGCTGCTCTTCCTGTTGCTGCTGTTGCTGCTGCTGCTGCTGCCATTGCTGCTGTTGCTGCTGTTGGTGATGCTGTAGTTGCTGCTGCTGCTGTTATTGCTGCTGGTACTGCTGTTGCTGTTGCTGCTGCTATTGCTGATGCTGCTGTTGCTGCTACTGCTGCTGTCCCTAAAGTTGTTCGTGCTGCTGCTTTTGGTGCTGCTGCTGCCAGCTGCTGCAGCTGCTGCTGCTGTTGGTACTGCTGCTGCTGTTGCTGCTGCTGTTGCTGTTGCTGGTGCTTTGGCTGCTGCTACATTTGCTGCGGGTGTTGGTGCTGCTGCTGGTGCTTTGTCTGCTGTTGCTCCTGCTGTTGCTGTAGCTATTGCTGCTACTGATCCTGTTGCTGCTACTGGTGCTGGTGCTGCTGCTGGTGCTGCTCTTCCTGTTGTTGCTGGTGTTGCTGCTGTTGTTGCTCCTGCTGTTGCTGTAGCTATTGTTGCTACTGATCCTGTTGCTGCTACTGGTCGTGGTGCTGCTGCTGGTGCTGCTCTTACTGTTGCTGCTGGTGTTGCTCCTGTTGCTGCAGATGTATTTGCTGCTGTTGCTGGTACTGGTGCTGCTGCTTATGCTGTTGCTGCTGCTGTTGCTGGTGCTAGTGCTGCTGATGTTGCTGCTGGTTCTGGTGCTGCTGATACTGGTGCTGCTGCTGTTGCTGCAACTGATACGGCTGCTGCTGCTGCTGTTGTTGCTGTAGCTGATGCTTTGGCTGCTGCTGCTGCTGTTGCTGCTGGTGTTGGTGCTCCTGCTGCTGCTGTTGCTGCTGCTGTTGCTGCAGCTATTGCTGCTACTGATGCTATTGCTGCTACTGGTGGTGCTGCTGCTGCTGGTGCTGCTGATGCTGGTGCTGCTGCTGTTGCTGCAAATGATACTGCTGCTGGTGCTGTTGCTGTTGCTGTTGCAGCTGGTGATGCTGGTGTTGCTGCTGGTGCTGTTGCTGTTGTTGCTGGTGTTGGTACTGCTGCTGCTGGTGGTGTTGGTGCTGCTGTGGCTGCTGCTTTTGCTGGTCCTGCTCTGGCTATTACTGCTGCTGCTGTTGCTGCTGTTGATGGCGCTGCTCTTCCTGTTGCTGCTGTTGCTGCTGCTGATGCTGCCATTGCTGCTGTTGCTGCTGCTGGTGATGCTGTAGTTGCTGCTGCTGCTGTTATTGCTGCTGCTACTGCTGTTGCTGTTGCTGCTGCTATTGCTGATGCTACTGTTGCTGATGCTGCTGTTGCTGCTACTGCTGCTGTCCCTATTGTTGTTCGTGCTGCTGCTTTTGGTGCTGCTGCTGCCAGCTGCTGCAGCTGCTGGTGCTGTTGGTACTGCTGCTGCTGTTGCTGCTGCTGTTGCTGTTGCTGGTGCTTTGGCTGCTGCTGCTGCTGCTGTTGCTGCTGGTGTTGGTGCTCGTGCTGCTGCTGTTGTTGCTGCTGTTGCTGCAGCTATTGCTGCTACTGATGCTATTGCTGCTACTGGAGGTGTTGCTGCTGCTGGTGCTGCTGATGCTGTTGCTGCTGCTGTTGCTGCAACTGATACTGCTGCTGGTGCTGTTGCTGTTGCAGCAGGTGATGCTGGTGTTCCTGCTGGTGCTGTTGCTGTTGTTGCTGGTTTTGCTACTGCTGCTGCTGGTGGTGTTGGTGCTGCTCTGGCTGCTGCTTTTGCTGGTGCTGCTCTGGCTGTTACTGCTGCTGCTGTTGTCGCTGTAGATGGCGCTGCACTTCCTGTTGCTGGTGTTGCTGCTGCTGTTGCTGGTACTGCTGCTGTTGCTGCTGCTGCTGCTGCCATTGCTGATGTTGCTGCTGCTGGTGATGCTGTAGTTGCTGCTGCTGCTGTTATTGCTGCTGGTACTGCTGTTGCTGTTGCTGCTGCTATTACTGATGCTGCTGTTGATGCTATTTCTGCTGTCCCTATTGTTGTTCGTGCTCCTGCTTTTGGTGCTGCTACTGCCAGCTGCTGCAGCTGCTGCTGCTGTTGGTACTGCTGCTGATGTTGCTGCTGCTGTTGCTACTGCTGCTGCTGCCATTGCTGCTGTTGCTGCTGCTGGTGATGATGTAGTTGCTGCTGCTGCTGTTATTGCTGCTGGTACTGCTGTTGCAGCTCATGTTATTGCTGCTGTTGCTGCTACTGCTGCTGTTCCTGTTGCTGTCAGCGCTGCTGCTTTTGGTGCTGCTGCTGGTCGTTGCTACTGCTGCTGCTGCTTTTGGTACTGCTGCTGCTGTTGTTGCCAGTGCTGGTGCTGCTGCTGCTGTTGGCTGCTGCTGGTGAAGCTGCTGTTGTTGCTCCTGCTGTTGCTGTAGGTATTGCTGCTACTGATACTGTTGCTGCTACTGGTCGTGGAGCTGCTGCTGGTGCTTCTCTTGCTGTTGCTGCTGGTGTTGCTCCTGTTGCTTCAGATGTAGTTTCTGCGGTAGCTGGTACTGGTACTGTTGCTCATGCTGTTGCCTCTGCTGTTGATGGTTCTCGTGCTGCTGATGTCGCTGCTGGTTCTGGTGCTGCTGATACTGTTGCTGTTGCTGTTGCTGCAACTGATATGGCTGCTGCTGTTGCTGTTGCTGGTGCTTTGCCTGCTGCTGCTACTGTTGCTGCTGGTGTTGGTGCTCTTGCTGCTGCTGTTGCTGCTGCTGTTGCTGCAGCTATTGCTGCTACTGATGCTATTGCTGCTACTGGTGGTGCTGCTGCTGCTGCTGGTGCTGCTGATGCTGGTGCTGCTGCTGTTGCTGCAACTGATACTGCTGCTGGTGCTGTTGCTGTTGCTGTTGCAGCTGGTGATGCTGGTGTTCCTGCTGGTGCTGTTGCTGTTGTTGCTGGAGTTGGTACTGCTGCTGCTGGAGGTGTTGGTGCTGCTGTGGCTGCTGCTTTTGCTGGTGCTGCTCTAGCTGTTACTGCTGCTGCGGTTGCTGCTGCTGTTGCCGCTGTTGATGGCGCTGCTCTCCCTGGTGCTGGTGTTGCTGCTGCTGTTGCTGGTACTGCTGCTGTTGCTGCTGCTGCTGCTGCCATTGCTGCTGTTGCTGCTGCTGGCGATGCTGTAGTTGCGGCTGCTGCTGTTATTGCTGCTGGTACTGCTGTTGCTGTTGCTGCTGCTATTCCTGATGCTGCTGTTGCTGCTAATGCTGCTGTTCCTGTTGTTGTTGGTGCTGCTGCTGTTGGTGCTGCTGCTGCTAGCTGCTGCAGCTTCTGCTGCTGTTGGTACTGCTGCTGCTGTTGCTGCTGCTGTTGCTGTTACTGGTGCTTTGGCTGCTGCTACTGTTGCTGCCGATGTTGGTCTTGCTGCTGGTGCTTTGGCTGCTGTTGCTCCTGCTGTTGCTGTAGATATTGCTGCAACTGATCCTGTTGCTGCTACTGGTGGTGGTGCTGCTGCTGGTGCTGCTACTGATCCTGTTGCTGCTACTGGTGGTGGTGCTGCTGCTGGTGTTGCTCTTGCTTTTGCTGCTGGTGTTGCTGCTGTTGCTGCTGCTGGTGATGCTGTAGTTGCTGCTGCTGCTGTTATTGCTGCTGGTACTGCTGTTGCTGTTGCTGCTGCTATTGCTGATGCTGCTGTTGCTGCTACTGCTGCTGTTCCTGTTGTTGTTGGTGCTGGTGCTGTTGGTACTGCTGCTGCTAGATGCTGCAGCTACTGCTGCTGTTGGTACTGCTGCTGCTGTTGCTGCTGCTGTTGCTGCTGCTGGTGCTTTGGCTGCTGCTACTGTTGCTGCCAGTGCTGGTGCTGCTGCTGCTGTTGGCTGCTGCTGGTGAAGCTGCTGTTGTTTCTCCTGCTGTTGCGGTAGCTATTGTTGCTACTGATCCTGTTTTCTGCTACAAGTCTTGGTACTGCTGCTGCTGGTGGTGTTGGTGCTGCTGTAGCTGCTGCTTTTGCTGGTGCTGCTCTGGCTGTTAGTGCTGCTGCTGTTGCTGCTGCTGTTGCCGCTTTTGATGGCGCTGCTCTTCCTGTTGCTGCTGTTGCTGCTGCTGCTGCTGCCATTGCTGCTGTTGCTGCTGTTGGTGATGCTGTAGTTGCTGCTGCTGCTGTTATTGCTGCTGGTACTGCTGTTGCTGTTGCTGCTGCTATTGCTGATGCTGCTGTTGCTGCTACTGCTGCTGTCCCTAAAGTTGTTCGTGCTGCTGCTTTTGGTGCTGCTGCTGCCAGCTGCTGCAGCTGCTGCTGCTGTTGGTACTGCTGCTGCTGTTGCTGCTGCTGTTGCTGTTGCTGGTGCTTTGGCTGCTGCTACATTTGCTGCGGGTGTTGGTGCTGCTGCTGGTGCTTTGTCTGCTGTTGCTCCTGCTGTTGCTGTAGCTATTGCTGCTACTGATCCTGTTGCTGCTACTGGTGCTGGTGCTGCTGCTGGTGCTGCTCTTCCTGTTGTTGCTGGTGTTGCTGCTGTTGTTGCTCCTGCTGTTGCTGTAGCTATTGTTGCTACTGATCCTGTTGCTGCTACTGGTCGTGGTGCTGCTGCTGGTGCTGCTCTTACTGTTGCTGCTGGTGTTGCTCCTGTTGCTGCAGATGTATTTGCTGCTGTTGCTGGTACTGGTGCTGCTGCTTATGCTGTTGCTGCTGCTGTTGCTGGTGCTAGTGCTGCTGATGTTGCTGCTGGTTCTGGTGCTGCTGATATTGGTGCTGCTGCTGTTGCTGCAACTGATACGGCTGCTGCTGCTGCTGTTGTTGCTGTAGCTGGTGCTTTGGCTGCTGCTGCTGCTGTTGCTGCTGGTGTTGGTGATCCTGCTGCTGCTGTTGCTGCTGCTGTTGCTGCAGCTATTGCTGCTACTGATGCTATTGCTGCTACTGGTGGTGCTGCTGCTGCTGGTGCTGCTGATGCTGGTGCTGCTGCTGTTGCTGCAAATGATACTGCTGCTGGTGCTGTTGCTGTTGCTGTTGCAGCTGGTGATGCTGGTGTTGCTGCTGGTGCTGTTGCTGTTGTTGCTGGTGTTGGTACTGCTGCTGCTGGTGGTGTTGGTGCTGCTGTGGCTGCTGCTTTTGCTGGTCCTGCTCTGGCTATTACTGCTGCTGCTGTTGCTGCTGTTGATGGCGCTGCTCTTCCTGTTGCTGCTGTTGCTGCTGCTGATGCTGCCATTGCTGCTGTTGCTGCTGCTGGTGATGCTGTAGTTGCTGCTGCTGCTGTTATTGCTGCTGCTACTGCTGTTGCTGTTGCTGCTGCTATTGCTGATGCTACTGTTGCTGATGCTGCTGTTGCTGCTACTGCTGCTGTCCCTATTGTTGTTCGTGCTGCTGCTTTTGGTGCTGCTGCTGCCAGCTGCTGCAGCTGCTGCTGCTGTTGGTACTGCTGCTGCTGTTGCTGCTGCTGTTGCTGTTGCTGGTGCTTTGGCTGCTGCTGCTGCTGCTGTTGCTGCTGGTGTTGGTGCTCGTGCTGCTGCTGTTGTTGCTGCTGTTGCTGCAGCTATTGCTGCTACTGATGCTATTGCTGCTACTGGAGGTGTTGCTGCTGCTGGTGCTGCTGATGCTGTTGCTGCTGCTGTTGCTGCAACTGATACTGCTGCTGGTGCTGTTGCTGTTGCAGCAGGTGATGCTGGTGTTCCTGCTGGTGCTGTTGCTGTTGTTGCTGGTTTTGCTACTGCTGCTGCTGGTGGTGTTGGTGCTGCTCTGGCTTCTGCTTTTGCTGGTGCTGCTCTGGCTGTTACTGCTGCTGCTGTTGTCGCTGTAGATGGCGCTGCACTTCCTGTTGCTGGTGTTGCTGCTGCTGTTGCTGGTACTGCTGCTGTTGCTGCTGCTGCTGCCATTGCTGATGTTGCTGCTGCTGGTGATGCTGTAGTTGCTGCTGCTGCTGTTATTGCTGCTGGTACTGCTGTTGCTGTTGCTGCTGCTATTACTGATGCTGCTGTTGATGCTATTTCTGCTGTCCCTATTGTTGTTCGTGCTCCTGCTTTTGGTGCTGCTACTGCCAGCTGCTGCAGCTGCTGCTGCTGTTGGTACTGCTGCTGATGTTGCTGCTGCTGTTGCTACTGCTGCTGCTGCCATTGCTGCTGTTGCTGCTGCTGGTGATGATGTAGTTGCTGCTGCTGCTGTTATTGCTGCTGGTACTGCTGTTGCAGCTCATGTTATTGCTGCTGTTGCTGCTACTGCTGCTGTTCCTGTTGCTGTCAGCGCTGCTGCTTTTGGTGCTGCTGCTGGTCGTTGCTACAGCTGCTGCTGCTTTTGGTACTGCTGCTGCTGTTGTTGCCAGTGCTGGTACTGCTGCTGCTGGTGGCTGCTGCTGGTGAAGCTGCTGTTGTTGCTCCTGCTGTTGCTGTAGGTATTGCTGCTACTGATACTGTTGCTGCTACTGGTCGTGGAGCTGCTGCTGGTGCTTCTCTTGCTGTTGCTGCTGGTGTTGCTCCTGTTGCTTCAGATGTAGTTTCTGCGGTAGCTGGTACTGGTACTGTTGCTCATGCTGTTGCCTCTGCTGTTGATGGTTCTCGTGCTGCTGATGTCGCTGCTGGTTCTGGTGCTGCTGATACTGTTGCTGTTGCTGTTGCTGCAACTGATATGGCTGCTGCTGTTGCTGTTGCTGGTGCTTTGCCTGCTGCTGCTACTGTTGCTGCTGGTGTTGGTGCTCTTGCTGCTGCTGTTGCTGCTGCTGTTGCTGCAGCTATTGCTGCTACTGATGCTATTGCTGCTACTGGTGGTGCTGCTGCTGCTGCTGGTGCTGCTGATGCTGGTGCTGCTGCTGTTGCTGCAACTGATACTGCTGCTGGTGCTGTTGCTGTTGCTGTTGCAGCTGGTGATGCTGGTGTTCCTGCTGGTGCTGTTGCTGTTGTTGCTGGAGTTGGTACTGCTGCTGCTGGAGGTGTTGGTGCTGCTGTGGCTGCTGCTTTTGCTGGTGCTGCTCTAGCTGTTACTGCTGCTGCTGTTGCTGCTGCTGTTGCCGCTGTTGATGGCGCTGCTCTCCCTGGTGCTGGTGTTGCTGCTGCTGTTGCTGGTACTGCTGCTGTTGCTGGTACTGCTGCTGTTGCTGCTGCTGCTGCTGCCATTGCTGCTGTTGCTGCTGCTGGCGATGCTGTAGTTGCGGCTGCTGCTGTTATTGCTGCTGGTACTGCTGTTGCTGTTGCTGCTGCTATTCCTGATGCTGCTGTTGCTGCTAATGCTGCTGTTCCTGTTGTTGTTGGTGCTGCTGCTGTTGGTGCTGCTGCTGCTAGCTGCTGCAGCTTCTGCTGCTGTTGGTACTGCTGCTGCTGTTGCTGCTGCTGTTGCTGTTGCTGGTGCTTTGGCTGCTGCTACTGTTGCTGCCGATGTTGGTCTTGCTGCTGGTGCTTTGGCTGCTGTTGCTCCTGCTGTTGCTGTAGATATTGCTGCAACTGATCCTGTTGCTGCTACTGGTGGTGGTGCTGCTGCTGGTGCTGCTACTGATCCTGTTGCTGCTACTGGTGGTGGTGCTGCTGCTGGTGTTGCTCTTGCTTTTGCTGCTGGTGTTGCTGCTGTTGCTGCTGCTGGTGATGCTGTAGTTGCTGCTGCTGCTGTTATTGCTGCTGGTACTGCTGTTGCTGTTGCTGCTGCTATTGCTGATGCTGCTGTTGCTGCTACTGCTGCTGTTCCTGTTGTTGTTGGTGCTGGTGCTGTTGGTACTGCTGCTGCTAGATGCTGCAGCTACTGCTGCTGTTGGTACTGCTGCTGCTGTTGCTGCTGCTGTTGCTGCTGCTGGTGCTTTGGCTGCTGCTACTGTTGCTGCCAGTGCTGGTGCTGCTGCTGCTGTTGGCTGCTGCTGGTGCAGCTGCTGTTGTTTCTCCTGCTGTTGCGGTAGCTATTGTTGCTACTGATCCTGTTTTCTGCTACAAGTCTTGGTACTGCTGCTGCTGGTGGTGTTGGTGCTGCTGTAGCTGCTGCTTTTGCTGGTGCTGCTCTGGCTGTTAGTGCTGCTGCTGTTGCTGCTGCTGTTGCCGCTTTTGATGGCGCTGCTCTTCCTGTTGCTGCTGTTGCTGCTGCTGCTGCTGCCATTGCTGCTGTTGCTGCT
This sequence comes from Carcharodon carcharias, assembly GCF_017639515.1. Classification (NCBI taxonomy): domain Eukaryota; kingdom Metazoa; phylum Chordata; class Chondrichthyes; order Lamniformes; family Lamnidae; genus Carcharodon; species Carcharodon carcharias. The sequence goes on from NC_054468.1 coordinate 121,513,797, forward strand.
GTTGGTGATGCTGTAGTTGCTGCTGCTGCTGTTATTGCTGCTGGTACTGCTGTTGCTGTTGCTGCTGCTATTGCTGATGCTGCTGTTGCTGCTACTGCTGCTGTCCCTAAAGTTGTTCGTGCTGCTGCTTTTGGTGCTGCTGCTGCCAGCTGCTGCAGCTGCTGCTGCTGTTGGTACTGCTGCTGCTGTTGCTGCTGCTGTTGCTGTTGCTGGTGCTTTGGCTGCTGCTACATTTGCTGCGGGTGTTGGTGCTGCTGCTGGTGCTTTGTCTGCTGTTGCTCCTGCTGTTGCTGTAGCTATTGCTGCTACTGATCCTGTTGCTGCTACTGGTGCTGGTGCTGCTGCTGGTGCTGATCTTGCTGTTGCTTCTGGTCTTGCTGCTGTTGCTGCTGCTGGTGATGCTGTAGTTGCTGCTGCTGCTGTTATTGCTGCTGGTACTGCTGTTGCTGTTGCTGCTGCTATTGCTGATGCTGCTGTTGCTGCTACTGCTGCTGTCCCTATTGTTGTTCGTGCTGCTGCTGTTGGTGCTGCTGCTGCTAGCTGCTGTAGCTACTGGTGCTGTTGGTACTGCTGCTGCTGTTGCTGCTGCTGTTGCTGTTGCTGGTTCTTTGGCTGCTGCTCTTGTTGCTGCCGGTGTTTGTGCTGCTGCTGGTGCTTTGGCTGCTGTTGCTCCTGCGGTTGCTGTAGCTATTGCTGTTACTGATCCTGTTGCTGCTACTGGTGGTGGTGCTGCTGCTGGTGCTGATCTTGCTGTTGCTGCTTGTGATGCTGCTGTTGCTGCTGCTGGTGATGCTGTAGTTGCTGCTGCTGCTGTTATTGCTGCTGCTACAGCTGTTGCTGTTGCTGCTGCTATTGCTGATGCTGCTGTTGCTGCTACTGCTTCTGTCCCTATTGTTGTTTCTGCTGCTGCTGTTGGTGCTGCTGCTGTTAGCTGCTGTAGCTACTGGTGCTCTTGGTACTGCTGCTGCTGTTGCTGCTGCTGTTGCTTTTGCTGATTTTTTGGCTGCTGCTCTTGTTGCTGCCGGTGTTTGTGCTGCTGCTGGTGCTTTGTCTGCTGTTGCTCCTGCTGTTGCTGTAGCTATTGCTTCTACTGATCCTGATGCTGCTGCTGGTGGTGGTGCTGCTGCTGGTGCTGCTTTTGCTGTTCCTGCTGGTGTTGCTGCTGTTGCTGCTGCTGGTGATGCTGTAGTTGATGCTGCTGCTGTTATTGCTGTTGGTACTGCTGTTGCTGTTGCTGCTGCTATTGCTGATACTGCTGTTGCTGCGACTGCTGCCGTCCCTATTGTTGTTCGTGCTGCTGCTGTTGCTGCTGCTGCTGCTAGCTGCTGTAGCTGCAGGTGCTGTTGGTACCGCTGCTGCTGTTGCTGCTGCTGTTTCTGTTGCTGGTGCTTTGGCTGCTGCTACTGTTGCTGCCGGTGTTGGTGCTGCTGCTGGTCCAGCTGCTGCTGTTGCTCCTGCTGTTGCTGTAGCTATTGCTGCTACTGATTCTTTTGCTGCTACTGGTGGTGGTGCTGCTGCTGGTGGCTGCTGCTGGTGCAGCTGCTGTTGTTTCTCCTGCTGTTGCTGTAGCTATTGTTACTACTGATCCTGTTGCTGCTACTGGTCTTGATACTGCTGCTGCTGGTGGTGTTGGTGCTGCTGTGACTGCTGCTTTTGCTGGTGCTGCTCTGGCTGTTAGTGCTGCTGCTGTTGCTGCTGCTCTTGCCGCTGTTGATGGCGCTGCTCTTCCTGTTGCTGCTGTTGCTGGTGCTGCTGCTGCCATTGCTGCTGTTGCTGCTGCTGCTGATGCTGTAGTTGCTGCTGCTGCTGTTATTGCTGCTGGTACTGCTGTTGCTGTTGCTGCTGCTATTGCTGATGCTGCTGTTGCTGCTACTGCTGCTGTCTTTATTGTTGTTCGTGCTGCTGCTTTTGGTGCTGCTGCTGCCAGCTGCTGCAGCTGCTGCAGCTGTTGGTACTGCTGCTGCTGTTGCTGCTGCTGTTGCTGTTGCTGGTGCCTTGCCTGCTGCTACTGTTGCTGCCGGTGTTGGTGCTGCTGCTGGTGCTTTGGCTGCTGTTGCTCCTGCTGTTGCTGTAGCTATTGCTGCTACTGATCCTGTTGCTGCTACTGGTGGTGGTGCTGCTGCTGGTGCTGCTCTTGCTGTTCCTACTGGTGTTGCTGCTGTTGCTGCTGCTGGTGATGCTGTAGTTGCTGCTGCTGCTGTTATTGCTGCTGCTACTGCTGTTGCTGTTGCTGCTGCTATTGCTGATGCTGCTGTTGCTGCTACTGCTGCTGTCCCTATTGTTGTTTCTGCTGCTGCTGTTGGTGCTGCTGCTGCTAGCAGCTGTAGCTACAGGTGCTGTTGGTACTGCTGCTGCTGTTTCTGCTGCTGTTGCTTTTGCTGGTTTTTTGGCTGCTGCTCTTGTTGCTGCCGGTGTTTGTGCTGCTGCTGGTGCTTTGTCTGCTGTTGCTCCTGCTGTTGCTGTAGCTATTGCTGCTACTGATCCTGATGCTGCTACTGGTGGTGGTGCTGCTGCTGGTGCTGCTCTTGCTGTTGCTGCTGGTGTTGCTGCTGTTGCCGCTGCTGGTGATGCTGTAGTTGCTGCTGTTGCTGTTATTGCTGCTGGTACTGCTGTTGCTGTTGCTGCTGCTATTGCTGATGCTGCTGTTGCTGCTACTGCTGCTGTCCCTATTGTTGTTCGTGCTGCTGCTGTTGGTGCTGCTGCTGCTAGCTGCTGTAGCTACTGGTGCTTTTGGTACTGTTGCTGCTGTTGCTGCTGCTGTTGCTGTTGCTGGTTCTTTGGCTGCTGCTCTTGTTGCTGCCGGTGTTTGTGCTGCTGCTGGTGCTTTGGCTGCTGTTGCTCCTGCTGTTGCTGTAGCTATTGCTGCTACTGATCCTGTTGCTGCTACTGGTGGTGGTGCTGCTGCTGGTGCTGCTCTTGCTGTTGCTGCTGGTGTTGCTGCTGTTGCAGCTCATGTTTTTGCTGCTGTTGCTGCTACTGCTGCTATTCCTGTTGCTGTCGGCGCTGCTGCTTTTGGTGCTGCTGCTGGTCGTTGCTGCAGCTGCTGCTGCTGTTGGTACTGCTGCTGCTGTTGTTGCCAGTGCTGGTGCTGCTGCTGCTGGTGGCTGCTGCTGGTGAAGCTGCTGTTGTTGCTCCTGCTGTTGCTGTAGGTATTGCTGCTACTGATACTGTTGCTGCTACTGGTCGTGGAGCTGCTGCTGGTGCTGCTCTTGCTGTTGCTGCTGTTGTTGCTCCTGTTGCTGCAGATGTAGTTGCTGCTGTTGCTGGTACTGGCGCTGCTGCTCATGCTGTTGCCTCTGCTGTTGCTGATTCTAGTGGTTCTGATGTTGCTGCTGGTTCTGGTGCTGCTGATACTGTTGATGCTGCTGTTGCTGCATCTGATATGGCTGCTGCTGTTGCTGCTGTTGCTGTTGCTGGTGCTTTGCCTGCTGCTGCTGCTGTTGCTGCTGCTGTTGGTGCTCCTGCTGCTGCTGCTGCTGTTGCTGCAACTGATACTGCTGCTGGTGCTGTTGCTGTTGCTGTTGCAGCTGGTGATGCTGGTGTTCCTGCTGGTGCTGTTGCTGTTGTAGCTGGTGTTGGTTCTGCTGCTGCTGGTGGTGTTGGTGCTGCTGTGGCTGCTGCTTTTGCTGGTGCTGCTCTAGCTGTTACTGCAGCTGCTGTTCCTACTGCTGTTGCCGCTGTTGATGTCGCTGCTCTTCCTGTTGCTGCTGCTGCTGCTGCCATTGCTGCTGTTGCTGCTGCTGGTGATGCTATAGTTGCTGCTGCAGCTGTTATTGTTGCTGGTACTGCTGTTGCTGTTGCTGCTGCTATTGCTGATGCTGCTGTTGCTGCTACTGCTGCTGTTCCTGTTGTTGTTGGTGCTGCTGCTGTTGGTGCTGCTGCTGCTTGATGCTGCAGCTGCTGCTGCTGTTGGTACTGCTGCTGCTGTTGCTGCTGCTGTTGCAGTTGCTTGTGCTTTGGATGCTGCTACTGTTGCTGCCGGTGTTAGTGTTGCTGCCGGTGCTTTGGCTGCTGTTGCTCCTGCTGTTGCTGTAGATATTGCTGCAACTGATCCTGTTGCTGCTACTGGTGGTGGTGCTGCTGCTGGTGCTGCTACTGATCCTGTTGCTGCAACTGGTGGTGGTGCTGCTGCTGGTGCTGCTCTTGCTGTTGCTGCTGGTGTTGCTGCTGTTGCTGCTGCTGGTGATGCTGTAGTTGCTGCTGCTGCTGTTATTGCTACTGGTACTGCTGTTGCAGTTGCTGCTGCTATTGCTGATGCTACTGTTGCTGCTGCTGCTGCTGTTCCTGTTGTTGTTGGTGCTGGTGATGTTGGTACTGCTGCTGCTAGCTGCTGCAGCTGCTGCTGCTGTTCGTACTGCTGCTGCTGTTGCTGCTGCTGTTACTGCTGCTGGTGCTTTTGCTGCTGCTACTGTTGCTGCCAGTGCTGGTGCTGCTGCTGCTGGTGGCTGCTGCTGGTGCACCTGCTCTTGTATCTCCTGCTGTTGCTGTAGCTATTGTTGCTACTGAACTTGCTGCTGCGACTGGTCTTGGTACTGCTGCTGCTGGTGGTGTTGGTGCTGCTGTGGCTGCTGCTTTTGCTGGTGCTGCTCTGGCTCTTACTGCTGCTGCTGTTGCTGCTGCTGTTGCCGCTGTTGATGGCGCTGCTCTTCCTGTTGCTGCTGTTGCGGCTGCTGCTGCTGCCATTGCTGCTGTTGCTGCTGCTGCTGATGCTGTAGTTGCTGCTGCTGCTGTTATTGCTGCTGGTACTGCTGTTGCTGTTGCTGCTGCTCTTGCTGATGCTGCTGTTGCTGCTACTGCTGCTGTCCCTGTTGTTGTTCGTGCTGCTGCTTTTGGAGCTGCTGCTGCCAGCTGCTGCAGCTGCTGCTGCTGTTGGTACTGCTGCTGCAGTTGCTGCTGCTGTTGCTGTTGCTGGTGCTTTGGCTGCTGCTACATTTGCTGCGGGTGTTGGTGCTGCTGCTGGTGCAGCTGCTGCTGTTGCTCCTGCTGTTGCTGTAGCTATTGCTGCTACTGATTCTTTTGCTGCTACTGGTGGTGGTGGTGCTGCTGGCGGCTGCTGCTGGTGCAGCTGCTGTTGTTTCTCCTGCTGTTGCTGTAGCTATTGTTGCTACTGATCCTGTTGCTGCTACTGGTCTTGATACTGCTGCTGCTGGTGGTGTTGGTGCTGCTGTGACTGCTGCTTTTGCTGATGCTGCTCTGGCTGTTAGTGCTGCTGCTGTTGCTGCTGCTGTTGCCGCTGTTGATGGCGCTGCTCTTCCTGTTGCTGCTGTTGCTGGTGCTGCTGCTGCCATTGCTGCTGTTGCTGCTGCTGGTGATGCTGTAGTTGCTGCTGCTGCTGTTATTGCTGCTGGTACTGCTGTTGCTGTTGCTGCTGCTATTGCTGATGCTGCTGTTGCTGCTACTGCTGCTGTCCCTATTGCTGTTCGTGCTGCTGCTTTTGGTGCTGCTGCTGCCAGCTGCTGCAGCTGCTGCTGCTGTTGGTACTGCTGCTGCAGTTGCTGCTGCTGTTGCTGTTGCTGGTGCTTTGGCTGCTGCTACATTTGCTGCGGGTGTTAGTGCTGTTGCTGGTGCTTTGGCTGCTGTTGCTCCTGCTGTTGCTGTAGCTATTCCTGCTACTGATCCTGTTGCTGCTACTGGTGCTGGTGCTGCTGCTGGTGCTGCTCTTGCTGTTGCTGCTGGTATTGCTGCTGTTGCTGCTGCTGGTGATGCTGTAGTTGCTGCTGCTGCTGTTATTGCTGTTGGTACTGCTGTTGCTGTTACTGCTGCTATTGCTGATGCTGCTGTTGCTGCTACTGCTGCCGTCCCTATTGTTGTTCGTGCTGCTGCTGTTGGTGCTGCTGCTGCTAGCTGCTGTAGCTGCTGGTGCTGTTGGTACTGCTGCTGCTGTTGCTGCTGCTGTTTCTGTTGCTGGTGCTTTGGCTGCTGCTACTGTTGCTGCCGGTGTTGGTGCTGCTACTGGTGCAGCTGCTGCTGTTGCTCCTGATGTTGCTGTAGCTATTGCTGCTACTGATCCTTTTGCTGCTACTGGTGGTGGTGCTGCTGCTGGTGCTGCTCTTGCTGTTGCTGCTGGTTTTGCTGCTGTTGCAGCTCATGCTGTTACTGCTGTTGCTGCTCCTGCTGCTGTTCCTGTTGCTGTTGGTGCTGCTGCCTTTGGTGCTGCTGCTTGTCATTGCTGCAGCTGCTGCTGCTGTTGGTACTGCAGCTGCTGTTGCGTCCAGTGCTGGTGGCTGTTGCTGGTGCAGCTGCTGTTGTTGCTCCTGCTGTTGCTGTAACTATTGCTGCTACTGATCCTGTTGCTGCTACTGGTCGTGGTGCTGCTGCTGGTACTGCTCTTGCTGTTGCTGCTGGTGTTGCTCCTGTTGCTGCAGATGTAGTTGCTGCTGTTGCTGGTACTGGTGCTGCTGCTCATGCTGTTGCCTCTGCTGTTGCTGGTGCTCGTGCTGCTGATGTTGCTGCTGGTTCTGGTGCTGCTGATACTGGTGCTGCTGCTGTTGCTGCAAATGATACGGCTGATGCTGCTGCTGCTGCTGTTGCTGGTGCTTTGGCTGCTGCTGCTGCTGCTGTTGCTGCTGGAGTTGGTGCTCCTGCTGCTGCTGTTGCTGCTGCTGTTGCTGCAGCTATTGCTGCTACTGATGCTATTGCTGCTACTGGAGGTGGTGCTACTGCTGCTGCTGCTGATGCTGGTGCTGCTGCTGTTGCTGCAACTGATACTGCTGCTGGTGCTGTTGCTGTTGCTGTTGCAGCTGGTGATGCTGGTGTTCCTGCTGGTGCTGTTGCTTTTGTTGCTGGTGTTGGTACTGCTGCTGCTGGTGGTGTTGGTGCTGCTGTGGCTGCTGCTTTTGCTGTTGCTGCTCTGGCTGTTACTGCTGCTGCTGTTGCTGCTGCTGTTGTCGCTGTTGATGGCGCTGCACTTCCTGTTGCTGGTGTTGCTGCTGCTGTTGCTGGTACTGCTGCTGTTGCTGCTGCTGCTGCTGCCATTGCTGATGTTGCTGCTGGTGGTGATGCTGTAGTTGCTGCTGCTGCTATTATTGCTGCTGGTACTGCTGTTGCTGTTGCTGCTGCTATTACTGATGCTGCTGTTGCTGCTACTTCTGTTGTCCCTATTGTTGTTCGTGCTGCTGCTTTTGGTGCTGCTACTGTCAGCTGCTGCAGCCGCTGCTGCTGTTGGTACTGCTGCTGATGTTGCTGCTGCTGTTGCTACTGCTGCTGCTGCCATTGCTGCTGTTGCTTCTGCTGGTGATGATGTAGTTGCTGCTGCTGCTGTTATTGCTGCTGGTACTGCTGTTGCTGTTGCTGCTGCTATTGCTGATGCTGCTGTTGATGCTACTGCTGCTGACCCTATTGTTGTTCGTGCTGCTGCTTTTGTTGCTGCTGCTGCCAGCTGCTGCAGCTGCTGCTGCTGTTGGTACTGCTGCTGCTGTTGCTGCTGCTGTTGCTGCTGCTGGTGCTTTTGCTGCTGCTACTGTTGCTGCCAGTGCTGGTGCTGCTGCTGCTGGTGGCTGCTGCTGTTGCAGCTGCTGTTGTTGCTCCTGCTGTTGCTGTAGCTATTGTTGCTACTGATCCTGTTGCTGCTACTGGTCGTGGTGCTGCTGCTGTTGCTGCTCTTGCTGTTGCTGCTGGTGTTGCTCCTGTTGCTGCAGATGTAGTTGCTGCTGTTGCTGGTACTGGTGCTGCTGCTTATGCTGTTGCTGCTGCTGTTGCTGGTGCTAGTGCTGCTGATACTGGTGCTGCTGCTGTTGCTGCAACTGATACGGCTGCTGCTGCTGCTGTTGTTGCTGTTGCTGGTGCTTTGGCTGCTGCTGCTGCTGTTGCTGCTGGTGTTGCTGCTGTTGCAGCTCATGTTGTTGCTGCTTTTGCTGCTACTGCTGTTGTTCCTGTTGCTGTTGGTGCTGCTGCTTTTGGTGCTGCTGCTGGTCGTTGCTGCAGCTGCTGGTGCTGTTGGTACTTTTGCTGCTGTTGCTGCTGCTGTTGCTGTTGCTGGTGCTTTGGCTGCTGCTGCTGCTGTTGTTGCTGTTGTTGGTGCTTCTGCAGCTGCTGGTGCTGCTGCTGTTGCTCCTGCTGTTGCTGTAGCTATTGCTGCTACTGGTCCTGTTGCTGCTACTGGTGGTGGTGCTGCCGCTGGTGCTGCTCTTGCTGTTGCTGCTGGTGTTGCTGCTGTTGCTGCTGATGTTATTGCTGCTGTTGCTGGTACTTGTGCTGCTGCTCATGCTGTTGCTGCTGCTGTTGCTGGTGCTAGTGCTGCTGATGTAGTTGCTGGTGCTGCTGCTGGTGCTGCTCATGCTGTTGCTGCTGGTGCTGCTGCTGTTGTTGCTGCTGTTGCTGGTACTGGTGCTGCTGTTGTTGCTGCTGCTCCTGTTGCTGCTGCTGCTCGCGCTGCCCTTCCTGTTGCTGGTATTGCTGCTGCTGTTGCTGGTGCTGCTTCTGCTGCTGTTGTCACTGTTGCTTGTGCTGCTCTTCCTGTTGATGTAGTTGCTGCTGCTGTTGCTGGTTCTGCTGCTGCTGCTGTTGCTGGTACTGCTGCTGTTGCTGGTACTGCTGCCACCATTACTGCTGTTGATGCTGCTGGTGATGCTGTAGTTGCTGCTGCTGCTGTTATTGCTGCTAGTGCTGCTGCTGTTGCTGCTGCTGCTGATGCTTTTGCTGCTGCTGTTGCTGATGCTGCTGTTCCTGTTGCTGTTGGTGCTGCTGCTTTTGGTGCTGCTGCTGGTGGCAGCTGCTGCTACTGTTGCTGTTGGTACTGCTGCTGCTGTTGCTGCTTCTGTTGCTGTTGCTGGTGCAGTGACTGCTGCTGCTGCTGTTGTTGGTGCTGCTGCTGCTGCTGTTGTTGCTGCTGTTGCTGGTCCTGGTGCTGTTGCTCGTGCTGTTGCTGCTGCTGTTGCTGGTGCTAGTGCTGCTGCTGTTGCTGCAGGTGCTTCTGCTGTTGCTGCCGGTTCTGTTGTTGCTGCTGTTGCTGCTGCCATTGCTGCTGCTGTTGCTGGTACTGGTGCTGCTGCTGTTGCTGCTGGTGCTGTTTCTGCTGTTGCTGAGCTGGTCTTTCTGCTGCTGGTGCTGGTGCTGCTGCTGTTGCTGCTTCGGCTGGTGCTGCTCTTTGTTGCTGGTGGTGCTATTGCTGTTGTTGCTGGTGCTGTGGCTGCTGCTGTTGCTCGTGCTCCTCTGGCTGTTGCTGCTGCTGGTGTTGCTGCTGCTGTTGCTGTTGCTGCTCTTCCTGTTGCTGGTGTTGCTTCTGCTGTTGCTGGTTCTGCTGCTGCTGTTGCTGGTACTGCTGCTGTTGCTGGTGCTGCTGCCATTGCTGCTGTTGCTGCTGCTGGTTATGCTGTAGTTGCTGCTGCTGCTGTTATTGCTGCTGGTGCTGCGGCTGTTGCTGTTGCTGCCAATGCTGTTGCTGCTGCTGTTGCTGATGCTGCTGTTGCTGCTACTGCTGCTGTTCCTGTTGCTGTTGGTGCTGCTGCTTTTGCTGCTGCTGCTGGTGGCTGCTGCTGCTGTTACTGCTGCTGTTGCTGTTTCTGGTGCTGTGGCTGCTGCTGCTGTTGTTGCTGCTGGTGTTGGTGCTGCTGCTACTGTTGCTGCTGGTGCAGCTGCTGCTGTTGCTCCTGCTGTTGCGGTAGCTATTGCTGCTACTGATCCTGTTGCTGCTGCTGGTGGTGGTGCTGCTGCTGGTGCTGCTCTTGCTGTTGCTGCTTGTGTTGCTGCTGTTGTTGCTGCTGTTGCTGCTGCTATTGCTGCTGGTGCTGCTGCTGTAGTTGCTGCTGTTGCTGGTACTTGTGCAGCAAAAGCAACAGCAGCACCAACACCAGCTGCAACAGCAGCAGCAGCAATAGCAACAGCAGCAGCAGCAGGACCAGCAACTGCACCAGAAACAGCAACAATAGCAGTAACTGCAGCAGGAACAGCAGTAACAACAACAGCAGCAACACCAGCAGAAACAGCAACAACAACAGCAGCAGCAACAGCAGCAGCAGCACCAGCAGCAACAGCAGCAGCAACAGTACCAGCAACAGCAGCAACTACAGCAGCAGCATCAGCACCAGCAGCAACAGCAGCAGCACCAGAAGCAGCAGCACCTGCACCAGCAGCAATAGCAGCAACACCACCATCAGCAACAGCAAGAGCAGCACTAGCTGCAGCACCTCAAGCAGCAGCAGCAACAGGAGTAGTAGCAGCAATAGCTACCACAATAGCGGGGGCCACAGCACCAGCAGCAGCAGCACCAACACCAGCAGCACCAACACCAGCAGTAACAGCAGTAGCACAAGCAGCAGCAGCAATACCAGCACCAACACCAGCAACAACTGCAGCAGCACCAGCAGCAGCAGCAACAGCAGCAACAGCAACAGCAGCAGCAACAGCACCAGCAGCAGCAGCGCCAACACCAGCAACAACAGCATCAGCACCAGCAGCAGCAGCAACAGCAGCAGCACAAACACCAGCAACAACAGCAGCAGCACCAACACCAGCAACAACAGCAGCAGCATCAGCAGCAACAGCAACAGCAACAGCAATGGCAACACAAGCAGCACCAGCAACAGCACCAGAAACAGCAACAATAGCAGTAACTGCAGCAGGAACAGCAGCAACAACAACAACAGCAACACCAGCAGAAACAGCAACAACAACAGCAGCAACAGCAGCAGCAGCACCAGCAGCAACAGTAGCAGCACCAATACCAGCAACAGCAGTAACAACAGCAGCAGCAACAGCAGCATCAGCACCAGCAGCAACAGCAGCAGCACCAGAAGCAGCAGCACCTGCACCAGCAGCAGTAGCAGCAACACCACCATCAGCAACAGCAAGAGCAGCACCAGCAGCAGCACCACAAGCAGCAGCAGCAACAGGAGTAGTAGCAGCAATAGCTACCACAATAGCGGGGGCCACAGCACCAGCAGCAGCAGCACCAACACCAGCAGCACCAACACCAGCAGTAACAGCAGTAGCACAAGCAGCAGCAGCAATACCAGCACCAACACCAGCAACAACTGCAGCAGCACCAGCAGCAGCAGCAACAGCAGCAACAGCAACAGCAGCAGCAACAGCACCAGCAGCAGCAGCGCCAACACCAGCAACAACTGCATCAGCACCAGCAGCAGCAGCAACAGCAGCAGCACAAACACCAGCAACAACAGCAGCAGCACCAACACCAGCAACAACAGCAGCAGCATCAGCAGCAAAAGCAACAGCAACAGCAATGGCAACACCAGCAGCAACAGCAAGAGCAGCTGCAGCAGCACTACCAGCAGCAGCAGCAAAAGCAGCAGTAGCAGCAATAACAACAGCAACTGCAGGAGCAACAGCTGCAGCCCCAGCACCAGCAGCAGCAACACCAGCAACAGCAGCAACAGTGGCAGCAACAGCAGCACCAGCAGCAGCAGCAACAGCAGCAGCACTACCAACACCAGCAAGAACAGCAACAGCACCAGTAGGAAAATGGGCAGCACCGGCAGCAGCAGAAGCAGCAACAGCAGCAACACCAGCAGCACCAGAAACATCAGCAGCAGCAACAGCAGCAACACCAGCACCAGCAACAGCAGAAGTGACAGCAACAGTGCCAGCAACAGCAGCACCAACAGCAGCAGCAACAACACCAGGAGCAACACCAGCAGCAGCAACAGCAGCAGCAGCACTGGCAGCAACAGAAGCAGCAGCTAGCCACACCAACACTGGCGGCAGCAACAGCAGCAAAAGCATCAGAAACAGCAGCAGCAACAGCAGAAGCAGCAGTAACAACAGCAGCAGCAACTGCAGCAGCACCAGTACCAGCAACAGCAGCAACTACAGCAACAGCACAAGCAGCAATAGCAGCAGCAACGGCAGCTGAAGCACCAGCTGCAACAGCAGCAGCACCAGTACCAGCAACAGCAGCAACAACAGCAGCAGCAACAGCACCAGCAGCAACAGCAGAAGCACCAGCAGCAACAGCAGAAGCACTCGCACCAGCAACAGCAGCAGCAACAGCATGAGCAGCAGCACCACCAACAGCAGCAGTGACAGTATCAGTAGCAGCAATAGCTACAGCACCAGCAACAGCAACAGCAACAGCAGCAGCAGTACCAACAGCACCAGCAGCAGCAGCAGCCACCTGCAACAGCACCAACAGCAGCAGCACCAACAGCAACAGGAACAACAGTAGTAACAGCAACAGCAGCATCAGCAACAGCAGCAGCAACAGCATTAGCAGCAACAGCAACAGCAGCAGCACCAGCAACCATAACAGCATCAGAAGCAACAACTACAGCCTCACCAGCAGCAGTAACAGCAGCAATGGCAGCAGCAGCACCAAGCAACAACAGCTGTACCAGCAACAGCATTGGCAGCCACAGCAACAGCAGCAGCACCAGCAGCCATAACAGCAGCAGAAGCAACAACTACAGCCTCACCAGCAGCAGCAACAGCAGCAATGGCAGCAGCAGCACCAGCAACAACAGCTGTACCAGCAACAGCAGCAGCACCAGCAACTGCAGCAGCAACTACATCAACAGGAAAAGCTGCACGAGCAACAGCGGCAACAGCAGCAGCAGCAACAGCAGCAGCACCAGGACCAGCAATAACAGCAGCAGCAACAGCTGCATCAGCACCAGCAGCACCAGCAGCACCAGCAGCAGCACCAGCAGCAACATCAGCAGCACTAGCACCAGCAACAGCAGCAGCAACAGCATGAGCAGCAGCACCAGTACCAGCAACTGCAGCATCAACAGCAGCAGCAACAGCAGCAACACCAGCAGCAGCATCACCACCAATAGCAGCAACAGGATCAGTAGCAGCAATAGCTACAGCAACAGCAGGAGCAACAGTAGCTGCTGCACCAGCAGCAACATTAGCAGCAGCAGTACCAACACCAGCAGCAACAGCAGCAGCAGCAGCCACAGCACCAGCGACAGCAACAGCAGCAGCAACAGCAACAGCAGTACCAGCAGCAGCAGCAGCCACCAGCAGCAGCAGCAGCCACCAGCAGCACCAACAGCAACAGGAACAGCAGCAGTAGCAGCAACAGCAGCATCAGCAACAGCAGCAGCACCAGCAGCAATAACAGCAGCAGCAACAGCAGCTACAGCATCACCAGCAGCAGCAACAGCAGCAATGGCAGCAGCAGCATCAGCAGCAGCAGCGTTACGAGCAACAGCAGCAGCAGCAGCACTAGCAACAGCAGCAGAAACACCAGCAACAGGAAGAGCAGCACCAGCAACAGCGGCAACAGCAGCAGAAACACCAGCTCGAGCAACATCAGAAACAGCTGCAGCAGCAATAGCAACAGCACCAGCAGCAGCAACAGCAGCAGTATCAGTTGCAGCAACAGCAGCAGCACCAGTAACAGCAGCACCAACATCAGCAGCAGCAACACCACCAGTCGCAACAGCAGCAGCAGCAGCAGCAACAGCAGCACCAGTACCAGCAGCAGCAACACCACCGGCAGCAACAGCAGCAGCAGCAACTCCACCAGTAGGGCTAAAGACAAATTGAAGGAAGGAAAAGTGAACTAAACAATTAAAATAGATAGTAGTATAAAAAACAGAGAAGAATACATTGCAGACTATACTGCACACTGGGGTTACTTAGTGAATCAGACAACCTATATTCATATAGTTCATGCTGCATTTGAATCTATGGTGCAGTCCCTTCTTTTGTTCTCTGTCTTATACCAGATTGCGGATTTAATGACAAAATGTTAACATTAAATACTGACCTCTTATACAGTCAGCATAATCTTAAGATTGTGTTACAGACACATTCATGGCATCCTTTATTTTGTATAATCCATTATTTTATTTATAAGCATTATCAATTTTCTTAGTATATCTTTGTTGCTGCTTTGTTAGGCAGTGTAGTGCCCCTCTATCATTGTTGCTCCTCACCATAACTGCTCCAGTCCTGTCGTGATTCATGAAAGTGCCTTCTCTTAATGCTGGGGTAGTCTGATTGATGTTGTGCTGTAGCCTTGTACCACATAATGGGGGAAAGCAAAGGGATTTGCAAGAGAACGTCGGGGTTGATTTTTATCCTCATCTGTTGGGCATGAATAGGGAATAGGAATGGCATCACAAGGAAATTCAGAATGCTGAATCTGCTGCCAACATTCAATCTGTTACCACCTTAGTGACAGCCCTTGAAGCACAGGTTTGAATGTGACATAAAGAAAGACAGACTTGAGACAAAGAGAGGAAAGTACAGCAGAGATGATCAAAAGCAAAGAAAGCAGCCCCACCCCACTCCCTGATGCAGGCTCCCTCGATCAGACATTGAGTGCCTGACAATGAAGGACCTGCCCCAACCAGAGCCGGGTTTGTTTTTTTTGGGTTTCCCGTGTGGTGAGTCCACCTGCTGCTGGAAGCCTTTAAGCGGGTGTCAGGTGCTGCCCACCAGCCTTTTAGCTCTGGGCTTAAGTAGGGTCCCCATTCGCCACCCTCCCACCCAATTAAATGCCCCCCTCCCCCCACCTCCAAACTCGCCTAGGGAGAGGGCATTAATCCTACCCCAGGATTAATGCTGTGATCTTTCCATTTCCTAGCCCCAGGAATTCTGAAACTACTAAACTTCCCTTCTGAGAAAATGATTTTAGTCCAAAATAATGGAAAAAGACTATTTAAATTTCTGATGCTGTAAGCCAGAATTAGGGAAGCTTGCAAACGGCAGAATTTTGTTTTGCTTTGGTAGTGTTATGAACATGGCAGGCAGGGAAAGAGAACTGCTTCATCCAGACCTGCCCAAAGCATCATGACCGGTGGTGGCCGCTGGCCGCCACCCCACCCCACCCTTTACCCCTTGCTGTTCATCCACAACCACAGAATACCCTGGAAGCAAAAAGAACTCAGAGCCAACAACAACACCTTGCATTTGTATAACACCTTTAACATGATGAAACATCCTAAGGCGCTTCACAGCAGCATTATCAAACGATATTTGACACTGAATGAATTTAGGAGATAGGTTGTTAATTGTATCAATTGAGGTTCAGTACCTACAGGTGGAGGGCATTGATTGGGTGGTTACTTGAACACATATAAAGAGACACTTACTGACACAGATGTGGAGTCAGGAGATAGATACCTGTAATGTTTCACTCTGTGAATAAATATATCCCAAGTAAAAGATTTGGATTCTTCCTTCACCAATTGGCTATTTGGAGTATAAAACAGGTAGACCAAAAATTTCCTCAAACGGAGCACCCTAAAGGAGGAGAGAGATGGAAAGAGAGAGGTACAGGTGGCGAGGTTATGGGGAGGGGGGTTGTGGGGGGAATTCCAGGGCTTGGGACCCAGGCAGCTGAAGACACAGCCATCAATGGCGGAGTGATTAAAATCAGGGATGCTCAAGAGGCCAGAATTGGAAGAGCGCAGAGATCTTAGAGGGTTTGGGGTCGGAAGAGATTACAGAGGTGAGTGGTGGGGGGTGGATGGGTGGAATGAGACCATGGAGGGATTTGAAAACAAGGCATCAAATGTTCTGGAAAATTCTGCTCTGACCCACTCATATTTGAATCCTATTCATTTTTCACTTGCTGAGCAAAAATTAAAGATCTCATTCTGAAGGATTAAACCTGTGTGTATTCCAGGCAAAGGAAAGCATGAAAGCAGGAAGCAGAAAGGACAGAATAGCAGCACTTAGCCTCCCACACATACACACTGATTCAAACAGCATCTAATCAACTGAATTAATATGCACTAGAGAATGAAACCAGAATAGAACTGTGGTCGACAGTTCAGATTGTCCCATTATAAGGAATACCGGCCTCTGGTTTTCTGTCAAGTCAAGATGCTTCATCAGTTAGTGAGCTATTAACAGTGGATTTGAATACAGAGGGATTGATTTTCAATTTGCATTTGGAAGCAGGTGTTGCTCTGCTGGCTTCCCTTTACACAGAATCTTATTTGTTTAAAATAATTCACCGCCATCTCGTCCCTTGCCGACATATTTAAATTAACTGGTGACAAGGTGTTTCTGTCAGAGCTTCAGTGTTAGTGGTATTGTCTGTGTGTATGTGTGTGTGTGTGGGTTGGTGCCCACTATCGCCAACAGGTCAAGTTGCTACTTTCCCTCATTGCTGCCTAATGGCCAGCAGCTCTCCTACTCACACTGGTCTCACACCTCCCCAGATACATCGTTGAAGATTGGTTTTGGCCAAGACCAAGGAGTCTATCAGCTTCTCGTGAGTATTGTGGGGCTGCCGTTGCCATATTCCGTGATATAGTTGGAGGATGACAATCTTTTTTTTTACAGCTAATTCCAATCCTGTCCACCAGCTCCCAGTATTTTAAATGTTACTTTAACAAAAATAAAATTAGATGCGCTGCAATACTTTTTAATATCTGGGAGTAAGGGTCCATGGTTACAACACAGAAGGAGGCTATTCAGCCCATAGAGCCCACGCCATTTGGAGCACAACATCAGGTGAATAACCTTTTCAAATCTACATAAATCAGCTATAGCACAGCCAAATGAACATAAAACTTGCTTCACTCTGTACCATCAATATACCTTGGGTATAACCCCACAAGAGCCACATTTATTGGACTATTAACAGCTCACAGCAGCTATTTTCATGACTTCTCTTGAGTATGACTGGTGATTTATGTAATATTTTGGGGGTCCATTTTACATTGTGGGCCAGCATTTGCAATATCTCAGTTTAAACTCTTCAAACACATGACATGAGCCTGGACTCCTGAATTGAATCGACAGTGCATTAGCTAAACTTGTGTGCACAATGCAGACCCGCTGTAAATCAGTTCTTGAACAATGCACACTACTGTCAGATAATTCAATTGTCATTTCACATGTATAACGTCAAGCTTTGGAATTTCAAATGTGTGAAATAATCCTGGAGATGGTGAAAAGGCCAGTCACGCCCATGGAATAAACCTTTATACTGTTCAGTGATCATGATAGCTCCCAGCAGAATTCTAGCCATTAAAATGAAGTCTGGGAAACTGAGGTGCAATTATACTTCAAATAATTTTCCAGATGTATAACCACTGTCAGATTGTATAATTCTTTTCAAATTGACAGAATGATTCCTAGGTAATCTCATACCAGGCCAACAGAATACACAAAACAGAAATCTGATTATTTTGCTTGTTTTGTTAAGTCTTCATTGTGCACATGAAGATTAATCTACAAAAAAGATCTATAGGAATTTGATAGATGACAGAATAAAAGCTTTACTTGGGCAAATAAATATTCCAAGGAAGAAGGCTAGAGGGTATTGTGAAAGGGAAATACATCAATGGTATATGGCCTCATCAAATGCAGCAGAGCTTTCCTATGGCTCTCAGTCCCTGCTGCTGTTTATCAATGAGATTTATTTTTATATTTCACCACATCTATTGAGCATATTTTCGTGAACCAACCAGCATGCCAACATGTGGTAAATGCCCACTGAGATTGTGCATCATCTCAGTGTGCACACTTACACACGCACACACGCTCTCACATATGCTCTCACACTCGCTCACCAAGCTGGTTCCCTAAGCTGGGTAGGATGAGAAGGCAGATCAGTGCAAGTAAGACACCTCCCTAAACCTGGGTGGGTATTACTTGCTTCCTGGCAGAGTGATAAATGATCTCCACTCCAGGTCCAGAATAAGGGGCTTAACCTGAAAATTAGACCTGGGGTATTCAGGCTGATGTCAGAAAGCACTTTTTCACGCAAAAGATAGTAGGAACCTGGAATTATCTCCCCTAAAAAGCTTTTGCATTGGGGGGGTCAGTTGAAAAACTACAATTGATAGGCTTTTGTAGATTATAATGCTCTAAAGATTTACAGTATAAAGGCAGGTTGATGGGGTTGATATACAAATCAGCCAGGATCTAACCAAATGGCAGACCAGACTTCAGGGGCTGAATGGCCCTCTCTTGTGCCTAGAAGAGAGGAGGGTTTTCAATTTTTTTTATTCATTCATGGGATGTGGGCGTCGCTGGCTAGACCAGCATTTACTGCCCATCCCTAATTGGCCTTGAAAAGGTGGTGGTGAGTTGCCTTCTTGAACCGCTGCAGTCCATGTGGTGTAAGTACTCCCACAGTGCTGTTAGGAAGAGTTCCAGGATTTTTACCCATCATCAGTGAAGGAACAGCGATATATTTCCAAGTCAGGACGGTGAGTGACTTGAAGGGGAACTTCCAGGTGGTGGAGTTCCCATGTACCTGCTGCCCTTGTCCTAGATGGTAGGAGTTGTGGTTTTGGAAGGTGCTGCCTAAGGAACCTTGGTGAATTCCTTCAGTGCATCTTGTCAGTGGTGGAGGAAGTGAATGTTTGTGGATGTGGTGCCAATCAAGTGGGCTGCTTTGTCCTTGATGGTGTTGAGCTTCTTGAGTATTGTTGGGAGTTACACTCATTCAGGCAAGTGGGGAGTATTCCATCACACTCCTGACTTGTGCTTTGTAGATGGTGGACAGGCTTTGGGGAGTCAGGAGGTGAGTTACTCACTGAAGGATTCCTAGCCTCTGACCTGCTCTGTTAGCCGTTGTATTAATATGGCTAATCCAGTTCAGTTTCTGGTCAATGGTAACTCCCGATATATTGAAAGGGAGATTCAATGATGGCAGTGCCATTGAATGTCAAGGGGTGATGGTTAGGTTCACTCTTGTTGGAGATGCTCATTGCCTGGCACTTGTGTGTCACGAATGTTACGTGCCACTTGTCAGCCCAAGCCTGGATATTGTCCAGGTCTTGCTGCATTTGGACAAAGGCAGTTTCAGTATTTGAGGTGCTGAACATTGTGCAATCATCAGTGAACATCCCCACTTCTGACCTTATGATGGAAGGAAGGTCATTGGTGAAGCAGCTGAAGATGGCTGAGCCAAGGACACTAGCCTGAGGAATTCCTGCAGTGATGTTCAGGGACTGAGATGACTGACCTCCAACAACCACAACAATCTTCCTTTGTGCTAGGTATGACTCCAACCAGCTGAGAGGTTTTGCCCTGATTCCCATTGAATCCAGTTTTGCTAGGGCTCCTTCATACCACACTCAGTCAAATGCAGCCTTGATGTTAAGGGCAGTCACTCTCACCTCACCTCTTGAGTTCAGCCTTTTTGTCCATGTTTGAACTAAGGCTATAATGAGGTCAGGAGCTGAGTGGCCCTGGTGGAGCCTAAACTAAGCATCATCGAACAGGTTATTTCTGAGTAAGTGCCGCCTAATAACACTTTACTGATGATAGAGAGTAGACTGATGGGGTGGTAATTGGCCGGGTTGGATTTGTTCTGCTTTTTGTGTACGGGACCTACCTGGGCAATTTTCCATATAGCCGGGTAGATGCCAGTGTTGTGGCTGTACTGGAACAGCTTGGCTAGGGACAGCAAGCTCTGGAGCGCAAGTCTTCAGCACTATTACTGGAATATTGTCAGGACCCATAGCCTTTGCAGTATCCAGTGCCTTGAGCTGTTTCTTGATATCATGTGGAGTGAATTGAATTGGCTGAAAACTGGTGTCTATGATGCTGGGGACCTCTGGAGGAGGCCGAGATGGATCATCCACTCGGCACTTCTAACTGAAGATTGTAGCAAATGCTTCAACCTTATCTTTTTGCACTGATGTGCTGGACTCCCCCATCATTGAGGATGGGGATATTTGCAGAGTCTCCTCCTCCAGTGAGTTGTTTAATTGTCCACCACCATTCACGACTGGGTGTGGCAGGACTGCAGAACTGATCTGATCCATTGGTTGTAAGAATATAACTTACCAGGGGAGAAGAAACAAACTACACATTTTTACCGACAACTGTTTAAACAATTAAATAGGTTTTTTTTAAATCAGTGAAAACGAAGGGTTTAACTTATCCAGTGTTGCTGGATTATTCGTATACGTAAACCAACAGCATCCACTTTAATTAGGTATAAATCTGAGCAACAGTGCCTGGCATTGATCAGGAGAGAGCTTCTGCTGCACTGTAAATATTTACACAACTGCCTAGAACTGCTTTCAACCTTGGTTGCCTTTGTCTAACATTGAAAAGCCAGCTAGGATTTGACTTTTGAGGATTGTCCATAGAAACATTGAAAAATTATGGTGCAGGGAGAAGCGATTCAGCTCATCGTGTCTGTGCCGGCCAGAAAAAGATGAAAAAGAAGCTGGCCCCTCATTTTAATCCCACTTTCCAGTACCTGGTCCATAGCCTTGCAGGTTGTCGCTCTGTCCCTCCACAGTCAAGGTGGTAATCATTGTGAAACTCTGGCCTCACGATGCCACAAGGACAGCTCCTGAGGGAGGAATTTCAGGTCGGCATGTGGGTGCAATCGACGGGCCCAGGAGTGGTTGAGGAACAGACTGCCGCCTGCAATTGGCCCCCGACCGCGATTTCACGCTGGCTGACTATTAATTAATCAGTGCTGCCTGGGTTAGGGGCGGGAAGGGGTAAGAGCGCTGAAGTCAGCATAGGCGCGGTGGCTGGGGGTGGGGGGCAGGGTGAGTGTTCACAGAGAGCTCCCTGAAGGCAGAGAGCTGCCTCAGGGAACTGAAGACTTCAAAAGTGCCAAATAAAGATTTTTAAACCCAGAAATAAATGTTCACACAACACAAGTAGTCACCTGAGCATAGGCATTATAAAAATTCTGTGCATAGATTTTTTTCATTTAATAATGGAAACCTCATCCCGCCCTTGAACGAGGGTTTCCTGAAAAATTCGAAGGACGCCTGGTCAACTCACCTGCCTACCAACTATAACGTTAGATGGGCCAGCAAAAAACCCCAGTTAATTGAGCTGTTAGTGGGTTCACCAGCCCTTTTCATTGTTGGCAGACGCGCTTCCGAGTTTAGCGCATGCCCGCCGACCGAAATATCGCGCAAGTGTGCGATGACATCGGGACGTTCACCTGACATCATCATGCACTAATTTACGCTCGAGCATGTCGGGCGCGCGCCCTCATACCAAGTGAGAAACTCTGCCCCTGGCCCCAATTCATACTGAACAAATATCAACAGGTGAGTCGTGCATCTCAAGGCGAAAGAATAAACTGTCAATAATTATATTTTTGAAATGGAAAGTCCAGCCTCCAGTGGGTTTTAGCTTGCCTCAGTGGGTCTTTCATCCCTTTCGATTCACACGATTCTGGGTTCAAGTCCCACTCCAATCTGACACTCTAGTGTGATACTGAGGGAGTGCTGCACAGATAGAGCTGCCTTCTTCTGAGTGAGGCATTCAACTAACCTTAATTCTATGATCCCAGTTACTGACCTCTATGCTAATGGAAATAAGCGCTTTCTATCCAGTGTATTGAGCTCCCTCATAATTTTATACAGCAGAACTAAATCTCCCCTCGGCCTCTTCTGTACTCCAACCTATCCAATCTTTCCTCCTCACTCCAACCCTGGCAGCAAAGGTTCAACACAACTATTTCAAAGAAGAGAAGGGAAGATATCTCTGGTGCCCATACCAATATTTACCTCTCAAGCAACATCACAGAACAGATTATCTGGGTCATTACCACATTGCTCTTTGTGGGAGTTTGCAGTGAGCAAATTGGCTGCTACGTTTCCTACATTACAATAGTAGCTACACTTCAAATGTACTCCATTAGCTGTAAAACACATTAGGTTTTCCTGCAGTCTTGAAAGGCGCTATATAAATGCAAGTCTTTCTTTGTTTCTTTACTTTTTGCATCGCGTCAACTAGCTGAACTATCCCTCTAAACAACCAAAACGTTTAATTTATATATTTCTCTGGAAACCCACAGACTATTTCCTGATTAACTGGGTAAGGATCTTTTAACAGTAAATGAAGGGTTTGCTGTTTTTATCTGCAATTACTGACCCACTAGTGAAATTGTAGGAATGAGCAGCTTTGAAACATACACTCTTTGAGAATGTTAGCAGGTTTTTAATTATGGAGAAAATCAGACATTCTCCCATTTCTGGTTTAATAATGTAATAACCGAGCTGGCTGGCAGCCACTCATTCAGCTTGCCTCACTTTCTGAAAGTCACTGTTGGCGATTCCATTGACACAATCGACTCTCGCAGTTCATTTTATTTCATTAACAGCTTTGCATAAATGAAACAAAAGAGAGCAGCATTTTTTAAACCAGCACAAAGGCACTTTGGAAAGGTTTATGGTGCATAAATAGGCCATTCAGCCCATCTTCTCTGTGTCAGCTGAAAAAGAGCTATCCAGCCTAAACCTATGTTCTGGCTCTTCGTCCATGAGCCTGTAGGTTAAAGCATGTCAAGTGTTTTTTTTTTTAAATGCAGTGAGGATTTCTGCCTCTCCCACACTTTCAGAAAGTGAGTTCCGAATCTCTACTACCCACTAGATGAAAAGAAATTATTACTCAGTCCCCTATAATCTTTCTGCCAAATTACTTTAAATCTTTGCCCCCTGGCTATTAACCTCTCTGCTACGGAAATAGGTCTTTCCTATCCAAGTCTATGCAGGCCGCTCATAATTTTATGCACCTCAGTTAAATCTACCCTCAGCCTCTTTGGTTCCAAAGAAAACATTCTCAGGCTATCCAATCTTTCCTCATAGCTAAAGTTCTCCTTTCCTGGCAACATGTCTAGTGGCGATGAATCATTGTGAGACAGACAGCAAATGGCTTGTGCAAGTTGCAGATACCAATCCACCTCCTTCATTTCAAAGTCGCCAGGGGTGGGGGAGGGTTAAGAACGTCAGCGTGTTGGAGACATTCGGCCCCTCGAGCCTGCTCCGCCATTTAACTGGATCATGATTGATCTTCCACCTCAACTTTCCGCATTATGTCAGTATCCCTTGATATCTAAAAATCTACCTACCTCTGTTTTGAACATGCTCAATGACTAAGCCTCCACAGCCCTCTGGGATAGAAGTTCCATAGGTTCACCACCCTCTGAGTGAAGAAATTCCTCCTCATCTCAGTCCTAAATGGTCAGCCTCTTATTCTGAGACTGTGTCCCCTGGTTCTAGACACCCCCCTCCAGCTAAAGGAAACATCCTTCCTGCATCTACCCTGTTGAGCCCTGTAAGAATTTTGCACACTTCAGTGGGATTGCCTCTCATTCTTCTAATCTCTAGAGAATACAGGCCTCATCTCCTCAATCTCTATATCCCTCCTTAGGTAAGGCGACCAAAACTGTACACAATATTCCAGATGTGGTCTCACCAAGGCTCTATACAATTGCAGCAGCACTTCTTGACCCCTGTACTCAACCCCTCTTGCAATAAAGGTCAACATACCATTTGCCTTCCTAATTGCTTGCTGCACCTGTATTTTAGCTTTCAGTGACTTGTGAACAAAGACACCCAGTTTCTTTGGATGTCAACGCTTCCCAACCTCTACCAGTTTAAGAAATACTCTGCATTTCTGTTTTTGTTACCAAAGTGGATAATTTCACATTGTTCCATATTATATTCCATCTGCCACATTCTTGCCCACTCACTTAGCCTGTCTAAGTCCCTTTGAAGCCTTTTTGCATCCTCCTCACAACTCACATTCCCACCTAATTTTGTGTCATCAGCAGATTTGGAAATATTACATTTGATCCCCACATCCAAATCACTAATGTAGATTGTGAAAAGCTGGGGTCCAAGCACTAATCCTTGCGGTAACCCACTAGTCACATCATACCAACCTGAGAATGACCCGCTTATTCCTACTCTATTTTCTGTCCGTTAACCAATCCTCAACTATTCTAGTATATTTCCCCCAATCCCATGAACTCTAATTTTGTTTACTAATCTCCTGTGTGAGACCTTATTGAGAGCCTCTGAAAATCCAAATACACCACTTCCACTGGCCCTCCCTTATCTATCCTAATATTAGCATCCTCAAAAAACTCCAACAGGCTTGTCAAACATGATTTCCCTTTCATTAAATCCATGTTGGCTCTGCCCAATCTCACTATTATTTTTGAAACGCCCAGTAATCACATAACTTAGAATAGATTCTAGCATTTTCCTACTACTGATGTCAGGCTAACAGGTCTGTAGACCCCTGTTTGCTCTCTCCCTTGTTTCTTAAATAGTCAGGTTACATTTGCTACCTTCCAGTTTGCAGGAACCTTTCCAGAGTCTTTAGAATTTTGAAAGACCATTACAAATGCAAACGCGACTGTCCCATTAATTTCTCCAGCACTTCTGTTTTATTAATGCTAACTCCTTTCAGATCCTCCATCTCACTAACCCCTCCACTCCCCAACATTTCGGGGAGGTTTATTGTATCTTCCTCCATGAAAACAGGCACAGAGGCTAGGATTTTCCAGTCCCCTCTTGGTGGGATCTGTCACGGGAGATTCGGCAGCCCAGCCAAAAGCCTGTTGACTTTCAGAAGGAGTGGACCATCCGGGAAGCAGGTGGGGCTGGAAAACCCTGCCCAAGGTATTTGTTTACTTTCCCTGCCATTTTCCTTATTACCCATTATAAATTCTCCATAAATTCATCATTTTCTGCCTGTAATGGGCCCACACTTGTCTTTACTAATATTTTCCTTTTCAGATGCCTATAAAAGCTGTTACCGTCTGTTTTTATGTTCCTCGCTTATTTAATTTCACATTCTATTTTCTCTTCCTTTATCAATTTTTTATTCTCTTTTGCTGACCTTTTTAACTCGTCCTGAAGGCTGATGGCTCTGTAATTGGTTCTACAAATCTCGCCACTGCAGTGGCTGGCTGTTTTCCGAGTTAATCCACTGCCACTTGGGAAGGTGGTGGACAGTGAACTGAATGGATGGGGCTTCACAGCAAGAGACAAAAACCTTCATCACTGCCGACTCCAGCCATGCCCCTGCTGTTAGACACTCCCTCAGCATGCCATCAAAAACCCGCATCTATATTGTACCTTTATAGTAGTAAAACAGCCTGAGGCATTTCAACAACAACAACTTGTATTTATAAAGCAGCTTTTAATGCAATGCAACATCTTAAGGTGCTTCACAGGAGCATTAGAAAACAGGACCTGACACTGAGGTACCTAAGGTGATATGAGGACAGGTTGTCAAAAGCACCAGGTTTTAAGGAGTGTTGCAAAAGAGGAGAGAGGGATAGAGAGTTGGAGAGGTTTAGGGAGGGAATTCCCAAGCTTGGAGCCCAGGCAGCTGAAGGCACGACTGCCAATGGCGGAGCGTTTAAAATCAGGAAAGTGCGTGCAGCCAAAACTGGGGGAGTGCAGGTATCTCAGAGGGTTTGAGAGTTGATGGGTGCGACAGAGATAGGGAAGGGTGAGGCCATGGAGGGATCTAAATACAGGGGTGAGGATTTTAAAATGAAGACATTGCCAGACCAGTGCTCTGAATGAGAGTAATTGCTACAAACAGGTGGGAAGTCAGCAAAGTCTTGCTTCATTTCGTCTAGTCCATTAGCCACATATGAGCCCTGAAGAAAGGTCATACAGACTGGAAATGTTAATTCTGTTTCTCTCTCCACAGATGCTGCCAGGCCTGCTGAGTTTTTCCAGCATTTTCTGTTTTTATTCTGGCCAAATGTGAAAGCGTGTTGCACAATGAAGGTTGAGGTGTCTGTAGAAATGATGTAAACTGAGGATCTGTGCTGATGGGCACACACTAAAGAGCCCCCAGGAAGTTGATAGGTGCTCTGCAGTGTCATGCAATGCTGAGAAGCCTTCCTGCACAGTTGCGTAGGTGGGGCGTTGGTGGATTCCTGCACATTCCGACCTTGCAAGGCGTCTCGGCTGAATGGCTGCATTCGAAAATTTTGCACAGGCAGCAATTTTCTTTTATAGCAGGTCCTGGAGGGTCTGAAACCTGAAGGTGAGGAAAATGCTGCGAATTAGCTCCCTCGCCAACTGGTACTTGCTCCTCCAATGTCACTGCCCAAACCATCCCTCTTCACTCAGTGATCCCTGTGATCTCTCATGCTCACTACATGAATCCCTGGGATGGATGGACCTGCAGCTGTTGTCTGTAACAGCTGAATGATTCGCTATGGTGTGAGGTACTGGGTTCTTCAAGGTCACTGCAACTTCCAACCAAGACAAATGGGATACTTTTGGAAACAGATGACGGGGAGTGTTTTTAGAAGGCTAGCTGCTGGAAATGCTTTCAAGTAAGAGCAACTCAAGGCTGTCCACCAATCAGTAAGGTCATAACTAATTTTCAATCTCAAATCCAGCTTCCTGCATTTTCCCCAACTTCCTGAATTCCCTTAGCACCCAAAAATCTATCACTCGCAGTCTTGAATATACTCAATGACGGAGCACCCTTAGCTCTCTGGGGTGGAGAAATCCAAAGATTCACACCCATCTGAGTGAAGAGATTTCTCCTCACCCAGACCAAAATGGCCGACCCCTTATTCAGAGACTGTGGCTCCTGGTTCTAAATTCTCCACCCTTGAGAAACAACTTCTCAGCATCTACCCTGTCAAGCCCTTTAAGGAATTTGTACATTTCTATGAGCTCAGCTCTCATTCTGCGAAACTGCAGAATATAGGCTGATTCTACTCAATCTCCACGCATAGGATGAACTTCTCATCCCAGAAATCAATTTGCTGAACATTCACTGCACTTCCTCTAAGGCAGGTACACCCTTTTTTAGATAGGTACATGGCACTTAACAGTGCTGACTCTCTGACAGTGCAGCACTCCCCCAGTACTAGCCCTCCGACTGTGCAGCACTCCCCCAGTACTAACCCTTGACAGTGCAGCATTCCCTCAGTACTGGACCTCTGACAGTGCAGCACTCCCTCAGCACTGGACCTCTGACAGTGCAGCACTCCCTCAGTACTGACCCTCCAACAGTGCAGCACTCCCTCAGTACTGACCCTTGACAGTGCAGCATTCCTTCAGTACTGACCCCTGACAGTGCAGCATTCCTTCAGTACTGACCCTCGACAGTGCAGAATTCCCTCAGTACTGGACCTCTGACAGTGCAGCACTCCCTCAGTACTGGACTTCTGACAGTGCAGCACTCCCTCAGTACTGACCCTCCAACAGTGCAGCACTCCCTCAGTACTGACCCTTGACAGTGCAGCATTCCTTCAGTACTGACTCTCTGACAGTGCAGCATTCCTTCAGTGTTGACCCTCGACAGTGCAGCACTCCCTCAGTACTGACCCTTGACAGTGCAGCATTCCTTCAGTACTGACCCCTGACAGTGCAGCATTCCTTCAGCACTGACCCTTGTCAGTGCAGAATTCCCTCAGTACTGGACCTCTGACAGTGCAGCACTCCCTCAGTACTGAACCTCTGACAGTGCAGCGCTCCCTCAGTACCGACCCTCAACAGTGCAGCGCTCCCTCAGTATTGACCCTCGACAGTGCAACATTCCCTCAGTACTGACCATCCAACAATGCAGCACTGCCTCAATACTGACCCTCCAGCAGCACAGCACTCCTGCAGTACTGACCCTCCAACAATGCAGCACTCCCTCAATACTGACACTCTGACAGTGTGGCACTTCATCAGTACTGGGCCTCTGACAGTGCAGCATTCCCTCAGTGCCGACCCTCCAACAGTGCAGCGCTCTGTCAGTACTCAGTACTGACCCTCGACAGTGCAGCACTCCCTCAATACTGAACCTCCAACAGTGCAGCGCTCCCTCCATACCGACCCTCCAACAATGCAGCACTCCCTCAATACTGACCCTCCAACAGTGCAGCACTCCCTCAATACTGACCCTCCAACACTGCAGCACTGCCTCAATACTGACCCTCCAACAATGCAGCACTACCTCAATACTGACCCTCTGACAGTGCAGCACTTCCTCAGTAGTGACCCTCCGACAGTGCGGCGCTTCCTCGGTACTGACCCTTCGGCACTGCAGTGCTCCCTCAGTGCTGGACTAACAACAGAGGTTTCAAATCTCATGGTAAGTCATGAAATCAAATTCAATTAATTAGACGTTTGTGAGATGGCACCAAAAAATGGCCATGAAACCCAATTGCTTCCCAAATGACCTTCAGTGGAAGGAACCTACTACCAGTTCAGTCCCACTGCCACTTTCCGTGAAAACTGAGGCCAAATACACGATTACTTCTTCACCATTTCTTCATCCTCCATTTAAAAAATGTCTGTTTTTTAAACTCTGGGGAGGTTGTCTTTCTACCGCTATATCTCAATCCTGTCCGTAGCCATCTCCTGTAGTAGTTTCTCCACTGGTCCTCCTGTAGTAGCTGTCAGAGCTTTCAGACCCCAAAATCAAATCAATAGGCAGACCATTCACCTTTTAGCATTCCCCAACTTGCCCAGGTCAAACCACCAGCTTGTCAGCTTTGTCCCTGCAGGTGGACAAACCTCTAGGACAGTGACAGGAAAGTGGGGCTGGAGGGCTAGGAATATCCCGCACCATCTTATTTTCCTGATTTTAATCTACTGCAGGGACAGGCCGTGCATGAGGAGCCCTTGATATCCCAGAACAATGCGTATGAGACAACACAACATAAAGATTTTCCATACCCTCTTGCTAAACTTTCCACCTAATTAGAAGGTGTTCCCTAGACACTGACACAAGCAACTCAACCACATAAATACATCTTATACTTGACTTAAACTGGTTGAAGTGCAGAGCATTTTAATGCAATTCAGTATTGGTATCCATCCAAATATTGTTGGCATTACTCTTCAGTCTAGTTCAAGTGCTCCTCGCTTGCAATGAATCCAAATTTCCCCTGACTCCCCAATGCCTGGATGAGTCTCTCTTCTCTTCTCTTCCCTTAGGCAGTCCCTCAGGATCGAGGATGACTTGCTTTCACTCCAGTTTGATGGGTTCTGAGATGGTTCATCAGTCCAATGCACAATTAGCAGGTTTTGCCACAAGTGGGGCAGGTGGTGCTTGAAGGGTCAGGTAGATATTGGAGGTTTGTGCACTCTCCTCAACTCCTTGTCTTGGCCCCTGTGTGCTCCTGATGATGTCTCTCAGTGTGTTCGGTGCCTTCCCGAATGAAACTTCTCCATTTTGATCGCTCACAGGCCAGGGTCTCCCATGACTCAGCAGAGGTGCTTGACAGCCTCAGGGATGCTCACTTGGATGAGTACAGCACCAATAACACTCAAGAAGCTCGACGTCATCCAGGAAAAAGCAACCTGTATGACTGGCACCCCATCCACCACCTTAAACATTCGCTCCCTCTACCACCAACACACAGTGGCATAGTGTGCACCATCTACAAGGGGGGGGTATGCACACGGCACTAATCACTGAGCCCGTGCCTTCGGGAGGCCTGTGCTTGAGCATGCACCACCCCCTCCCTCAAATGGCTGCTCCATGCCTCAGTGTGGTCACACACAGGTGTGCAGTGGGTCCTCCGTTCTGGGACAAAGTTCTGTAGTATAAGGGGTTATTGGAGCGAGAGCCTGAGTCTGCACAGTCATTGGTTTTAATAGCCAGGGTGCATTCTGGGCGATATATTCCACCCTTAGCTGCACTGTTGCCCTCCCCCACAGGTGCCAGCCCACTGAATGGCCATAGGAGTCAAGATTGCGGCGTGGACCAGGAAGGTCAGGAGGAACGGTGGCAACAGCGAGACCCAGGGCAGCTACAGTGTTAGACAGGGCTGAGGGGGGACACAGCTGGCCTGAACCCCTCCTCAGGGAGAAAATCTCTAAACCACCTGAGCCAGGAGGTACTGAGTGAGTGATCGAGTATGAGATTGAGTGAGTACAAGAGTGTGAGACAGAAAGAGGGCAAAAGAGTGAATGAGTGTGAGAGGGTGAGTGTGTGAGAGGGTGAGAATGCAAGAATGAGTGTTAGAGGAAGTGTGGGTGAGCGTGAGTGTCTGTGAGAGTAGAGAGAGAGAAAACCTTGAGACTGGGAATCAGCTTCACACACACACACACACAGACGCACACACACTCACACACATACGTGCACACACACACACACACACACACACACACACACACAGACTCACACACAAACATACACACACATACACACACAGCCACACACACAGAAGCAGACTCACACACACACAAACACACACACAGACACACAAACACGCAATCACACACAGACACACACAGCATACAGATGCTGCTCGGTGTCGGGGTACAGACACACATAAACCATTCTCCCCACCTCCCACCCGCCAACTGCCCTTTCTCCCTCTCCAGAAACCTGTCCACACACCGGGACAGGTGAAGAGGTAAAGTCAGGCTGAGGCAACCCACTTCCAACCTCCACTTTCATATGAATTCCACTGGGGCCAACTCGGAATGTGCACCACCAGTGGCGAATGCAAGATTGGTGTTAGTTAAACCCAACTCCTTAGCTCAGCCGCAGTCCCTTCCCCTTCCCTGGTGACCAGGACTTGAGACCCAGTCTGTCTCCCTCTAGCTCTGCTTCTTACGCAAAAAGGCAAAATTGGTTTTATTAGTTAGCTCTGCTGCTTTTTTTAATAGTCATTTTGGTTAATTATTCTTTTCTTAAATTATTATTTTATTGCTTTGACATTATTGTTTATTATTTCTTCGTGCCTTAACTTTTGTTTTGAAATTCATGTTTAATGCTGTGCCAAACCAGATCTGAGGCAGCTGTTGCTGAGTTTCTTGCTGAAGGGGAGTGAGACACTCACAGGAAGTCTGACTGCTTTTTGAAGGGCTGGAGAAAGGGGTTATTTTTGCTCCAGTAGAAATGAGAAGTGTTGGAAATGCTCAGCAAGTCTGGCGGCATCCGTGCAGAGAGAAACGGAGGTCAGTGTCCCTTCGTCAGAGCTAGTGCAGATCGTGGACCTGAAGCATTGACTCTGTTTCTCTCTCCACAGATGCTACCTGGCCTGCTGAGTATCTCCAACATTTTCTGTTATATTTCAGGTTTCCAGCATCTGCAGTACTTTGCTCTCCTATTATGTGCTCCATGATGAGCAATTGTAAGTGTGCTTAGTTTTAATTTAAAATGAGAAAATATTTCCCACTCAATGCAAAGTATAATTATTCTGTTAACAAAGTCCACTTGTGTGGATAGAAATAACACATGATTGCAGGTGAATTGGTTGGTGCTAATTTACTGGAAGGTTTTGCCATTTTTAAACTTGGAAGTAAAACCAGGAGTCATGCATCTATAGAATGGTTTCTGTTAGTTCAAGGTGTTCTCATTTGTTCAAGGGATTGTTGTTTGTGGTGCCTGTGAGGTTTAAGTCTTTTGGATGTTATGGTCTGGATATTGTTTAGAGCTAGGTTCAAAGGGATGGAGTTGGTCGCATAATATGAATGACAAAGCTGTATGTAATTGTCTGACAAAGCTGTGGTTGTAAAGTGTAACCTGCCAAAACCAGAGCTTTCAATGGGGCTTTATAAATAGAGGCATAGAATACAAAAGCCAAGAAGTTTTGCTAAACCTACATGAAACAGTTCAACCTCACTGTGACTATGGTTCCCAATTCTGGATTCAGCAGCACCTTTCTAACCCGCAACCTCTACCACCTAGAAGAGCAAGTACGGGAGATGCAAGGGAACACCACCACCTGGAAGTCCCCCTTCAAGTCACTCACCATCCTGACTTGGAAATATATCGCCGTTCCTTTACTGTCGCTGGGTCAAAATCCTGGAACTCCCTCTCTATCAGCAAGGTGGGTAACCTACCCCCTTCTATCTTCAGCTGCTTCATCAATGACCTTCCTTCCATCATAAGGTCAGAAGTGGGGATGTTCAATGATGATTGCACAATGTTCAGCACCATTCGTGACTCCTCAGATACTGAAGCAGTCCATGTCCAAATCAGCAAGACATGGACAATATCCAGGCTTGGGCTGACAACTGGTTAGTAACATACACACTACACAAGTGCCAGACAATGATCATCTTCAACCAGAGACAATCCAACTATCGCCCCTTGACATTCAATGGCATTACCATCACTGAATACCCCACTATCAATATCCTGCAGATTACCATTGACCAGAAACTGAAATGGATAGTCACATAAATACTATGGCTACAAGAGCAGGTCAGAGGCTGGGAATCCTGAGGCGAGTAACTCATCTCCTGACTTCCCAAATCCTGTCCATCATCTACAAGGCATAAGTCAGGAATGTGATGGAATACTCTCTTGCCTGGATGAGTGCAGCTCCCACAACAGTCAAGAAGCTTGACACCATCCAGGACAAAGCAGCCCGCTTGATTGGCACCACATCCGCAAACATTCACTTCCTCCACTACCAATACACAGTGGCAGCAGTGTGTACCATCTAAAAGATGCACTGCAGGAATTCACCAAGGCTCCTTTGACAGCACCTTCCATACCCACGACCCCTATCAGCTAGAAGGATAAGGGCAGCAGATAGATGGGAACACCACAACCTGCAAGTCCCCCTCCAAGTCACTCACCATCCCAACTTGGAAATATATCACCGTTCCTTCACTGTCGCTGGGTCAAAATCCTGGAACTCCCTTTCTAACAGCACTGTGGGTGTACCTACACCACAGAGACTGCAGCGGTTCAAGAAGGCAGCTCACCACCATCTTCTCAAGGGCAATTAGGGATGGATAATAAATGCTGGCCCAGCCAGCGAATCCCACATCCCAGGAAAGAAGAAAACAAAGCAGCCGTTTGAATTCTAACTAAATAATTGCAAGCAATAAAAAAGAATGCATCCAATAAAAGATACTGAAAGTCTTTTATTCTTATTCAAGTTACAGATGCTTTGTTCATTCTCTTTAGGATCTTGTACAGTTCCTATAAATGATCACATATTAAGTGATAAACACAACCTGGCATTGTGAGCAGCTTGCCCTGTGAGGATGCCTAGACACAGAGCTATGCACTGCTGCTGCCCTCTGGGCTGCCTAAGGGAATCTTTGATCCTGAAGACTTGACAAAAAACATTTTTTAAATAGGACCAGCCACAGGGCAGACTATAGGCCTGTTTATGCTACTAATTTTTAGCCGCTGGGCAATCTGAGTCCCAGCAGGAAGTGTCTTTGGAGTCTTTGAGCAGAATAAGTTAATGCTCAGACTGTTACACAAATTGTGCTGGAAAGCTAATCAATATCCTTTCATACTCACAATTAGAATTTAATCAAGCCTTTCCTCACACCTTCTCTCTGCTGATGAAGGACATTTTCTTTTCAAACTTCTCCATCCCATGTGTAGAACTGTTAATTCCACTTAAGCTAGTGCTCATAATAATAGCTTTAAATGAATAGGAACTGAATAGCATGGCTTATCGTCCATTTCTCGGCTGCATTCAATCCTCTCAACACAAGTACCATGATCTAAATTCCTGGACGTAATTTCCACATTTTTAAAAATATATTCATTCATGGAATGTGGTCTTCGCTGGCTAGAGCATTTATTGCCCACCCCTAGTTGCCCTTGAGGTGTTGGTGGTGAGCTGCCTTCTTGAGCCGCTGCAGTCCATGTGGTGTAGGTACACCCACAGTGCTGTTAGGGAGGGAGTTCCAGGATTTTGACCCAGCAACAGTAAAGGAACGACGATATATTTCCAAGTCAGGATGGGGGTGAGTGACTTGGAGGGGAATTTCCAGGTGGTGGTGTTCCCATCTCTCTGCTGCCCTTGTCCCTCTAGATGGCAGTGGTCATGGATTTGGAAAGTGCTAAGGAGCCTTGATGAATTCCTGCAGTCTATCTTGTAGATGGTACACACTGTGCATTGATGGTGTAGGAAGTGAATGTTTGTGGATGTGGCACCAATCAAGCGGGGCTGCTTTGTCCTGGATGGTGTCAAACTTCTTGAGTGTTGTAGGAGCTGCACTCACCCAGCCAACTGAGGAGTAATCCATCAAGCTCCTGACTTGTGCCTTGTAGATGGTGGACAGGCTTTGGAGAGTCAGGAGGTGAGTTACTCACTGCAGGATTCCTAGCCTCTGACCTGCTCTTGTAGCCATAGTATTTATATGGCTAGTTCTGTTCAGTTTCTGTTCAATGGTAAGCCCCACGATGTTGGTAGTCAGGGATTCAGCGATGGTAATGCCATTGAAAATCAAGGGGCAATGATTAAATTCTCTCCTGTTGGAGGTGGTCATTGCCTGACACTTGTGTGGTGCAAATATCACTTGCCACTTGTCAGCCAAAGCCTGAGTATTGTCCATGTCTTGCTGCATTTGGACAGGGACCGCTTCAGCATCTGAGGAGCCATGAAAGGTACTGAACATTGTGCAATCATCAGCGAACATCCCCATTTCTGACCTTATGATGAAAGGAAGGTCATTGATGAAACAGCTGAAGATGGTTGGGCCAAGGGACACGATCCTGAGGAACTCCTGCAGTAATGTCTTGGAGCAGAGATGGCTGACTTCCAACAACCACAACCATCTTCCTTTGTGCTAGGTATGGCTCCAAGTATTGGAGAGCTTTCCCCCTGATTCCAGTTTTGCTAGGGGTCCTTGATGCCACACTCGGTCAAATGCTGCCTTGATGTGAAAGGTAGTCACCTCACCTGTGGAGTTTAACTCTTTTGTCCATGTTTGAACCTAGTTGTAATGAGGTCAGGAGCTGAGTGGGTCCCAGAAGAGGCCAAGATGGATCATCCACTCCGCACTTCTGGCTGAAGATTGTTGCAAATGCTTCAGCCTTATCTTTTGCACTGATGTGCTGGGCTCCCCCATCATGTGGATGGGGATATTTGTGGACTCTCCTCCTCCAGTGAGTTGTTTAATTGTCCACCACCATTCACGACTGGATGCAGCAGGACTGTAGAGCTTGAATCGTATGCATTGGTTGTGGGCTAGCTTAGCTCTGTCTATCACTTGCTGCTTATGGTATTTGGCATGCAAGTAGTCCTGTTTTATAGCTTCACCAGGCTGAGACCTCATTTTTAGGTATGCCTGGTGCTGCTCTTGCACTCTTCATTGAACCAATGTTGATCCCCTGGCTTGATGGTAATAGTAGAGTGTGGGATATGCCTAGGCCATGAAGTTACAGATTGTGTTCGAGTCCAATTCTGCCGCTGCTGATGGCCCACAGCATCTCATGGATGCCCACTCTTGAGTTGTTAGATCTGTTTGAAATCTAACTCATTTAGCATGGTGGTAGTGCCACACAATACGATGAAGGGTATCCTCAATGTAAAGGTGGGACTTCGTCTCCACAATGACTGTGCGGCGGTCACTCTTTTCGATACTGTCAGCAACAGATGCATCTGCAGCAGGCAGGTTGGTGAGGATGAGGTAATGTTTTTCCCTCTTCCCCTTGCAGACCCAGTCTAGCAGTTATGTCCTTTAGGACTCAACCAGTGGCGATGCTACCGAGCCACTCTTGGTGATGGACATTGAAGTCCCCCACCCAGAATACATTCTGCTCCCTTGCTATCCTCAGTGCTTCCTCCATGTGGTGTTTAACATGGAGGAGCACTGATTCATCAGCTGAGGGAGGGTGGTACGTGGTAATCAGAGGGAGGTTTCCTTGCCCATGTTTGACCTAATGCCATGAGATTTCATGGGTTCCACAACTCCCTCTGGGCTGTATACCCTTGTGCCACCACAACCTCTGCTGGGCCTGTCCTGCTGTTGGAACAGGACATACCCAGGGATGGTGGTGGTGGTGTCTGGGACATTATCTATCAGTTATGATTCCATGAGGATGACTAGGTCAGGCTGTTGCTTGACTAGTCTGTGAGACATGCTGGGTAGTCCATCCGGTTTCATTCTTTTTTTTGTGACTTTGCAGCAGTTTGATACAACTGAGCTGATTGCTATGGAGTCACATGTAGACCAGCAGATTTCCCTTCCTTAAAGGGCATTTGTGAACAACAATAACACTTTCATGTTTGTCATTAGACTTTTAATTCCAGATTTTTTTTTAATTCAAATTCCACCACCTGCTGTGATTTGAACCCGGGTCCCCAGAGCATTACCCTGGGCCTCTGGATTACCAGTCCAGTAACAATACCACTACACCATCGCCTCTCCATATGCATACTGGGAACTTAAATTAAAAGCAGGAAATGTTGGAAATATGCAGCAGATGTGGCGGCAGCTAATGAGAGAGAAATAAAGTTTCAGGCATTGATGAAAGGTCATTGCTTTAAATTCTTATGTGAATATTTTGATGCCCAAATTAAGTAAATTAGCACAAATGTTTGATCTTGCTATTATACAGGTCACAAAAGTTGCTGAGAATCACAAGGCCATCAACTCGAAATGTTAACTCTGTTTTTCTCTCCACAGACGTTGTCAGGCCTGCTGAGTATTTCCAGCATTTTCTGTTTCCATTTCAGATTTCCAGCATCCGCAGTATTTTGCTTTGCTAATTAGGACACAGCTGAAATAAATCTATTTCTTTCTGCCACATGGTCTAAAGTGCTCGTGTGTTAACGTGTCTTACAGCCCAGTTACCCTCTTGTGAAAATGCATGATATACATTGTCGACTGGCTAACCCAGCGCTCCATCCTCCATTGTGAGACAGCTGAACGTCAGTGTATGCCCCTCAGAGTGAAGACGTTCATGTGCCTCCTTATGCTGGCCCTACAGGCACATATGTCACACAATAGTGGAATGATGAGGCACCGCCCCTGAATGAACTCCAATGTCCATGCAAGCTCCATCAATTATGCTGCTACTTGACACTCCCTCGGCCTGTCCGCTGATCAATGAGTGCGTGTGGGAGCAGAGCGCCTTAGGGAGCAGCTCTGCAGTCCAGTTTTCTGAAGCTAACCCCCCTAGCACGTTGAAACAAAGTAAGAGAGGTGGCTGTACATTGGAGCTCAAAGTTGTAGATAACCCCAGTTAAAACATTCTTCGTCTACCATTTTAATTCTCCATCTTGCTCTCACACTGACCTTTCTGTCCTTGGCCTGTTGCACGATGCCAGCAAAGCTCAGTGTAATCTTGAGGAAAACACCTCATCTGTCGATTAGGCACCTTACAGCCTTCTGGGCTCAACACTGAGTTTAACGATTTCAGTCCATAATTTCTGCCTTCATTTTGTTTCATTTTTCTTTGCAGGTTTGGTTTTAGTCTCACTTTTCTCCTGTTTTTGCTTTAGATAGCAGTTGTTCATCATTCTGCCATTCGCATCTCCTCTGGACACATCTTTTGTTTCTATACTTGTCTCATTACCACTCCCTTTGGCCCTGCACCACCAACTCTTTGATCATTTAATTTCTTTTATTCCTTCCTCTCACAGACCTTTTGTTTTATTCTTTTTCCCACCCTCCCCCCTTTCTCTTGTTTAATTTCATGTCTAATGCTTTTTGTTCCAGTTCCGATGAGAGGTCATCGACCTGAAAGTTTTCCTCTCCATGGATGCTGCCTGGCCTGCTGAGCAATTCCAGCATTTTCTGCTTTTATCTCATTCATCAGCAAAGCTGTGCTTGACTTAGGGCATCAATCACTGGAGAATAAGCTGCACATGACTCTGAAGTAGCCATGCTCTGCCTAGTGGCCTACAATTGGATTAAGAACTCATGCATTACTGCATGAATACTGGTAATCAACTTCCCCAGAGGTGCCACTGGACTTCATGGTGAGATTGGCACATATTCAGATCCAAGTATTATGATGAATAGGGCTCTGCCACAATTCATATCCTAAAATTCTTCTTATTTTTAACAACTACTTATGCGATCTGGCTGGTCACTGGAAAATTATTTACTCCATGCTGGGAGAAAATCCTTCTATTCCTCTCTCTCTCTGCTGACTTGAATTCCATATGCCGGATAAATCTCACTGCCTGCCATGCAAAATGTCACTTCAAAGGCATTATTCTAATGCAAACAAATTTGATTGCAAAGTAAGCAGAAGCCACACAACACAGACCGATTCCTGCAAGGGTCCCTGAAAACAATTAGTGCTGAAGGTGAAAGGAACTGTACCATCTGCAAATGAGCTTTAAGTCAGCAAAATGTTGTGTTTTTTTATCACTTTTGTAACTGAGAAGGTAAAGTTAATAGCGCTGTAATCAAATGAAATTTACCATGTTAGCATCATGCATTCGTTTAACTTTTAACAAACCTAATTCATGGCTTATGATTTAAGGCACACAGTCTGATCGGCTATCTTAATGAGTCAAAGGCAGCAACAAGCTTTTCTGTTCAACTCCAGGCTGACGTTGTAATATAAGGGAAGGTGGTGGTGTGGTGGTAATGTTGCTGCACCAGTATTCCAGAGGCCCAGGCTAATACTCCCACCATGGTTATTGGTAGAATTTCAATTCAGTTAATAAATCTAGAATATAAAGCTAATATCAGTAATAATGGCCATGAAAGCTTTAATCAATTGTTGTAAAAAACCTATCTGGTTTCATAATGCCCTTTAGAGAAGGCACTCTGCCATCCCATCCTTACCTGGTCTGGCCTATGTGTGCCACAGCAATGTGGTTGACTTTCAACTGCCCTCTGAAATGGCCGAGTAAGCTATTCAGTTCACGGTCAATTAGGGGTGGGTAACACACGTTGGCCTTGCCAGTGACACCCACATCCTGTGGGAAAAAAAATCAAGAAAGGACTTGGATAGATAAAGTTGGAGAGGTCTTGTGGCATAGGGTAGCATCCCTGCCCCTGAATCAGAAGATCTGCACTTCAAGTCCCACTCCAGGACTTGATTGAAGATGCGTTCATAAAGTGGCTAAACAGTTAAATACCAGCTTGCAAATCCTTCCAGCACATGCCAATGACAGCCAGTGAGAATAGTTAGCCATGTGAAGGAAAGAACTTGGAGCCTTTACCATCACTATCCGTAGCTCCAGACTGCAGCAAGCATGGGGAAGTGCATGTTATGTAACCACAGCAGCTTGGACTTCCTAAGTGATCTGTAACACACCACCACACATAAAGATGCACTCAGGCTCATTGGAGGCTGGGTCTTTCCTCCTCGTGTGACTTTTGGTGAGAGAAGTACCCGGGGAATGCTTAAAGAAAATAGGAGACGCCAATACACAGGTTTCAGACTTCCCTGGCGAGCAGCTCCTGGCACTGGGTTCAGCCATTGCAGGTGTCTCTGTGGAGACTCTGCTCCTTTACTATCATCTCTTCCTTACTCATGTTAGCTATGGTGCAGTCGTTAACACTGTCAGATCAAAAGATCATGGGTTCGAGTCCCACCTCAGAGAGCTGAGCACAGTATCTGGCTGACGCCCCATACTGAAGGAGATTAGCATTCAATTTTTAAAAAATCTTGGGGTGATCGCCCAGTAAGACCTGATTGACCTTCCTGCGGGCTTGAGGTAGGGA
This sequence comes from Carcharodon carcharias, assembly GCF_017639515.1. Taxonomy (NCBI): domain Eukaryota; kingdom Metazoa; phylum Chordata; class Chondrichthyes; order Lamniformes; family Lamnidae; genus Carcharodon; species Carcharodon carcharias. Next base: position 121,552,769 of record NC_054468.1, read on the forward strand.
TGCAGGAAACCTCCAGATTGGGCATGCTGGGTAAGTTCCCCTGGTCTCTATTGCCCCCGCTGAGAGACTCCTCCCTGCCCCAGGGCCTGCCTGATTAGCCCAGATGAGCCTCCACCCCATTGTCACTGGTCCTGAATCTCTTGCAGTCCCAGCAGTAGCCATCGCTCCCAGTGGCATTCCTGAGATTGAAGAGCTGCCAGCTCTCTGATTGGCCAGCAGTTTTAGGAGGCAGGACATCCCTCAGAGGGGCGGAAGCCACGACTGCACAAGTTAAAATTGAGTCGCGGCTACCAGGGCTGAACTTCCAGCTGGTGACTGGGACTGCATTAAATCCCCGCCCTATTTCTGTAACCTCCTCCAGCCCTCATTATCTTCTGAGATGCTCTTGTTTCTATTTATATATTCTTATGTTCCGCTCCAATTCAGATCTCTTGAACATCGCTGATTTTAGTCGCCCGCCATTGGTGGAAGTGCCTTCAGCTGCCTGGGCCCCTAAGCTCTGAAATCCCCTCAATAAAGCTCTCCGCCTCTCAACCTCACTCTCCTCCTTTAAGCCCTAAAAACATGCCCTTTTGACAGAGGTTTTGGTCAGCTGCCCTAATAGCTCCTTCAGTCATTCAGTGTCAATTTTTGTTTGATAATCGATCCTGTGAAGTGCCTCTGAATGTTTTACAACGTTAAAGGTGCTGTATAAATGCAAGTCGTTGTTGTTAACCCTAGAGCAATGTGGCATTTTTTTGCACCCCATCAATATCCCTGGTGTCCTTGGCCAATATTTACCCTTCTGTTCAGGTCACTAATTGCTGATTATAGGAGCTTGCTGTCTGCAAATTGGGCCTCTGAAAAAAGAGGTCCAATTTGCCTTTTCAGCATCCGGAATACTTTTAGGCTTCTTACCTAAAGAAGGGTATACCTGACTTAGGAGGGGTGCAATGAAGATTCAGTCCTGTGATAAGAGGGTTGTTCTACGAGGACCGATCGAGTAGAATGGGCCCATATTCTCTCATGTTTAGAAGAATGAGAGGTGATCTCATTAAAATACATAAAACTCGATCGTGAGAAACTGTTTCACCTGATCAAGAACACAGGGTCCTATTGTAAGATTAAGAGGGCAGCTACTTAGGACTGAGATGAGGGGAAATTTCTTCACACATAGGATTGTGAATCTTTGCAGCCCTCTATCTCAAAGAGCTGTGGATGTTCAGTCATTGAGCATGTTTAAGATTGAAATTGACACATTTCTGGACACTAAAGGAATCAAAGGATATGGGGATCATGCTGACAGCTGAGCTGAGGTACAAGATCAGCCATGATCAAGTAGGCTCAAGGGGCTGAATGGCCTACTCCTGTTCCTATTTCTTAAACTCTGATGTTTCCATAACTTTTGTTAAATGTATTTGTTTCCTGTCATGTTGGAGATTGAATGCCCAACAAATTAACAAAGAAATTAAATCAGGAGAATGATGCAGATACTGTGAGCTGCACATGTATCCCACACGCATATCCCACAGGTAATCAGGAAATGGGGGCCGAGGCTGAACTCCTTCTCATCTTATACCTTTCTGCCCAATCTACATATTGTTAAAATTAGCAGTTAGCACTGTGCCAGCAAAAAGAATTCCCTGGGAAACTGTCCATGTTAATTTTCTACCTTACAAGGAGCGATAATTAAGTCTACAGTGTACCATTGCTTTCTTCAGTTATTCATTTACTGCTAATAAATCTGTTCTGCCATTTATAGCCTAAACCATGGTCTAGTGAAATGTTTATTTTATGGTGCTCTGAAGTCAAAGAAGATCCTGTGATGCAGCATTGATATAATCAATAGCCTAAATGCAGTAACAAGGGTTTACTGTTCAAACCCCGAGCATGCGACAAACTACTTAAATATTGAGCAATTAAAGACGCAGTCTAGCCTATAGGAAACATTCAGCTAAGAGAGTGTCCTAAAATACCGAACCTGTAGCAAATATCGAGAGTAAAACCATCAGAAAGTAAAAGCTTGTGGTTGAATTTGTGTGGCTTAACGTTGCGGTTATACACACTGAGCACTGACAGAGTCAGAGATAAAGGCAAATGCATCTGTTGTCTTCACATTTTTCTCTCCCTTCCTGTCCTGCAGACACTGACTCTTGGTGAGGGTAGGGCTCAGTGATCCTCTGATACTTTCCCCTAGAGACCCACTCTTCAGGTTAGAGTTCAGACAGTGAGTGACCACAAGCTATTCACCCATAGAAGCGGCATCCCCAATCCTCACCTCCCCATGCATGGGATCATTCAAGAGTTCAGAATGATACCCAGGAGAATAAGTGCTGGCCCAAAACACCAAGAGGTAGCTCATGAAAGAAGGAAGGAAAAAAGATTTTGCATTTCTATAGCACCTTTCATGAATTCAGGCCATCCCAAATCTCTTCGCAGTCAACGGAATACTTTTGAATTGTACTCCCCGTTGTAATGGAGGAAATACGATCCCACACCAGAGACTTGAGCACAAAAAATTCCAGGCTGACACTCCAGCACAGCACTGCAGGAGTGCCATCTTTCAGATGAGACGTTAAACAAACCTGCCCTCTCACGTGGATATAAAAGATTCCATGGCACTATTTGGTGAACAATAGGGCAGTTCTTGTTTTTGTTACACTAGTGAATGAAATTTATTTGGATTCTCTGCCCTAGAGACCTGTGAATGCTCAGCCATTGAGTATATTCAATACTGAGCTCGATAAATGTTGGGCACAAACGGAATCAAAGGATATGAGGATTGGGTGGGATTGTGTTGAGGCAGAAGGTCAGCCATGATTTTACATAATATCGGAGCAGGCTCAAAGGGGCTCCTCCAGCTCCTATATCTTATGCTCTTAACAACAGAGGTAATTTTTTCCAGGTACACACAGCATGTAGCAGATAAGGCATAAGAAGAAAATTTTTTCACGCACTCCTATATACTTGCTTCTAGTTGTAAGACTGAAAAGCAAACACAATTAGCCCCAAGTGGACTGGTCGCTTACAGTATTTTCCCCAGAGAGGTGGTCTGCAGTGCAGAAGTTTGTAAGACGCTTTTTTAGGGCGTCCTTGTATCATTTGGACTGATCACTTTGATGTGGTTTGTTTTGAGAAAGTTCCCTGTGGAAGAGCCGCTTGGCAATTCCATAGTTATCCATGTGGAAGATATGGCTTGTCAATTTAAGTTGAATTTTCTGGAGAGTGGTCTCCATAAGACCATAAGACATAGGAGCAGAAATTAGGCCATTCAGCCCATCAAGTCTGCTCCGCCATTCAATCATGGCTGATAAGTTTCTCAACCCCATTCTCCCGCCTTCTCCCTGTAACCTTTGATCCCCTTACCAATCAAGAACTTATCTATCCCGGTCTCCATGCTGTTGAGCCCAGTATAGTGAAGTACTTTGTTGTTTGTGATTTTATCCTGCCATCAAATTCTCATAGCCCTACCAATATCAGGCATGTGAACATTTAGCCAGTGATTTCAACATTGGCCGATAGTGTAAACGTGTCATATCAGATTGACTTTGACAGGGGCTGATCCAATCTCGCTCATTTTACACTTTAATGGAAATGACCTGCAACATATCCAGCCCATTAACTGGAGGCTGTCTCACTTGGAGCCCGTACAAGCCAGCAGTCCCCATCCACATGCAGGATTAGTGTGGAGGCCAACCACAATAGGTGAGCACCTAGCTCTTCAATGCACTACAATTGCTTCATAACATGCCAAACTGAACAAGGATGCACTGTTCACAACTTACAAGCTCTCCAATTTAATCTCAATGCAATGTATTGTCAAAACTAAACATTCTAAATGAGATGAGCGTAAGAGTCACCAATGAAACCTATAGAAACCCAGGCCCCTCTCTGATATTTCTAATTGGATTTTCTCACTTTCTTTTCCCCTCTGCTTGTTTCTCCTCCTTACTGCTTGTCAATGTTTTGACCAATTTCTGCTCCTCGCTGCTTCCAACTGGCATTTTTAACTAATTTCATCCAACAGCTTTTCTGCTTTCTCACACTTTCATGGCTTTGTTCTGCTTTATTCATTGCTTTGAATGTTTCATTGCACTCTGATTGCTGTTTCTCATTGCTTTCCTGCTGGCTATGCTTCTTCTATAAAACACTCACATTCAGAATGTCGGTGTGTTTCATTTCAAAAGCTGTTAAACTTAAAGCCCTGTGTTTCTACCCTGATACTGACACTGATGGGGGTGGTGGGGGCAGGGGGGGGGGGGGTGTGGGGGCGCGCGCGGCGGGGGCGGGGTGGGGGGGGGTGTTGTGGGGGTGGTGGGAATTAGCAATACTATTCCACAATGTTAACATGAAATATTTGTAGCGATTTCCTCCAGAGACAATATGGGCCACATTTCATGGAGTAATTTAGCTCGCAGGTTGGACGGACGAGATGGTGGTTGCTGTGTCATTGTCTGGCCGTCACACTGGCACTGAATGAAGTGTGCAGTTTCCATTTAGCATTGGCTTCTCCACAGCTCTTCCTGTCTCACAGTCCATAGTTTCAATGCAGCTGCGCGTGTTGCTGGAGCCACTGCTAATAATTTTCATAATGTTACAGCAGGGGTGCAATGAGTTGAGATTAACCTATGAGCCATAATTGCTCATTTGCTAAATTGTTGCCGTGATTATTCTCTTTTTTTGGCAATTTTCCTGCTGTTTGGAGTCATTTTCAAATGGGGGAATGATGTTGCCTTGCAGGATTTTGACTGCGTGTATGAAGTAAATGATGATAATATGGTTTGCTAATGACTTGAATTACAATTACCAAAAGCCAACATGGTGGCTGACCAATTATCTGGGCACGTTTTTAAGCAGAAGTGTTTCTATAACTAATCGAATGCTACAATAATTATTCAATTTACGTGTCTCGGTTGATAATAAAGCTAATTCTGGGATAATCTGTTTGCTACAAAAACTTTGCTCTTCTCAGCAACATTCCCTTAATAGGAATCCACAATGAAATATCAACATGTGATGATTGGAAAATCTCCCATATTAGTTTAATTACAGAAAATGGTTTTTAAACAGCAGTAGATTGTATTATCCTGATCTCAGTCTATCAAATCCTGGCAACAACTAAAACAGAAACACCAGTCTATTTTTAAAATCAAAATGAATGCACTAAGTGGTAGAATTCCAAGGGGCTCCTTCGATCTTGTGTTGTAACTACAGCTGTTACGATCAAGTGAGGGGGGTGTCGTATGGCTCCCCTCTTCTCCCACTCCGCAACTGATTGCAACAGGTTTTCTTTTAAAGAATTTTTTTTGCCAATTCAGTGTGTTTTTACCTGTTTACATGCGTTGACTATAAAAGATATGATCAGACAGGTTTTCTTGAATTCTAAACAAGAAAAAAGAGAGATTAGTTTTCAGTGTACTTAACCCAACCTCAGTAAATTAATAAAATCATTCCAACTTTCATACACACACACACACACACACACACACACACACACACACAAATACAGACACACAAATAGATTACAGAGTGGAAGGATAGATTAAGAAATTTTTTCAGTAAAGTTAACTGGGTATAGAGATCTTGAAGGTATGGTGACTTGGCTGGCTTCTGGCGAAATCCAATGGTCCTGCTAGTTTTGGTGTCGAAGAGCTTTAAAGATATAGACAGACAACTTATCTGTTCTTCTGAAGATACCAGCTGCGGGGTTGAGTTCTTTGTTTTTAAATCTCTGTCTGCAGCACTTGGAGAGTCAAACAAACAGCAGACAGAGTTTGAAACATGAAGTTGGATGGAAGGAGAAAGAGGCAGAAAGAACCTACTCCAGCTCTTGCTTTTTCAGGGTCCCAGTTGCTTGCCCTGTGTTGCAGAAAAAAATATTGCTTAAACATGCAAAGGGCTGGCTTGTCACACGACCTTTTCTCTCCACTGCCCAATTACCCAAATATGGTCATGGCTGGTGTATTCCAGTTGTAACTTGATTAGATATAGGCTGGGAGTTCTGCTCTCAGCCACAGTCCCATTGTCCAAGTAATTATGTCAAATGGTTTGTCGCCACTCAGTTAAGTACCCAGGTGATTATCTGCGTGCTTCACTAATGGGATAGGAGATGACTCCCATTCATACTCCTCCAAAGCCTTTGTTCCTGGTTACGGCTTTGCAGGCAGGATGTCTCCATTTCAATGGATTTGGAATGTAGAAGTACAGTAATGCAAATATGCAGTCATCTTTGATTGTGTTCCCAAATCACTGGCATGTGGCACTGGATTTTTTTTAAATCAATTAGTGGTTTCCAGGGAGTAAATTCAAAAATCAGTTTTGATAGAAAGCATGGTTTCACAACAACGGCAGAAACCGCCCCTTGGACTAAGGGTGTAAGTATGTTTAATCTGAAGCAGCCTGGGTTCTAGTGTTAACAAACGCTAGACACAACATGAATTATAACAATACAATTATACTCTTTTTGGAAGATTAAAGGTTAGCAAACCTGGGTGAAGATTGACCAGCTATAGCTTAGCTAGAATACTTCCTGCATTGAAGTACATATCTGCATTTATGTTCACAGGTGCAGTTACTCTGACACTTGTATAAATCTACTCCAAATAGCAAACTTCCAAGAATATCATGTAACAGCAACCTGCATTCATACAGCACATTTAATGTGGCAAAACATTCCAAGGCACTTAACATGAGCAATAATCAGACCAGATATGACATTGAGCTACACAAGGTGATATTAGAATATGTGACCAAAAGCTTGGTCAATAACACACATTTTAAGAAGAATCTTAAAGGAGGGAAGAAAGGTGAAGAGGCAGAGAGGTTTAGGGAGGGTATTCCAGAGCTTAGGGCCCAGGCAGCTGAATGATGGAGCTATTAAAATTGGGGATGCTTGAGAGGCCAGAATTGGAGGAGTGTAGATACCTTTGAGGATTGTCAGGTGGAGAAGATTACAGAGGTATAGAGGGGTAAAGCCATGGGGGGATTTGAAAACAAAGATGTGATTTTTTTTTAGATAAAGGGTTGTTTAACTTGGAGCTAAAATAGGTCAGCAAGCACAACATTGATGGGTGAAGGAGACTAGGTGCATGTCAGGATACGGGCAGTAGAACTTTGGATGAGTTGAAGTTTACAGAGGGTGCAAAAATGGGATTCTGGGCTGGAGAGCATTGGGATAATCGAGTCTGGAGAGAAAAGAGGCATGGCTGAGGATTTAAACAGCAGACGGACTGCAATAGGGGCAAAGGCCAGCAATGTTACAGAGGTGGAATTAGGCAGTCTTGGTGATGAAGAAAGTATGGAGTAACAGAGCTCAGCATCAAGTAGAACAACAAGGTTCCAAACTGAATCGGATTGTAGGAGAGAGGGGGATGGAGTTCAGGGTTGTTTAAAGAAATTAACTTTGTCTAATATAAGCTGTGAATAATATTTAATGTGGTCAACCACAACAGAAAGCTCACTTAAGTAATATCTGCAGCTAAACCAGTTCATCAAATGCTAACATACACAAATGTTCCAACCCCAAACTTGTAAATACCTCTGTGAGTCTTGTGGTTATCAACTATTCAGTTGCCTGCTGATACGTATCTAATTAAACCCATTGAAAACTTTTCAATTTATGATTCCTTCCAAAATGCAAGATTTTTACTGCAATCCACATGCAGGTTAACTACTAATTACATTTTTTTTTAAATGTCAAAGAATGCGATCAAAATGAAATCTTGATACTCATTAGGCCCCAAGATTTTTTAAAAATTGAATGTTAATCTCCTTTATATGCTTAAATAGAGTAATCTGAATAAACTCTGTACATGTTTTATCTCACAATTAACCCCTATCGGAGTCCAGTGGCACCAGTTAAATCCTTTAGGTCAATTGGGGATGGGCTGTTAATTTTCACCTTACAAGACGTTTACAGCTTTATGAAATCTCCATTTGTTTTCATTTTCTATACATCTCCCTAATAAAGCCAGTCCTGGCATATTAAAACTTAATTTAACAACAAACAGTTGGCGGCCTTTACATTGCAGACTGATGTGGTAAAGCACATGTTGAGAGTAGCAGCTCTCAGGGAATGAGAGTTTTGGCAGCTTTCCATCTATAAGGAGATGCAACTGTGCTAGAAGCAAATTGTCATGTATCCGAAAGAGTAAACAGAGCTCCAAGGTGGAGCTGTTTACCAATAAAGTGATCTCTCCCCAGATGCTGGCACTACCGCAGCTAATTAAGAGAACAATTAAGACCAGGACTATTATTCAAGTACAGGGGTAGCAGCCATTTTCCTCACTCTCTGATGCTGTTCATGCTCCCTGGGGGCCAAGCCATATTCACTCATTCAGAAAATGACAGGAAGAAGCTATTAAATAGCTGAAAGCCATAAAAATGCAATCATACTGTTCTCGAGTTTAGCAGCCCACCCGAGACTAGCGCCTGGCAACTTTTGAAACTCCCCGGCCCCATGATATCACACGCTTACAAATAAGAAGATGAGTCAGAGATAGCTCAGACCAGAATTTAATTATGTGAGAATGGTGTTGGGGATATTGTGAATGCTCCTTTCTAATTTTTTGTTATTTACCAATGAACGTCACAGACAGAGCCTAAGGTGCAATTGTCTCCATTGGGTTTATTCATCACACAGCTTTTAGTGAATTAACTAAAATATAATAACTCTGCGTAGGACTACAGTGCTAATGTAATTGTACATTTAAAAAATAGGCGCAAGGTTGAAGCTGTGTTGCAGTTACAGAATGGGAAATATTTGCACGCCAAGTTATAGATGATTGGGAGACTGCTGAACAGCTTTAGGTGAAGGTGAGTCCTGAGGGGTATCACTGAGAGTGTGCTATGATATGTGAAAAGTTTATTTATTAATTGTGCGTGAATAGGTGTCTTTAAGTGAAGATGTCTGTTTACATTGGCAGTTTGCATGAACGAATATAGAATTGATAGAACAAGTGACACTGATTGAGCAAAGTACATGTTTAGCGTAAGATATGATTACGCAAATAATTTAGAAGATTATTATCATGTAGCCTAAAAAACTGATGGAATTTCCTAACTTTGTTTAAAGGTTTTAAAGCCTAAATCTAAAAGAGTTAAGTTTCTGATAGGGGTGAAGAACATGAGTGGACTCCAGGCCTCTTTTGAAAGTAGTTTGCAATCAATCTGCACAGCTTTTTGAACAATTGTAGAAGGCACCATTTTTTAAAAAATCAATTTATAATTGTTATGGTCCCTGAAATATCAAAAATTAAAATCATTCGTTCGTTCTAGAAAAGGGATTTATTTTAACCCTAGTTTTCCTGGTCATTTTGGGGGTGGGAAGGTAAATAAACCAGGCAGCAGAAGTTCCACCTCCCCTCCCAAATGAAGTGATGTTTAACGTTGAGCCCCTGCCTCTGTGACTGAAAAGCTTTAGCCCTGGACCCATTACTCGTCCCACTTACATTGAATGTTGCACATCGTTTACTGATTGCATTTTACTTTGTGCTGGGTTTGACAGTTTGATGTAAGCTGTTGAAAATAGGTGGTATAGTGGTATTGTCACTGGACTAGTATTCCAGTAGACACTGGCGAATGCTCTGGGACCCTGGGTTCAAATCCCACCAATGGCAGATGGTAAAATTTGAATTTAACACAAATCTGGAATTATTGTCATAAAAACCCATCTGGTTCACTAATGTCCTTTAGAGAAGGAAATCTACTGTCCTTACCTGGTCTGGCCTACATGTGACTCCAGGCCCACAGACCCCTAAAAAATGTCCCCTGAACAAGGACACTTAGGGATAAGCAATGAATGCTGGCCTCATTGCTACTTTTGGTGACTTGTGAATCTGCATCCCTAGGTTCCTTGAATCCATTTAGACTTTTATTAATTTTGCCTTAATTTCTCATACCAACTTGCATCACCCCACATTTACCTAAATTAAAATTAATTTGCCAATTATACGCCCATTCTACAAGTTTATTAACGTCTTCTTGAATTTTGTCGCAGTCTTGCTCAGAATTAAATAAACCCTCTACATCCAAGCTTACTCTGGTAAACTACATCCACTGCATCTTGGAGGAGCCGTCCTCCTTGTGACTTATTCAACTGGGTCTATAGCGTGAAAATGAGGGCAACCAGCTGGGAGCCAACAAGAGCAAGAAATTCAAGAGAAAATGGTTATTAGTCACCTATAAAGCACCTGAAAATGTCTTCCAGAGGAGCAGAATTGTTTTTGGGCCTTTATGAGTTCCTTTAGTATCTCTGTCAGAGTTGGCAACGTGGTTAACTTGTAATGAGTGGAAATCAAACTACAGAGAAATGTTACTATCCAACATTATCAGGGCTGCGATGTGAGCATCCACTCAGCTCCAGTATCACGCACTATGGTTAAACACAACAAATATCACAGTCCTTCTCACATGTTGAACATCAGCTGCTCAGTTGGAGATGCCATGTTTTCCAATATGACAGCGGCTCCTCAATACAGGGGAGACAAGACTTGGGATTCAAGAGCTGCCCACTCCAGGCGGACGTTTAGACTAAGCATGCCATATGCATGATCCACATCTCCTGCCCTCCCAGGTGGGTGTTAAGATCTCAGGGCATTATTTCGAAGAAGAGCAGGGGAGTTATCCCCATTGTCCTGATCAATATTCACCTCTCAACCAACAATCACAAAAAACAGATTACCTGGGTCATTATCACATTGCTGCTTGTGGGAGCTTGCTGTGTGCAAATTGGCAATTGCATTTCCTACCTCACAGCAGTGTCTGTACTTCAAAAATACTTCATTGGTCGTAAAGTGCTTTGGAACGCCCCAAGGTCATGAAAGATGCTATGGAAAAGCAAGTCTTTCTTTTCTTTTTTTGTTGTTGCAATAAGTGTGACAGACATTTCAGGACGGCTGTGAATTGGTTGGGACACATTTCAGTACCCCTTCAGCGTCTCTGAGTCTCCACAAGTGCCACTTTCTCACTCAAAACAATGTCACATTCATTGGATGAAAGGTGCCTTACTTCCAACTGTATCTGGGTACTTCAGGGTATAAATTAATGGGAGTCGCCCTTGTTTCTTTGGGGATCAAATGGGCACAAAGCATCCTAATTGAGCAGTGGAGCAAGGTCGGCCTTGTCTCTACAGGCATTGGTCCCACTTCCAAGTTTGTGGGGTACAATTTTAGGCAATTGCCTACCAAAGGTGAGATTTTGCAAATTGTTTTTTTAAAGCCAGGAGGAGCCAGGAGAGATAGTTCCAAAGGGCACCAATGGGCACGAACCTGATACAGCCAGCTTGATCATGACCTTTAGAGAGCACAAACAGGAGGGAGCTAAAGCAAGTGCCACCAGAAATCCTCTTTTATAAGCAAAGAATAGAAATTCTGCATCATCTAAAACTGTCTGCCAGCTATGGAGATTAAGCTTCCAAACTTACCTCTGTGCCTGGGTGTGGCAGTGGTGGTGAACAAGTGTTTTGAGAGCCGCTGCATATTTTTTGCATCATGAGATAAAGATAATAAAGAGAGCTGTTATTGCGACAATAATCTACCCCAGTTGAGCTGTACGCCACCAGGCTGAGTAACTTCACTGAGATGAATGCGCTTGCAGAGCAATTTGAATGATCATTAAAAAAAAGTTTGCTCATCTGAAGATAATTTGGTGATGCCAATAACACATTCAGGAATTCAATACTAGGCTGCAAAACAAACAATAAAATAAGACACAAATCAACAAGAAGAACATCAATTTTGAATAATTTTTAAAAATTAAACCAACAGTACATTCTCTTGTGAAATGCCTAAGGTATTGCAAAGTTCCCGGTAAGTAAATTGTAGAATATTTCCCTCATTATCAATAATTTCCTGGGAGGCTTTTACTTGGCTGATACTTGCATGCTTGATGGCTTTGCGTTGTTGTTCCATTACAGGCAATCACTAACAATCCTTCATATTACCTCATTCCCAAAACTACATCAGGAAATGATTTCCAATAATATATCTGGTGCAAAATATACAGATAGTCAAAAAAAATCAGTTTAACATAGAAAGAGTGTTGAAATAAGCTCCATTTCACCATGCTTCACCTGAAAAGCTATTGATAACAAGTCTTTGTGATAAATCTGTCATTAAATGGCCTTCATTCGATTATTTATTTATTTAATTCTTTCATGAGATGTTGGTGTTGTGACAGGGCCAGCCCTAATTGCATTTCGGAGTCAACCACATCACTCCAGGACTGGGGCCACACGTAGGCCAGACCAGGTAAGGATGGCAGATTTCCTTCCCTAAAGGGCATTGGTAAATCAGATGGATTTTTACAAGAACCGATGATAGTTTAATGGTCCCTTTCAACTCCAGATTTGTTAATTAACTGAATTTAAATGCCACCAGCTGCCGTGGTGGGATTTGAACCCAAGCCCCCAGAGCATTAGCCTGGGTCTCTCGATTACTAGCCCACTGCGTCACTGCTACAACACCACCTTCCCTCAGCTACAGAGGGATGCTAGCCTTTGAGCGACAGAAAATCTTGTTCACCACCACTGCCCCACCCAGGCACAGAGGTAAGTTTGGAAACTTAATTTCCATAGCTGGCAGACAGTTTTAGGTGATTCAGAATTTCTATTCTCTGCATATAAAAGAGGATTTCTGGTGGCACTTGCTTTAGCTCCCTTTTGTTTGTGCGGTTATTGATTGCAAACATTTTGAAAATCAGTTGTGACGTCATATTCCTAGCCCAGTTCACCTTCATCATTGCAATGAAATGATCAGGACTGAGACTGATAGATATTTTGGTTGGGTAAGTGCACAAAGGGATATGGAGCTGAGGATATCAGCCATGACCTAACTTATTGGTGGAATAGGTATGAGGGGTTGATTGCCCTTGTCCTGTTCCAATATTCCAATGCCAGCCTCCAGTTACATTGACAAAAAGGGCTGGCATGTGTACACGGGTATATCCACATCTTCAAAATGTCACAAAGCAGGTCTATAGCTAATTAATTGCTTTGAAAGTTTAGTCACTGCTCACAGTTTAATAGAATATTACAAAAGGATATACAGAACAGAAACAAACCATTCAACTCAATGAGTCCATGCTAGTGTTTAAGCTCCACTCGAGCCTCCTCTCATCTTTTCTCCTCTAAATCAACCACTGGAACCCTCTATTCCCTTCTCTTTCAAATTCTTGTCTAGTTTCCTCCTCAGTGAATCTATGCTATTTGCTTCAACCGCTCGCTGTGGTAGCGAGTTCTCACCATTCTTTAGGTAAAGAGATTTCTTCGGAATTCCCAACTGGGTTTCTTGGTGAATGGGAGGGAGCTAGTGTGCACAGTCATGGATTTATGGCTGCAATAGCTGGTTCCTGCACAGTACATTGCATCTAATTCTATGTAGCATGTCATCTAAAAGACAGCACCTCCGGCAATGCAGCACTCACTCAGTATTGCACTGAAGTGTGATCAGCCTAAATAATGTGGGGTTTGAATCCACAACCTTTGGGCCTGAATTTTTCAGTCAGCGTGCAGGAGTGGGCCTGACATGCCGATGTGTAAAATGATGCGTGGTGATGTCGGGTGTGCATCCTGACGTCATCGCAATGTTTCGTTCGGCAGGCATATGTGGGAATCGGCTGCGCGCCCGCCGATATTTAAATGGCCTATTATGGCCATTAAGGAAGTAATTGATGTAATTGTTAACGCTGCCCATCCAACCTTCGCGTTTTTTAGGAAACCTCATCCACGAGCGGAATGAGGTTTCCTAAAGCTTTTACTAATTAAACTTTTTAAATTTCCAAGATCTAAAAACATGTCCCATCTCATGTGACTGGGGACATGTTTAAGTAAATTTTTAACCAATTTATTTAATAATTTCAACAGCGATTCAATCTCCCTGAGGCAGCTCTGTGACTCAGGGAGATTGAAGTGCTCCTCGCAAGCGCTGGCCCCGACTCTCTCTCCTCCACACACACCCCCACCCCGCCCCGCGCCCACACAGGTAGCACTGAGCACTACCGCTCACGTCTTATGCTGAGCGGGCCTTAATTGGCCCGCTAGCGCAAAATGGCAGCACAGGACCAATCGCGGGCGGCAACTGGCTCCACAACCACCCCTGCCCGCTCCCGCCAAGCCCGCCCGCCAACTGAAAAATTCAGGCCTTGGACTCCAAGCGGTGAGGGAGAGAGATGTGTGACAAGCAGAGCACATGTACTGAGGCTCAGTGAGGACTGTCAAAACAATTAAAAGGAAATAAAACATTCTTCAATGTTAGGAATTATCTTTCACCGCTTAATGCAGGATGACTGGGATACAGTCAGGACATTCCTGACAAGAGTAACAACAGTACATAATCGTTGCTACAGACTGTTACACCTTTTAACAATAAAATCCCAATTGGGTATGGATGTCAAAACAATGAGCTACCTCAGCAGCGAATGACCAATTTGACCATTTTTAGAGCCCCTGTTGGGGGACGGGGAGGCGGAGGTGATCTTTTGGTGAGGGCAGACCTCGGCACCAAAACGACCCCTCATTCCCACAGGAATCCTGCCAGGTTATGCCTGGTGTTCTCCCCGTGAGGCATACAGCCACCCCATCAATGGTAAAAGGGCAGTGGCGGCAGAATGAGACCCTTGTGACCTCAACTTATCTAATCAAATTAAAAGGTTTGTTCCCAGGACTGGTGATGCACTCAGCCCCTGCAGTGCCCAATGGCCATGGAAAACTCTCTTTATACTCTTTTGGGCACCTGCAAAATTAACTGAATTAACCAAGTCGACAGCCCCTCATGGGGACACTGTAACAAAAGGGTAAGGATTGAAAGGAAATTTAACAAGCTAAAGCAGACTGTCATTTTGGGGCCAATTATGCACTCCAGCTCCAGCGGTGCTCACCTGTTGTGGAGAGCTTTGAGCGTGCCAGTGGTCAGCATATGCTCCCTCTCCAGGGACACTGGCCACGAACGTAGCCGCAGAAGAGGGGCAGACAGCTGGGCCAGACGAGCCCCTTGGCCACCCACTGCCTGGACCTACTTATGGCCAACTTGGCCAGGCCCTGGAGCAAGCTTACAAGGAGGTCCTCCTCCCCACGCGAAGGGTCTCTCTACACGCTTTTCAGTATATCTGTAACTACTAGGTGGAATGGTCTTTCAGAGGGTCAATGCAGACCCGATGGGCCGAATGGCCTCCTTCTGCACTGTAAAGATACTGTGATACTCTAATTTGGCAAATTAACAGGTGAACAGATCAAATTAAGTAAACAGGTCAAATCAAATTAAAGTGATATCCCCTTAAAGGGGAACAGCAACAAAGAATAAAAATTTTCAAAGCAACCTTATTGAGCCAAATTAAAATTTCATTTTGGGGGCTGAGGAAGCACTCCTGCCCCCATGGTGCCTCAAGCGTAGGCTTTCTTTATATGTGCTTTAACTGCTTAATTAAACAATAACCTTCACCTATGTCTCTTTAACAACATAAGTAACCTACCATTAAAAACCTTGATACTGGAAAGGGAGGACCCAGTCAGGAGGGCTGGTCTGGTCTGGTCTGGTCTGGTCTGGTCTGGTCTGGTCTGTTCTGTTCTGTTCTGGGCTAGTCTGGACTGGGCTGGGCTGCTCTGGGCTGGGCTAGGCTGGGTAGGGCAGGGCAGGGAGGGGTGGTGGTGGTGGTAGCAGCTGGAGGTTTGTCAGGGGAGGCACAAGGCTTCCTTGGGGAATTTAGAAAAGAAAATATCTAAAGGTGACCTGATCAAGGTCTTTAAAAGTCTGATTGGATTGGGCAGGGTAGATGCGGACACAAAGTTTCCATTTGTGGGAGAATCCAAAATGAGGGAGCATAATTACAAGATAGTTGCTAATAAATCCAAGAGGGAATTAAGGAGATATTTCTTTACTCAGAGAATGGTTAGAATGTGGAACTCGCTACCACAGGAAGCGGTTGAGGTTAATCGCTTAGATACTTTCAGAAGGAAACTAGACGAGTACATGAGAGAAAAGGGAATAGAAAGATTTGCTTAAAGTCTGAGATAAGGTAGATGGGAGGAGACTGGTGTGGAGTAAACACCAGTACAAACTAGTTAGGCCAAATGGCCTGTTTCTGCACTGTGTATTCTACGTAATTCCCTGTAATTTGTGCCCTGTAATGCCACAAACCTAAATAAGTCTACTTTCTTAGTTGCTACAACAGACATTAATCTGGTTGTTTTGAAATCATTTATTGTGGGGTAACTTTAAATGTCAATGAGGCATAAAACTGACAGCACTGAATCAGCTGCCCGTTATACCACACGCTTGATCATCTTTTTCCATTGACATCAACAGAAAGGACGATCAAGCAGGGTTGATGCAATAACATCAGGCCCTTGCCTATACAGAAGTTGAATGCCACCCCTTATGTCTTGCTCAGCAACAAAATTGCCAAAAATGCGTTGTTGCCAATGCAACAGATGAGACCATAAACCAGCTCATATATGGGTGCACAGCTCCCATTTCAAGGACCTGGCAAAATTTCTTACAAAGCACTTTAAAATTAGCAATAACCCTTTAAATTTTGCTGACATTGGAAGCCCTACAAAGTAAGATGAGAGTGTCAGTGAAACACGCAGTGCGATCCTTTAGACAGAGTCCCTTAAACAAACGGCATCGCCCATAATGTGGTGCTGCACAGCTGAGAAATCTATATTAGTCAAAAAGCCAAGCCACTCAATTTCTTAACATCAAATAGTATTCATCAATAAGCCTGATGAAGCACAAAATAAGAAGTGATCTGCCAATGAATCCATCATGTGTCCTGACAGCAGATGATAAAGAAGTTTCATTCTTTGAAGGTAAATGAACCATCTATGACAAATAATGACCTGTCGGAAGAGTGCCTGCCTGGCTTCTGACTGCATTCCAAGCCAGAATAACCAATGATAAATAGTTGCCCTGTATGTCCTTCTGATCAGCTGGTCTCCTGACCCACACTGAGGTAATGGAGTGCGATGATGTCCTGCACATTTTATTTCATTTGAATGGGGTGCGCTTACTGCAAAACTCAAATGATTAAAACAGATAATGTTAGATTACACCGCACTCTGTGGGGCATTGTGCTTATTTTATGTCCACTTTGTAATTTTATTTTATTGTTAAAGAACACACACACACACACACACGCACACAGACACACACACACACACCATCTTGTTGATTTCTCAGCCAGGTCACCACATGGGGGCTTGGCTAACCTTGAGGGGACAAAAAAAAAACAACAGGCACATCATCTGTCTCTTCCCAAGCAAGTGCACATTATGTGGGCAGAGGCATGGAGCAGAAGTCAAGGACAGCTTTGTGTCCTGTTCAAGTAACCTTCCAGTTTACAAAGCGATGCTCAGAGAGGCCCTTTGGGAAGTAATACATGAACGTCAGTGAAAAATTAACAGCGAAATATAAATATGAATTGAAAAAACCATGGGCCAGGGTTTTACGGCCTCACCGCAGTGTGTCTCTCCTCCCCGGCGAATGTGGCCAGTCATTTAAACCTCCATTCAGCTCGGCGGGACCTTAATATCCAGCTGGGCGGGACAGGCCATAAATTCCTGGCCTTGGTGTGGAATTTTCAATGGCAACTAGACTGCAACAAAATAGGAACAGGAGTAGGCCATTCAGCCCCTCAGGCTTGCTCCAGCATTCATGAAGGCCATAATTTTCACTTCAATCCTATTTATCCTGATGACTGCTAATCTGATCATGACTGAAGTATACAAACCAGGTTTATGCAACCTGTTCTCTCAATATGGCCCTTTAGGCCCGGGTACCGCTCGGGTGAATCAGTTGTGCACCCGCTCTAAGGTGCAATGACCACACGGTCACTCCAAATACAGCCTAGCCAAGCCTCTGCACAGCAGAAGCACAACCTCCTCCCGTCTGTATGCCAAACCTCCTTGAGATCAAGGCCCAACGTGTCATTAGCCCTTTTGATTTTATTTTGGTATAGGAGGGTGTACAACTCACATAATTTTAATGCAGGGGGTTCAAGTGCCAGGGCAGTGTCAACTCCGCAAAGTGGAAATTATTTGTATAGTTGCTTGTTCTCTTTACAGCATCAGCAGAGTTGGAGGGTTTTTAATAGAGCAACAATGTTTTAGCAATAAAAAAACCTACCTCGAAATCACTCAGAGAAAAGTGAACTTTGCTCAGGCTTTGGATTCGATCAGTGTTCATTTCAAGTGAAAATAAAATCAAGATTTTCAACACATGTTTCGGAATAAAACAGGAAGGCGCAGGAAATAAGCGATGATGGTATGAAAGAACCTGAAACTACGCTTACAGACCCATACATGGAATTTTAAATCTAAGTTCATTGAGCACCATTAAACATTGCAGCAGGAGCTTATTAATCACTTCTGCCCATTAGCTATTATCAAGCGGGGTCAGAGGAGGGTGGTGGTAACAAGGATACTATTTATCAAAGCCTTTAGTTACACCTTGTAAAGCTTGGAGCCAAATGGGGCAGTCACTCTGGCGCCATCCCCCATAAATCCAGCCGTAGGCGAGTGTGGCGGAGAGAATAGCTGGGAATTTGTGTTGGCCTTGGCTCAGCCAGGACCCGACAGTGGGCCCGATGGGCCAGCTCTACTTTCTTATTCATTTAACCAGATGTGGGGCAACGCTGGCTCAGCCAACACTCATTGCGCATCCCGAATTGGCCTTGAGAAGTGGTAGTGAGCTGCCTTCTTGACCAAGTGGCTTGCTTTCAGGGAACTAATCACATATCAGTGTGGCCCTAGAAGTCCTATATAGGCCAAACTGGGTAAGAATGTTAATGAACCAGATAGGTTTTCACAACAATTCAGCAGCCCCATAGTGGCCATTGCTGAGACTATTACAGATTTATTTTAATTAACTGAATATAAATTCTGCCAGTTGCCATGATGGCATTTGAACAGATTAGCCCAGGGCTGGATAACAGGTGAACTAGCCACCAGCCAACAGAAACAGAAATCGCCTACTGGGCTCAGGTTTGACATAAGGTCTGAGCTCCCAAAGATTGCAAATATTTTTGGCAAATCATGATGGGGAAGGGGTGGGTGGATTAATAAGGAGATTCTGCAGTATCTTTCTGGGGGATGGATACCTCTGCCTCTGTACCATAGAGCAGGAACCCTCCAGCAAGTAGGCAGGATTTTACATGTCGGCGAGTGGGGGTGGGGCCCGCTGGCCAACGCGTAAAATGACGTGCGGTGATGTTGGGGGGAGGTCCCGACATTACCCCGCCCCATTTAAATTATCAGGTAGGCGGAGGGCGCGGTAAAATCAGCTGTGCACCCGCCGACCTGTCAATGGCCAATTGAGGCCATTGACAGGATCATTTAAACAATTAAAGGACCTGCCCGTCCAACCTTAAGGTTGGTGGACAGGCCAGGGGCCCTGGCGGGAATTAGAAAAAACATGAAACCTCATCCACGGGCGGGATGAGGTTTCATGTAGGCTTTAAAAAATTTCAATCAAGTTTTTATGAAAATTAAGAACATGTCCCAACTCATGTGACAGTATCACATGAGGGGAAATGTCACATGAGGGGACAGGTTAGGGAAATTTTACTTTTCTATTTTTAGGTTCTTTTACATGTAGAGCCGATCTCCCTGAGGCTGCACCTAGCCTCAGGGAGATGAGTGTGCTCTTTAGTGTGCAAGCGCGAAAGAGCGCACTCTCGATTTTGGGACTCCCCCCGCCCGCACAGGGAGCGCATAGCGCTTCCCACTGGACGTCACGCTAGGTGGGCCTTAATTGGCCCGCCCATGTAAAATGGCTGCATGCCCCCGATTGGGGGCACCGATCGGAAGCGCGCTTGTGCAAGCCCACCCTTCAACTTCACCCCCGACGGAGGGAAAATTCAGCCCGGTGTCTACAGGAGAGATACGTCACTTTAATTATGGAACCCAACCCTGAGCCCACAGACTCTAACAGGGTCAGCAGATTTCAACCCCTGATTGACCTGCTAATGATGCAGACAGCTATGCTGACTCTGCCCCACGCTTTGTGCACCTCAAATTCAAATGCTCCTAGTATTGAATTCATCTCCATCACCTTGCCAACAATAACCATTCTATGGATTGAAATGTTCAGTTATCAGTGCACTTTAATCCTGTTGAAAATCATGAGAATGAAATATTCTCATCTATTGAGCTGTCAGCAAGAAAACTTGACGGAATGCTATGGGATGTGTTATCAGCAGGTGAGAAGGGGTAAACTGGCTCCCCTCTATTTAACTGCCTCAGTTGGTCACAGCAAAGGTGTAAGTTTTTTTTTTCATGAGGACATGCTTTTCTGAATCCAAATTTTTTTAACTATTCAAGCAATGAACAATAAGGAGCCAATCAAACAAGGTTTTCTTGAGTTAAAGAAAGAGAAAGTTTATTAACCACTAAATCTGAGGGAAAATATAATAAAAATGTGATGTCACACACACACACACACACACACACACACACACACACACACACACACACACACAGACGAGTATCAGAAATAAGGGAAGTTAGAGTCCAATAAAGAAAGATGAAAGAATATACGGTTAAGGATCCTTTGATTGTACTTGAGGCGTAGATTGTTAAACCTAGCGCCTGATTTGGAATAGCTGATTTCGTGTATGTGGTCAGATGTAGAAGATGTCATTATTACGAGATCTCGGTTTGCTGGGAGATTTCTAGTAAAGTTGACATCTGAACTGGTTAATACGTTTGTTCCAAAAGACAGAGACAGAGAGAGACAGAGAGAGAGAGAAAGCATAGCTCTTCAACCTGTTTTCCTGCTGAAAACTTTCCTGAAACTCCCTGTGTCACTTGCAATCTCCCTGCAGTGGCTGTAGCCTGGCCTGTTATATCTCACCCATTGTGTATTTCCAAGGGGTTTTGGGTGTGTCTGTCTGTGGCAGCCATCGTTTCAATATCCAGTACTTTGCATTTTATTGTCGCTTCCTCAGACGGTGATTAGTTTAGATGGATCTTTGAATGAGAGGAAATATCCCTCTCTTCACACTCCCCTGAGGGTGTCTTGTTTGCTTTTTCCATTCACCTTGGAAGGTGGCCTTGCATTTTTAAGTTCTGTCTCGTTTCAAATTGAAGAATTTCCAGTCAGTTGAAAGATGAAAAGTCATATTTTCAAAAATAGAGGGGCACAGCCTCACGACAGATAATATTACATAAAGACTTGTCCTTGTGTGTAATTCTTCTCTTCACTTTTAACTGACAGCTTCAGCCCTTTCAAAATAAATCACTAGAATTGTAAAGAAGGAATTTAGGACAAGCTATTGTGCAGAAAAGATCATACGGACATATAAATTAGGAGCAGGAGTAGGCAACCTGGCCTCTTGAGTCTGCTCCGCTATTCAGTAAGATCATGGCTAATCTGACTGTAACCTCAACCCCACTTCCTGCTGACCTCTGGATACACTCTACACAAGAATGGTTCCAGGGATGAGGAATTTAGCTTACGTGGATCGATTGGAAAAGCTGGGGCTGTTGTCCTTGAAGAAGAAAAGATTAATAGATTTAATAGAGGTTTGAAAAGTGATGAGAGATTCTGGACTGGAGAGATAGGGAGAAAATGTTGGCATTAGGGCTGAGAGCCAGAGGGCACTGACTTAAAGTCATTGGCAAAAGAAGCAATGGTAACATGAGGAAAAACTTTTTTATGCAGTGAGCAGTTAGGATCTGGAAAGCACTGTCTGAGAGTGTGGTGGAGACAGCATAAATCGAGTGGTTAGGATCTGGAATGCACTGTCTGAGAGTGTGGTGGAGACAGCATAAATCGAGTGGTTAGGATCTGGGATGCACTCCCTGTGGATGTGGTGGAGACAGGATCAATTGAGTGGCTTAGGAACTGGAATGCACTGTCTGAGGATGTGGTGGATACAGGGTCAATCGGGTGGTTAGGATCAGATTGCATTGTCTAAGGGTGTGCTGGAGGCAGGATCAATCGAGTGGTTAGGATCTGGAATGCGCTGTACGAGAGGGTGGTGGAGACAGGGTCAGTTGGGTGTTTAGAATCTGGAATGCACTGTCTGAGAGTCTGGGGGAGGCAAGATCACTCCAGTGGTTAGAGGCTGGAATGCAGTGCCTGAGAATATGATGGACAGAGGGTCAATCGAGTGGTTAGGATCTGGAATGCTCTGCCTGAGAATATGATGGACAGAGGGTCAATCGAGTGGTTAGGATCTGGAATGCACTGCCTGAGAGTATGATGGATAGAGGGTCAATTGAGTGGTTAGGATCTGGAATGCACTGCCTGAGAGTATGATGGATAGAGGGTCAATCGAGTGGTTAGGATCTGGAATGTGTTGTCTGAAATTGTGGTGAAAGCAGGGTCAATCGAAGCTTTGAAAAGAGAATTAGATGATTATTTGAAGAGAAAAAAAATTGCAGGGCTCTAGGGAAAAGGTGGGGGAATGGGGCCATATGAGTTTCTCTTGCTGAGAGCTGGCATGGGCACAATGGGCCAAATGGTCTCCTTTGATGCTGTAACCATTCTATGATTTCGAAGTGATCTCTGCTAATTAGGGAAAGCGGAAATGAGTTGGGACTGGAGAGAATGCAGGTGAACCTGGGTGAGCATGCAAGCAGAGCCCAGTGGGAAAGCGAGTTGGGTGTGTTGCAAAACCAGTTCACCATCAGCCTGGCTTTACACTGCAGCCAAAGTCAAATTTCACTTCCAAATGTTGGAGGAAGGAAATCTCCAGTTAAAACAAATCCTGAAGAACTAAATGTTGTCGGCTGTACGAATGGAAAATGTCTACACTGTAGTGATTACCACAAAGCTGAATTTTCTACCCTGTCTAATGAAAAAAATTTAGCTATATTTATTCAGTTATAATATTAACAAAGAAAGACATGAGATATTAAGCTTTAAAATCACAAGCAATCTGGGAACTGGCTAAAACACATCCGATATAACATAATTGAGCATTAAGACACGTTTTAGCACTTTCGCTGAACCTTTGCAGCGGAGACTTAACCAATAGCCCACAACAATTTCAAAGCAAGGCTTCCAGGGGATAAGATACTACACAATCATCAAACTTCAGTCAGGATAAAGATTTCATTTGCATTTTTCACACCTTCCAGATACAGATCTTAGGGGAGTGTGACTGCAAACCCTCGTTAATATTGGAATATTCCATTCTTTCAAAACCATTATTATTTTACAACATCTAGTCAATTAATAAAATGTTGCCGAGTTTGGGGAGAGGCGTGACCCTCTGCCTGTCTTTTCACTGTATGTTAAAAGTTGGCTGTTCTTGGGAATAATTACTTTTCTGAGAAGTATGGTTTCCTGTTCACAGACAGGTTACAGTGTTGGGAATGAAAACGTTTCATGGGTTACTTCCCCTGAAGTGAGTCTTTCTGTATATAGATATTTGCAGCACACGGTTATAATTTTTCTGCTATTACTTTGGTCAGATACTATATATAAAAGTCTGGGGACAATGGCTTTTCCTGAAGCTTTAACCTTTGGGATAATTCTTTTTACACAACTGATCTGAGTGCATAGTAAAATTCCTCTCAGAAAACTGCTTGATTCAGTGCAGTAAGTGTAAAATGGTACACAATTTGATGAACAGAATGCTAAAATAATGATAAATATGTAACTAAAAACAAGAAGTAGTTTGATTAACAACTCAGTGAGGTAAGCATGTGAATAACATAGACTCTGGCCCCAAGAGGGGTTTCTGTTCCAGTTCTCATTTCGAGTCATTGGTGCTGAAGTGGTTTGTTGGGTTTTTAGCTGGACTGTTGGATGGACTGTCGCTCTAAATGCGGGGAGAGGAACACTGGCCTGGAAACTGGAATCACCTTAAATCTTAGCTGGTGATGAGGCACTGAGAATACTTAGCAAGAACTTCGGATTTGGAAACATCCCAACACAAGAAGCAAAAGGGAATGGAACAAACAGGGAAATGAGCCGATTTGTCAAAATGAGGGCACTCCAGCACTGGAAGGAAATGGTAAAATCAATTTTGACCAAAGTATCCTGACAGAAATAATTGATAATAAATTGTGCTGTCAACAACTCCCTCTTTCATCCTTTCCCAGTTATCCAAGCCTTTTCAGCCGAAGCTCAAAAACCTTAAGCAAGAATCCCAAAGCATGAAAAACAGAACAGGATACAGTGCCCCACAAAAAAAGGAAATAGCACATCTCTCAGTTCAAAAACAGAGGAGCTTTGCATTTTAACAAACAAAGGCTTTGAACAGCCAGCTATTAGGTCAATCGAAAACAGCCCAAACTGAAGGCAATCAAGTTAAACCATAGGATGGTCATATTTCTGCTTGTTTATGTAAAGAATTGTTTTGCTTTAATTTGGCAATTAGCAGCAGAACGTTTTAATTATCTGGCCAGTTTTTGTTCTGTAGAGTTCCACTAGAAAAAGGATGTTCTGACATTGTGTCATCGTTTGTTACAGCACATGGGTGATCAAGAACTCTGGACGTTTTCAATACTCCTCTTGCAACAATTAAACTTTGTATTAACACCTTTCCCAGTCCATTTCATTTCTTCGATCCAAAAAGTAGAGCTGAGGCAACTTAAAAAGGATTTTTTTTGGAATTATGAATTTCGTTTGCATTCACGACAATCATCGCATTTGAAATTGACAATTTTATCCTGCCCATACAGCGGGCAGACAGTTAAAAGTGAGTGAGCTCCTCAATCACTTCGATCTCGGGTTTCCCACTGGACAGAGGTAAATGTATCACAGGCCAGAAGAAACTCCTTAGGCAAGTCTGAAGCCAGCAAGAGCACGATCCAAAGCTCGGACCATAAAAGGTTAAAATCCACCATAGCTGTGAATTATACGGTTGTCTCACTTTGTGGAAATGCTGAATAATACCAACTGTGTCCCCTATTTTCACTTCAATGCTCTGTTGCAGAATCAGAAAATCTTACAGCACAGCTGGAAGCCGTTGTGCTTCAGCTGTGACTCAATTGGTGGCACTCTCACTTCTGAGTCCCAAGGCTGTGGGTTCAAGTCCCACTCCAGGGCTTGAGTACAAAAATCAAGGTTGACACTCCAGTGCAGTGTTGACAGAATGCTGCACTGTTTGAGGTGCCATCAGACAAGGCATTGGGTGGATGTAAAATCTTCTACGGCACTACTTTGAAGAGAACAAAAGAGTTATTCCCGGTGTCCTGGCCAATTACTTACCCCTCAATCAACATCACAAAAAAGCAGATTATCAGGCCATTATCACCGTCCTGTTTGTGGGAGCTTGCTGTGCGCAAATTGACTGCTGCATTTCCTACGTTACAATGACTACACTTCAAAAAGTGCTTCATTGGCTGTCAAACACTTTGAGGTGTCCAATGGTCATGAAAAGTGTTATATAAATGTCTATCTTTCAGCCCACCATGCCCCTGCCAGCTCTTCGAAAGACCTTTCCAATTTAGTCCCACACTCCAGCTCCTCCCCATAAGCCTACAGATGAATCCTCTTCAAGTATACGTCCAATTGCCTTTTAAAAGTTTCAGTGGAACCTGATTCCGCCATTCTTTCACATATTGTGTTGCAGATCTGAACAACGTTTAGGATGAACAAATTTCACCCCCTTTCTTTTCCAGTTCTTTTGCCAATTCTTTTAAACTGTAACTTCTAGTTACCAAATCACTTGCCAAAGGAAACAGTTTATCATTACCTGCTCTATAAGATCCTCATGATGTTGAATACCTGTATAAATGTCTGAGTGCATTTGTATTAAAGTGGTAGAGATTTTCACAAAACATGAATACTTTCTACATTTTACTTGTATTATTGTTTTTATTCTCTGCATTATTGACAAATGAGGTTTCTTTTCTAAAGTGCAGAAAGGGCAAGTTACACCTTAACAAGCATGCTCCATATTTGATTCTGTAACACCAATTAAGTTTTTAATCTATAAATTATTCTCCAGAGTAGCTACGCTTTGAGTTTCTTCCAGACAAGGAGAGAAAAATAACAATTATTTTCACTCTTGCGATGACTTGCAATTATGCTACAGGCCACCACTACTCCATTATGAACAATTCTGCTGTTAATGGTCTGAGTTGTAATAAGGTCTGGATCATCTACAAATTCAAAACTCAGGAATACACGTTCTAATGGTGCTTTGGAGAAATGTAATAACCTCAGACCCACTGCATTAGCAGAAGAGGGTGAGTTAAGTCCCTTCACTATTTCCACTCTTTCAGCAAGTGTCCAAATGAAGCACATCCTTCTGTTTAAAGCAGCTATTAATGCCAAATTTAAAAATATCAGCTGCATTATCCTAAGACAGGTGTTAAGTGATCCTCTGAATATATTGGCACAAACATGTTTTCACCTTTTTTCAGGAGATGTCTGTCTCCAGGTTTTTCACATAGTCTAGAAGCCTAAATGTGGCATATTAATTGTATTATCAATCAGAAACATATATAGTTTGGACACTAAATGAGCCTTTTTTATTACTTTAAGGAAAAAAAACTTGCTTATTAAGCACATCCTAGGCTACCCATCTCCTTGGGAATCGATAAGCAGCTGAACATAATTGAAAATATTAAAAGAAATTGTCACCTTCTAATTCATAATTATGTTCCCTCCTTTAATTTTCTCTTTCATTCTCCTGAAAGCAGCAATTCATTCTGCAATATGATTCCATACCTGCCGTCAACTCTCTGGTGTTTCCACTGTGTGAAACCTGGATAGTGAGTTTCTTGAAAGCAGTTTGGCTGCTTTCGAACGCATGTCCTGACTAGCTTAGGCAGCAGGATAATAGTCAGGAAGAGTTGCTGAATTTACTACACCCGCCTGCCACACCCCATTCTCTACCCAGGGGCTTTAAGGTCAACATTCCTATAATTGCCCCAGCTGAGACCTACTGACTCCACGGACTGTTGGT
Source organism: Carcharodon carcharias (assembly GCF_017639515.1). Classification (NCBI taxonomy): domain Eukaryota; kingdom Metazoa; phylum Chordata; class Chondrichthyes; order Lamniformes; family Lamnidae; genus Carcharodon; species Carcharodon carcharias. Next base: position 121,579,613 of record NC_054468.1, read on the forward strand.
TGCAGCTGCAATCATTCTGTTCTACAAGGCTCGGTATCACACCATGCCATTCAGTTATCTGCTGAGACATTGAGGGATGCCTTCATGCTTTATGCTTTAATTAACTAAAACTATCTCCCTGAAGCCAAATCTGTAAGTGACACTATAGTTCTGTTTTTGCATGAAATCCCACAACTGTTCTACTAACTGTTCAACTCATAAGGTTAAGGGGTGATTTGATCTGAGTTTTCAAGAGATTATGGGGAACAGATAGGGTGGAGAGACAGAACCATTCCCACTGGTTAAGGAGTCTAGGGCTAGGGAGCATCATCAAAAAAGTAGAGCCAGGCCTTTTAGGAGTGAAATTAAGCAAGAATTCTACACACACAGGGTGTTAGAAGTTCTTCCACAAATGGCAGTGGATGCTTCATCAATTTTAAAACTGAGATTGAACAGATTTTTTTAACCAAAGGTATAAAAGGAGATGGAGTAAAGGAGGGTATATGGAGTTAGGTCATGGATCAGCCATTACCTCATTGATTGGCAGAACAGGTCTGAAGCTCTAAGTGACCCCCTCCTGTTCGTATAATGCATTCTACTCAATGGATAATGATAATATGGGAGGATAAAGTGCATCACCCACAATATCTTCTCAAGCACCCTTCTGCACTCATTTAAATGGGTTTATATGGGAGAAGAATCATATTTTTTCCTGAGCATATAATAGTGAATAACTGCCAATAAAACAGCTCAGGTTGAAGCATCAGTAGACAATGAGCCATAGACCGGTCTGTGGAAAGAGCACACATGAATGAATGAGTGAATAATGGTGCATGCAGGCAAGTTGCGTTAGACCTCAAAACTCCAGCCAGCACTCAAATGCTTCAAGCAGTTACATCTATTGATAATATAAGAGAGAACCTGTTGGATGTGACCTCAAGAGCAGTCACAGACAGCCAAACATATTTAGTTGTAATCTCATCAAGTATATTTGGTGTCCCAAATAAAAACCTGAAATTTGTGAATTTGAAAGAAGTAAAGCATTGTTTATTAATTGTAGGGCCACTGTTAAGAGGGCATCTGGAAGCACAATGATTTTGAGATCGAGACAATACAGGCATTAAGTGCCCAGTAGCCTCCTCTGCGCAGTATCTGAAGCACCTGGGAAGCTTTACTACATTAAAGGCCCTACATAAATGCAAATTTTTGTATCATTTTATGATATCTTTGAAAGCTTCCCCCATAACAGCCTCATGTACTTGATGGTTAAACTTGCCCTTGTGAACCAGTTGAGCTGGATTAAGTTTAGAAGCGCTGGAACCTAAGTAGTTTAATCATGCAACCTACCCTCTGTGCCAATAGCAGAACTACAGTGGAAAACTAGTTTGTGGAAACAGAATAACTTGTTAAATGCTAAAAGTCTTAACTATTTTGAGCAGATCTACTTTTATGAAAAGGTGATTGATTTCCTTACCTCTCAGATGAATTGCATAAATCATTAAATAAAACTGACCCTTGAATCTCTTAGTCGCACAAGGTCAGGAAATTGGATGCAAGGAATTAAGAATTTGCATAGCTGTTTGATTGGCTTGGACACACTCAAGTAAATCAGTGATAGATTGGACATTACAGTCCAAACAAAATGTGTTGCACCAGCAACAGAAGACAAAACTGTAAAATATTGAAGCATTTGAAAGAGTATTTGTGCTTAGTCCCACATCTTCGCTTTTTGTCTGTAACCCTGTGGGTTCCTCACTCTTCAGTACCTGCCCCATTCACACTTTTAAAATTATTTATGAAATCAGCTTCTAACACATTTTCAGGTCAAGTGTCCCATTTCCCGACGACTCCCCAGGATCAAAAAAAGTCTCCTCATCCCCCCTCTAGATCTCTTATCAATGATTTTAAACCTATCATCTCTGGTAATTAATCAACTCGTCAGTGGGAATAAAAACAGAAAATGCTGGAAAAACTCAGCAGGCCTGACAGCATCGGTGGAGAGAGAAACAGAGTTGATGTTTCGAGTCTGTTCAGAGCCCTGAAGAAGTGTCATACGGACTCGAAACATCAACTCTGTTTCTCTCTCCACCGATGCTGTCAGGCCTGCTGAGTTTTTCTAGCATTTTCTGTTTTTGCTTCAGATTTCCAGTCCTCGCAGTATTTTGTTTTCATCAGTGGGAATATGCTTTCCCTAATTACCCTATCAAAAATTCCTGTCATTGTGAAAACCTCAATTGGGCCTCTTAACCCTTTCAGCCCCAAGGAGAACGATTCTAACTTTCCCAAGGCCTGAATCTTGTGATCGTCGGGCGCGGGCAATGGGCGGGCCTGGAAGCAAGCATGAAATGCGCTTCTGCCTGCGATCAGTCCCCCGAGCGCCATTTCACTCTGGCTGGCCAATTAACTGGCAGCCAGCATGAATCGCGTGCGGAGAAAGGCTCAGCACCGCCAGGGTGGGTGTGGGAAGAGGGTGGGGCCTGAGAGAAGGAGGGGGAGTGTGGGCTTGCGCTCCCTGAAGGCTGACAGCGGCTGTCGAGCTGCCTTGGGGGTGCTGCAGCGGTTTAAAAATGAAATGAGCTCACTAAGCTGCTGCAGCCTGTGACAATACTGTAAATGCAAGCGCCTGGCAGCAGACTACATAACAGATTAAACGGCTTCATTTATTGATCCCGGGAAATTTCATCCCACCCTGGATGGAGTTTATAGTGAAAACGTGAAGGCCGCCAGCTGATTGGCCAGTCTGCCAGCCGTATAAGTGGATGAGCCGCATAAAATCTCTTACCTCCTTCATGGGCTTAATTGGATCGCCTGCTTAATTGTCGGCAGCCGCGCTTCGGACTCCTGTGCACTTCCGCACATTCCCAGAATGCAAGGCCCGAATTCATTTCGCGCAGTTTTATGCGTGTTCGGGCCGGACGCACACCCAACCTCGGAATGCAAGATTCAGGACCAACCTCTCTTCAGTACTGAAATATGAAGCAAGGTTGGGAAAGTCAGGATTGTTCCCCAGCAGCACCTCCCAAATCTGTGACTGCCACCGTCTAGAAGGACAAGGGCAGCAGACACATGGGAACACCACCGCCTGGAAGTTCCCCTCCAAGCCACTCACCATCCTGAATTGGAAATATATCGGCTGTTCCTTCACTGTCGCTGGGTCAAAATCCTAGGACTCCCTCCCTAACAGCACTGTGGGTGTACCTACACCACAGGGACTGCAGCAGTTCAAGAAGGCAGCTCACCACCACCTTCTCAAGGGCAATTAGGGATGGACAATAAATGCATCCTTGCCAGTGACATCCACATAAATTGAATAGATAAACAAAATAAAATTCACTGTACTCTACATGGGTCCAATTTAGGAATGGAATCTGATGAAGTGATAGCTGCATCACTAATTTCCACAGTTTTCATTTAATCTGTAAACATAAGAAACAATATGACAAAGCAAGAAATAAGAAAAGTTCATTCAGGCCACCAGACTATTCCTTTCACGGGCTACATATTTCTCTCAACGGTAATTGTGTTCACTGTAGGATATCTAAATTAATTTACAGCCTACATTATCAGGCTTGATCTAGCTGCTTTCCATAGGTGTCAGGCAGCAACTTCATGTGGATTGTTTTATTATTTTCCTCTTTATAATACTCAGTCCAACCCCTGGCCATACATTTACCCACCCTTTACTAATCACAGCACTGACCGTTTTTACTGGGGGTTCATTCCACATGTTCAAAACTGGAAACGGAGGGGAAATAGGAAACGACATCTGATCTGCTAGTTGATCAGTCATTGAAGAATAAGCGCGCCTGTTGTGACCAGGTGAGGAGTGCTGAATTGACTTCTCTTTTCCCACTCCCTGTTTGGTGCAAGAAGAGGTTTGGATTTAAAAAGGGTGCAATATTGTCAATTCAGTATGTAACTCTTTTGAGTACAAACCTGTTTCCATCTGTTTCAGATGAAGTTACATTGTTTCATAGTTTGCCTTTGTGAGATTTGAACTCTTGATCTCGGGGTTATAAACCCAGTACCATAACCACTTGGCTATTTAGGCCAAGCTCAATTCAGTATGTACCTGACTGTGGGCAATCTTGTACTAAATAAGCCAGACAGTTTTCTTCAGTTAAGTACATAGGGGGCTCGGTTTATTGCTAAAACCTACCCAGGTGCAAATTAGCAGCTACTTCAAGTCATTGTCCTTTGTTTAGCAAAAGTGTCTTTTTATATCATACATATGTTGTTTTTTTAGTTATATATATATATATATATATATATATATAAACGTACAAGAATATATGACCAGTGGTGAAATTGCAGATTAATATTCCACAAAGCATAACTTTGTAACACAGTGCTCACATCAGCTGCTAGCACAGTCCAGGTAGGGACCTTTTTTACAAGCCTCTACTTTCTTCTCCAGCCCCAGGTTTTCTAAGCAATGTTAGAAACATAAGGCTGAGCGTATCGCAGCCCGGACGCACGTGTTTTACGTGGGGAAGAGGGGGGGCCATGTAAAATGGGGTGGATGCCCATCTCAATACCTTCCTGCCACCCTCAAGCTCACCCCCTTAATGTGGAGGGGGAGGGGGGGGACGGGTGAATGGCTGGCAACCCGCCAGCCATTTTTTGTACTGACCCTGATAATACGCTGCCCACGCCACATCAAACATTTGGTGTGGGCAGGAGGACGGGGGCAGGAAGCCCTATTTTTTACCAGGTGTTCAAAGGGAAGGGGGGCCGGGGGGTGGTCGCTTTTTCTGGGCTGCCCTTTGCTGATCATGGGGTGCCCCCACTTAGATTGAACCTCCCCTTCCTTCCTACCCATTCCCTCCATTCAATCCAGCCCCTCCCTCCCCAGCCCGCATCGCCCCCACCACCACCACTGCCCCTCTCCCTAACCTACCCAAACCCTCCCAGCCCAAGTCCCCAGAATTACCTGCTCCAGGGATCCAAGGCCTCGGGGTCCTTTCTTCTCCTGCAGTCCCGGCAGCTTCCACTGACCTCCTCCCACGCCCGGCGTTGCCGGGACTGATGTTGCTGTGCCGGCCAATCAGATTGGCTGGCAGCTCCAGAATTCTGACCTCATTAGTCTGCCCCACAGCATTTTGTGGCTGCAAAGCGGGGCAGAGCGGAGCATGTCAACAGGTTTTCTGGGGTGGGGGGTGGGGGGGGGGGGGAATGCCACCTGCACCCCTCCCCCATATTATCCAGCCCCTTGATGACAGAAAGACTAATGACATAGAAGGACACCATTCAATCTATCCTGTTGTATCTGGCCAAGGAAGATATATCCAACCTTAGCCACTTACCAACTCTGGGTCTGAGGCCCTGTAGGTTACAGCACCTTGAGTGCTTATCCAAGTATTTTTTTAAACGCATTGAGGGTTTCTGCCTGTACCCCCTCCCCCCACCCCCTTCAGGCAGTGAGTTCCAGGCCCCCATTGCCCACTGGGTGACAGGTTTCTCCTCAGCTCCCTCTAGACCTTCCAACAATTACTTTAACTTTTCCTCTTTATAATACTCAGTCCAACCCCTGGCCATACATTTAACCGCCCTTTACTAATCACAGCACTGACTGTTTTTACTGGGGGTTCATTCTACATGTTCAAAACTGGAAACGGAGGGGAAATAGGAAATGATATCTGATCTGCTAGTTGATCAGTCATTGAAGAATAAGCGCGCCTGTTGTGACCAGGTGAGGAGTGCTGAATTGACTCTTCTCTTTTCCCACTCCCCGGTTGGTTCAAGAAGAGGTTTGGATTTAAAAAGGATGCAATATCCTGGTTAGTGACCTCTCTGCTAATGGAAATAGGCCCTTAGATACTTTCTCGCTGCCTACTGCACCTTACCTCCAGTAAATTCCCCACAGGCGTGGAGGTAATCCACGAAGCAGACAGGAAATTGTTCAACCCATGCCGTCTTCACCCCAAAACCAAAACCACTGCAACCTCAGTCATAGAGCTCCAGTGTGCAGGTGACACTGGTGTGAACGATCACTCAGAAACTGAGCTCCAGGTCATTGTTGACTCCTTCTCTGAAGCATATGAGAAAATGGGCCTTTCAATAGACACCCAGGAAACTAAGCTCCTCTTCCAGTTAGCTCCCACAGCACAACACCAACCCCTGTCGGTTAATTCAACGGCCAGGTCGTGAAACATGTGGACCAATTTCTATATTTTGGGAGCCTCCTCTTGATGGAGGCAGGCATGGAAGATGAAGTTCATTATTGCCTCCAATGTGGCAGCTCAGCCTTCGGTGAACTGACGAAAAGAGTATTTGAGAACCAAGGTCTCAAACCTGAGATTAAGGTCATGATTTACCAGGCAGAGTGTTCCCTGTGCTGCTATGTGCTTCAAAGACTTGGACAACCTGCAGCAGGCACCTCAAAGCTCTGGAGAAGTGCCACCAGCAGAGCCTTTGCAAGATCCTCCAAATCCGGTGGCAAGAAGGGTGGTCGAACAGCAGCGTCCTCTCCCAAGCCAACCTGCCCAGCATTGAGGCGCTAATCACCCAAAACCAGTTTCCATTCATGTGTCAGACTCCAGGCTCTGGAAGTAACTGCTCTACTCGGAACAGGGTTACGGCAGGAGAATCCCAGGAGAACTGTGGAAACATTTTAGGGATGTCCTCAAAACACCCCTGAAGAGGTCAAACGTCTCTGCCGGATCATGGGAAACCCTGGCCTTGTGATTGACCAAAATGGAGAAGGCTCATTCAGGAAGGCACTGAACAAATCAAGAGACTTCACGGGAACATGCTGAGGCAAAGCTGCAGCATTCGAGAAAGTGCACATACCCCCAAATACTTCATCTATCCAACCCTTCAAGGACCATCAGCCCGACACATGGCAGAGTCTGCAGATTGAGCACTGGTCTTATCAACCACCTCAGAACCCAGGGAACCAGAGTGGATGAAGATCATCCACGATCCTGAGAGGTTTCTAAGATGACGAAGAATGGAAATAAGCCTTTCTATCCACGCCACCTAGGTCCCTCAATTTCATATGCTTCAATTAAATATTCTCTCAGCCTCCTCTGTTCCAAAGAAAACAACCCCAGCCTATCCAATCTTTCCTCATTGCTAAAATTCTCCATTCCTGCTTTCCTGTTTCTGATCACAGTCCCTTCTCAAGGTGCCTCAGTCTAAACATTGAGGATGGAACTAATTACCCGACATTTGGCAAAGTTCCTGATTTCCTAGCAATGACGCTGCTAGATGATGTGTGAGGGTAGCACAGGCTGATCCATACTTTAATTTTCCATTTCCCATTCTCCTTGGGAAAATGTTCCACTGCCTCCCACAAATAATCTGGTTAGAAGTAAAGAGATATTCTTTCTCTCTAGGGCTAGTTCTATGAGTTCACCCAAAATGAGCAACTGGTAGTAAAGATAATGTGCACTTTGTAGCATACACACTGCAAAAATGTCTAGGTGTAGACTAGACTTGCGCATCTTGCTGTAAATCGGCTGCTTTGTGCAGGAGTTATTATGATGGTAAGCACCCTTTTCATCGTCATTTTACATGCCTATTTTCTGTGAAGAAATGAAAGCAGCAGAATATAAAATCATTACATGTGCATTATCAAAAACTGGCGATTAATAATTGAAGGTATCACTTTTCTTCTCTGTCTGTGACTAGGGCACTTTCTTAGGCTTGTTAAACTGGGGTCAGGCAGGGTGATGATTCACAGGAGATCATAATTTATGGACAATTGAAGCTGCAGAAACATCTTTTAGAGGGAAAAGAGCAAATGCATAGCAACAATCCTTCTGGGGAATATTAATCCCCTGCTTTATGTAGTGCTAAGTGTACAATAGTAATCAGAACTTCTGCCTAAGCTGCTAATCATTGAGGGAAAAACTGTATAGAGAATTCATAATGGAATTAGCCTGAGGCAAACAAAGAAAGACAAAATTAAATCAGCCATCAAATTGCACCAAGGAATTTTAATTTACAGGTTAATGTAGGATTGTGTAACTAATCAACGCTAACATTTCAAATGAGCCTTTGAGTCTTTTTTAACGGTATCAGACCGACAAATGGGCTTCAACAGTTTTTGCACGTTCTTGAATCAAATTTGCAATATTTACAGAAAGGGAAATTGTGAATTGAATAAACTATTGTAAGCGATAATTACTCATATTGTGGGGTGCTTTACTTGGAAGTTCAGAAATTAGAATTAAAAGCATAGCTTCAATCAATGACCTATTAAAACGTCCAAAATTTGCAACACTTAATTAGAAAAAATGTTCAAAATGTCAATGTCTGAAAGAACTGATGAAGGCCACGGCCTCGCTGCACCTTAGCTGGTCTTCTGTGCTTTTCCAGTTTTTTATTGGTTTTATTTCAGCTTTTCAGAATTTGTATCTTTTCTTTCTAAGCCTGTTGCTTGATTTAGTAGAGCTATTCAATTGGCAGTTAAATAGTTGTTGGCAAATACCATTTCTTGAAAGAGATTAACTGCTTCAAACAAAGCTACTCCTGAATATCTGAAGGATACGATAATGAATCAGCAGACAGCACTAGTACAGCCACATGTGGAGTGCTGCGTACAATTCTGATCACAGCGTTACAGCAAGGGTAGCCAAGATATTGGTGGCAATGTAGAAAGGGACGGCCAAGAGGACAGCTGGCCTAAGGCATCTGAACTATGGGGAGACATTGAAAAGGCTGAAATTTTTTTCTCTGGGGAAGCACAAATGTGTGGGAGATACAATTCCAGTGTTGAAAGGAATAGACAAATTGGATCCCTACCATATGCATCAGATCACAAAATTCCTGGAAACAAGGGCAGAGGATCCAGCATAGAAGTGAGAGATGCACAGAGAGGTTAGACATGGCTACTTTCTTCAAACTTTGATGGTTGCTCAAATGGACTGTCCATGAAGGCAGTGGAGATAGATGGTATGAAGTAATTTAGGCGAAAATCAGACTGATATTTGAGGGAGTGAGCGAATGAGAGGCATTATTTTGGGCGTGGACAGTTAGATTGCTAGGTCACTTTCTCGCCCTGTAACTTTCCCTATGTTTCTATGTTATTAGCGATATTGATCATCAGGAAATTGCGGTCCAAAACTTACAAATGGCATAATTAAACTCAGAAAAATGTTTGCACAAAAGAAAGGAAATAGCTTGATGAGAATCAGAATATTGTAAAATGCAGCATCCTGTGAAACATTCCGTACTGCTACTAGGCTTGGGTTTCATGAGCTGACAACTTCACAGCATGTCACGTATACCACATTTTCCCATTTGATTAAAGATCAAACTAAGATTAAAAAGAACTTCTGCCCCATTTAAGATATTAGATTATCTACAATTTGTTTTATGACTGGTGAATCTAAAACCTGGAATGTTCAAGAAAGTTGCTTTTCATGAGCCTATCATCTCTGTTGCCAGTGGCAGCAAAGGATTATTGATGGCTTCTGGTTGACGTTAATTTTTCAACACAATTTTGACAAACAAATGCACAACAGCTATTACATTTGAGCAACCAACTCCAGCCTGGTTGTTTTGGGAAGTTTGCATTCTTTGCATTTAACATGCAAAACGGGAGGAGGAATGAAAGAAGGATTTTTTTAAAATTGTAGATAAACATTCAACTTAGCACAGACAAGATTAAAAAATTTGAAATAAAATTCTTCCACAAGAATTTTTTGCTGTCAATCAATAGCCAAAACTGACTTTTTCATGCATTAATTACATTATTTTAAACTTTTTTCACCTTATCAAGTCTGCTTTTCTCAGTAATTGAGTTCAATAATATAGCCAAAACCCACTGTTCTGGTTTACTGTACTCACTTTAATAAATGCCCCTAATTTTTCATCTATTTTTGCTCCTATGATTTGTATTCACAAAACCTATTACTCTTTAAAATGCTATGCTTCTGTTAGCAAAATGGCACCTAAATTAGCTCATATTAGTTGTAATTAAATGGTCCCCAGTCTGAAGTTCTGGAATTCTTTGCCTAAGAATTCTTTAAGGTGATTTATTTCTGACCTTTTTTTGATTTGTTGTATCCTGAGAATATAGAAAGCTTAATTTAAATTTATGAAATGATTCTGCTTTTGTAAAAGTAGTCATTGGATGTAGGGACCATAGCTTTAAACATTACCCAAATAATAAAATGTACCCAGGTAAATAGCATTAACACAGCAGACCCCAGCTCCACAACTGAGTGAAATTATTGAAGAAATAATTTATTTGGAAATTTGGCTAACAAGGTTGTGTTAAACAAAAATTATGTTTTGCAAGAAATTAGACGGCAATATAAATAGATACACTAATGAATAAAAACAGCTGATATTTTGCAACTTTCATGAACTTTGGCCTCGGGGTAGTGGCATTTCTTTTTATTTCTTTGTGGGATGTGGGTATCGCTGGCAAGAACATCATTTATTGTCCACCCCTAATTGCCCCTTGAGAAGGTGGCGGTGGTGAGCTGCCGTCTTGACCCGTTGCAGTCCATGTGGGGTAGGTACACCCACGGTGCTGCTAGGAAGGGAGTTCCCAGATTTTGACCCAGTGACAGTGAAGGAACGGTGATATATTTCCAGTTCAGGATGGTAAGTGGCTTGAAGGGGAACTTGCAGGTGGTGGTGTTCCCATGTGTCTGCTGCTCTTGTCCTTCTAGGTGATTTCTGAAGATAGTAGGAATTTCAGAAAGGAACATTTCCTGATTTCCTGGAGACTAATTCTTAAAAACAATTTACAACACGTTATCAAGATGTTAAATTCCACTTTAGTCACCGAAGAAGGCCTGAAGCTACATTTAACGTAATACTCCAATCTACAGGTTTGATTGCAATTCAAGTAGTCCAAAACTGAAATAAAATTCAAACCTCAGGTTCTTTCAATAGTTTTTGACTCTCCAAAACTGAAGTTTGCAACAAAAGGAAGTCAAACTATTTGACTTCAGTCATGTTGAATTACATATGTATATTGTCCAGCAACTTAAAAAAGCAACATGTGCCTGGATGCCCAGAGAGGATCTGAACAGATGAAAGACTGCTTTCCATAAACTCATGTTACCATTAACTCTATCATGTGTGAAAATGCTGATAATTTAATTGGTAGATTAAATAGAGAGTAAGAAAAATTTTAACATGTTTGTTGGCAAGTTCCTTGGCCACTGATAGAGGGGGAGGGAGGTCAAATCCTCTTGAACTTTTCCACATAAGATGTTAAATCAAGGTCCAGTCTGCCCTCCCAGGTGGATGCAAATGATCCCATGGCTTAACTTCAATGAAGAGCAGGGGCATCATCCCCAGTGCCCTGGCTAATCAACATCAGTCAACATCACTAAATGTACAGATTATCTGGTCATTACTGCTTTTGGGAGCTTGCTGAGCAAATTGGCTGCCACATTTCCTACATTACAACAGTAACTACACTTCAAAAGCGTAGTTTTGTCTGTAAGGTGTTTTGGATCATTGAGGCTGTGAAAGGTGCTACATAAAGGTAAGGAGTTCTTCCCTTCTTGGAAGACACTTCCACAATCCCCAAAAAATCGGGAGGTCACCCTGTAATCTTCAGGGTTCCAGCACAATGGCCTGAAACACTAAGTCAGCTCCACAATTACCAGTTGGCCAACTATCCATACAATAACCTGGGCTGCAGGAACTCTACTGTGCTTGGCCCCCACACCTTTACATTGATGGGCTTGTAAGGAGCAAAGGCTCTGACCTCAGGAAGCCATCCCTCACTGATGCTAGCAGGTCAGGCAGCATCTGTGGAGAGAGAAATCAAGTTAATGTTTTAGGTTGACAACTTTCCATGAGCTCTGATTATAGGTGTCCGTGAGCTGAAACGTTAACTCTCCCATCCCATTCCCCAATGACACTACCTGACCTGCTGAGTGTTTCCAGCACGTTTTGTTTCTATTTTCAATTTTCGATACCAACTTTACTTTGCCTTTCTGCCATCAATTCGAATGTTGTGTTCCCACAGCTGGGACACCAGCTGATTCCAAGCTGAGACCGAGGTCTGAAAAATCCCTCCAACACTAACTGTAAGAGGAATAAGTGAAACTCGTTTGGCCGGTTTTAACCTTGCTCCTCCTAGCATTGAGGGGTTATAAGTTAGGAATTGATTGGTAACCATCCAAATCTACGAGAATAATGTCAGACATGGAAATGTTACACTGGTACAGGAAGAGCTGTTGCACTTGAAACAGCCATTTTTGGAATAAATCAGCCAACTGGCCTACTGCGAAAGGAAGTTCTGGTGTCTCCTGCATGTTTTTCCAATCATTCTAAATTAACAGATAGAATTTAGTACCTAGGTTCCCAAGGTCTCCCTTAACACTCCCACCCCCATGAGTGTGAGATTCAAAAATTTTTCAAAAGCCCCCAAAACTTATTGTCTCAGTGGAGCTTTGGTCCATCCAGTAACTCACCATTACTTGAGTGTTGGATGTTAATGTAACAATTGTTCTATTCCTCAGCACTGAGCTGCCTCATCATCTTGATAAGTGCAAGATGCACAAATAAAAGCAGTCCTGCTTCTGGCTGTCTAACTCGCCATTTCCCCTTGCGGAGTGAATTCATGGATATTCCTAATGTAACAGTATTTTTGCCACTCTTCCCTTTTATTGAGAATCCCAAAAGCATTCCGTTCACACGGTATATTTTGGTGTAGGACATTAATTTTTATAATTTTATTTTTGCAGAAGCATTGATGTACTAATTCTGTCACAAAATTCCAGGAAGACCGAAATGATTCATTATTTTGCTCCACTGTTCTTCATAGTTCACTGCTCACCATGTTCTACATTATATAGTTTGTGTGCTTTCAAAATTACAACCAGGAGATCAGATAAGAATTATTTCCTTTTTTCAGATTATTTTAAATTTATAACTATATAGATGCACAGAATGTTACTAACCCAAAACCAAACAAGTGAATGATTGATCTCAAATATAAAATGTACGATGCCGCAAAAAAGATGGACTCTCAGCATTGCAGCAATATTAACCATTCTCAAATGATTGAACTGGAATACAAAAGCAACAGAGGAATTTGTTGGCAATTAGTTGGCTTTCCAAATAAAGTTATACATTCACCAAAAGGCAAAACTGCTTTTAGGACACTACATTAACATAGGAACATAGGAGCAAGAGTAAGCCATTCGGGCCATAGAGCCTGCTCCACCATGTGTTCTCCTCTAGATTGGGGAGACCAAACACAGATTGATGAACACCTCCATTCAGTTCCACAAGTGTGTCTGAGAGCTTCCAGTTGCTTGTTGTTTTAACTCTCTATCTCATTCTCACTCTGAACTCCCTGTGCTCAGTCTTTTACAGTATTCCACTGAAACTGAGGTGAAGCTTTAATAACAACACCTCATCTGTCAGTTAGGCCTTTTATAATCTGTTGCATTTAACATCGAGTTCAACAACTTCAGATCATAACCTCAGCTCTTGTTTTCTCAGACAGCAATTGTTGGAAATGTTTCTGCTGTTACCATTTACACCTCCCCTAGACCCTGCCATTCACACCTCCTCCAGACCCTTCCATTTACACCTCCCCTAGACTTTGCCATTTACACCTTCTCTAGATCCTGCTATTTACACTTCCCATAGACCCTGCTATTCACACTTTCTCTAGAGCCACCTTTTGTTTCTTTATTTGTCCCATTACCATCTCCTTTTGTTTTGCACCATCATCTTTTTTGTCATTTAATCTCTCTGCCTTCCACCCTATTACAGACTTTCCCTTTGGCTCTTTCCTTTCCTCCTGCTTTCCCAGCTGCAGTACTTGCTTAAAAACCTATTACACCTCGAATGTTTCCCAGTTCTGTTGAAAGGCTCACTCTGTTTCTTTTCTCCTCAGGTGCTGCCTGACCTTCTGGATTGGGGATGACGCATCTAGTAACAATAGAGAAATTAGTGGATAGTATTGTAAACAGTTCTGGCTTACATAGTATGCAATGGACTTTGAGCCACTGGAGAAGGTGAAAAAAATATTTACTAGAATAACTTACTAGCTAATAATTTGCTAGAACTGTGAGATAATACATATCAGGAATGCTTCAACAGGCTGGGGCTCTCTTCCTTAGAAAAGAGAAGACAGATAGAGGTCTTCAAATTGTGAAAGAGTTTGATAGAAAGAACCAAAATGAATCAATATATTATCCTGTTAATTACTCTATGCTTTGTAAATAAATTAATTGATGTAGAGAAGATGCACTTGCACACAGACTAGAACTAGGGGTCATAAATGTAAGGTATTCATTAGGAAATCCAGTAGGGAATTCAGGAGAAACTTCTTTGCCCAGAGGATGGTGAGAACATGTAATTCATTGCAACAGGGAATAGTTGAGGCAAATATGATAAATACATTTATGGAAAAGCTAGATAGACACATGAAGTAGAAAGGAATAAAAGGATATACTGATGGAATGAGAGGAGGTAGGTTGGGGAGGAGGATCATGTGGAGCATCAACACCAGCATGGAATTGTTGGGCCAAATGACCTGTTTCTGTGCTGTCAGTTCTATGTAGGAATATTACAGCTGAGATAACAACACTAGTGCTATGCTCTTACTCTGTGCCCACTGATGAATCAAGTGAGACTGGCCGCAATCCCTTCACTTGTGATGAGGGATAACAACTCACTTTGACAGGATAAGATTTTACTCAGTATAGATCAACACAGATGTGAAAAACCTTCAGCAATTCTTCACAGTTTTGAAAGCAATCTTGACTCAATGGGACAGGTCATATTTTCCCTTCCTACTCTGTCCTCTTTGATTCCCCCGTAATTCTTGTCTTTACGAAAGATAGAGTAATCAATAGGGATAATATATTGATTCATTTTGGGTCTTTCTTTTTCTACCTTATTGCCTTTTCTAATTATGTTAATTGTACAATAGACATTCCCTCAAAAGCTCACAAAGCATAAGGCTCTGGCAGCTTGATAGTGTAGTCTATTAGTGCAGACCTGCACTGCTTTAACGAATATTGAAGGACTGAAATCTGTTGTTTGCATTCAACTTGTCTATCAAAATAATAACCTGTTCTCCTACACAAGTGAAGCTTAATGGTTCTGCTATATTTATTCTGGTAGACAATCAGGCAAATTTATTGGCCTGACAATTTCTCTTCTTAAATGTGTGTAATTGAGTTATCCCATAACCCAAGAGAAGACCCAGGAAAAAGAGGTGGGAGGTTTGATGATCTCAATCATGCTTCATTTCCATATGGTTTAAATGCTTGCTTCAGAAATGGAGAGGAAAATCCTCAGCTGGATTTTTCCCTTCTGCCCCCAGCACTGCTGGAATGAAACATAAAGGGCCTTTCACTGGGGCTTTGGCCCGACTTCCCACTCTCCTGGCATGGAAGCTCACTACCTCCCAATTCCACATCCCTACTACATGCATATAACAGCAAAGAATTGGGGCCCAACACCTCAACGAGCAGCCATGGCGTCCCATAGCAGTCGGACCCCAAAGAGCATCAGCCGATGAGTGGCTCGGAACTGTGGAGTCTACTGGAGCTGAGTTTGGAATGAGTTGACCCAATACTGGACCCTGCTCTGCCCCACTCCCATTAAGTTTAGAACAAAAACAGAAACAGAAATACCTGGAAAAACTCAGCAGGTCTGGCAGCATTGGTGGAGAGGAGCACAGTTGACGTTTCGAGTCCTCACGACCCTTCAACAGAACTGGCCGATGCTGCCAGACCTGCTGAGTTTTTCCAGGTATTTCTGTTTTTGTTTTGGATTTCCAGCATCCGTAGTTCTTAGCTTTTACCCCTTAAGTTTAGGTTCTTTTCCACAACAGCCTGATATTCCCTTTGAAACTCTGTTACATGTGAAGGGGAGTCAGGAGGAGGAGCAGCAAAAAGTGGGGGAGGGCATGCACAGGAAGCCAGTGGTGCCAAACCACCTGAAGGAACAAACACAGCACTTGTGCAGTTAGAGTGCGGAAAAGAACTCCCACTTTCTCTGAGGAAGCCACCCAGGAGTTGTACCACATTTTGGAAGAATAGCTATGCACCACCTACCCCAACCTCAGTTGCTGTCAAGTTGCCCATCACACTCTATTGTTATGCTTCTTAATTTTTTAGCTTGCTGGGGAATATGTCCAATATCTCAGTCAGGCATACACTGATAGATAATAGGAGGTAGCCTGAGGAAACACTTCCTTTATCACAGCGAGTTGTTGTGATCTGGATTGCGCAGTCTGAAAGGGAGGCGGAAGCAGATTCAATACGAACTTTCAAGAAGGAATTTGATAAACACGTAATAGGAAAATATTTACAGGGCCGTGAGGAAAGAGCAGGGGGAGTGGGATTAGTTGGGTAAATCTACCAAAAAGCTGGCTTAAGCATGCTGGGTCAAATGCTATCCTGTGCTATATTATTCTATGATTCTATAATGGAGATTGCTGATGCTTTGCTTCATTAAACTACACCATAAGCTTCCCAGTCAATCAAAGCCCTCAAACTGAGTCTTTTCAAACTGGCAGATTACATGCACCTCCCCCGACCTCTACAAATGTTGTCCAGAAAAGTAATTGTTTGATTTAAAGCTGCCTTTTGATATTTTAAAAACATGACTTTTATTTTCTTCCAAGGAGAGGTTAGAGAAAAAGCAAGGCATGCGTTTATATAGCATCTTTCATGATCTCAGGATGCCCTAACGTGCTTGACAGCCAATGAAGTACTTTTGAAGTTTAGGAAACACAGCAGCCAATTTTCACACAGCAAGCTCCCACAAACAGCAATGTGATAATGAACGAAGTGGCCTGTTTTCATGATGCTGACTGAGGGGTGAACATTGGCCAGGACACCAGGGACAATTCCAGCTCTTCTTCGACATTGCATCATGGGATTTTTTACATCTGCCTGAGAGGGCAAATAGGTTTAATATCTCATAGAAAGAAGGTATCTCCGACAGTGCAGCACTCCTTCGGCACTGCGCTGAAATGTCAGCCTGCAATTTTGTGCTCAAGCTTCTGGAGTGGGACTTGAACCCAGAACCTTCTGACGCAGAGGCACAAGGCTACTAACTGAGCCACGCCTGACACACATGTAAAAAGCTGACCACCACACATTTGATTTTATAATGGGTGTAGATGTAATTACCCTCTGATTATCTTGTGTAACATGTGCTCCTGGTCCTCATGAATAACCTGTGGTAAAATGGACAACAAAACATTTATGCCATTGAGACTCAAATAAACAATATACAGCACACACTGGCTGCTCATGTGGGCCTGTTTATTATTCTCTGGTTTCTGGTTGATTGGCACAAGCCTTTAGCTTTAAATTATTCGTCTTTTGTTATTTTTAAAATTAAACAGGCTGCTGTCATATCCAATAGATAATAATAGACAACAAGTTGCTTATGTGTAGAGTATTAATCATAAAACAGGACAGACTGTACCAGTACCAGTACAAAGTGTGTCACGGCTTTCACTTGTCAGGACATTGCCAGGCATTTGCTTCCAATAAGACTGCATCGCCACAAATCCAACTGCGTAAATGATCATAGCAAAAGTAAATGGTACAAACTCATTTTAGGAACAGTTGCTGGCTGAAGCAGCTCCTTAAAAAAACACACTGCGTAATCAATATTACCGCAATTCCCGTTTTCTGTTTTGATGTGTTAATTTTACAACTTGACATTATACCGAACTTCAACTACCCTTAAGCAGTCCCATAATAACTTTACTCAACCAGTTCTAATTGTAATTATATTTTAAATTTCTTTTAGTGCATAAAGCTCTTTATCAATCATGCTGTTTGACATAAAACTGCTTCATTACAGCTACACCTCGTTAGTCTAGGCAATGCTAATGAAGCAACCCCACAATCAGACAAAAATCATGCTGAAGGAAATGCGCATCATTAGTTCCAGCCTTAATCATCAAGAAATTCTAGTTCTTAATGATGATGCTCCATTTCCTGACACAGCTCATGCACTCATTGGGATCATCTAACTTAATAATGCGGCAGACTGCAAGAAACACGGGGCTAACGCAGGTTTATAATACTGTAGGAAAACAGGCTATATTACCAAATTCACTCTGCTCTTCACAGTTCTATCTTCTAGTGTGTTAGACAGCCTTTCTGAGGTCGGATGGAACACGTGGAAATAATTATTGCCAGCCAGGCAAATGCAACAATACAGGGTTTTGAGAGCTGGAACATACTCAGTGGCTGAGATGACATCATCAAACCACACGAACAGCCATCTGAACTGAAATATCTTTCAGATTTTCATCTCGTCTTGTTCAATGAACAGAGCTTAAATCCTTTCTGTCTGAGAGAAGGCATGTGATAGTAGCAATTGACCTCTGCAGTAGATCAGCTGCTAGCTGTTTGCAAAGTAAAGAAGGGATATGTTGTATATATAATATAGAAACAGAAAGTGAGGGAACAACTCAACGGGTCTGGCAGCGTCTGTCAGGACAGAAACAGAGTTAACGTTTCAAGTCCAATATGACTCTTCTTCAGAAGAATATGTTGCATCCCCTTCGGTCACTGCAGATTCAAATATTTTCTTACACACACAATGGGGTTATGAACCCTCCGGGGTTGGCCTGGAGTCTCCAGGAATCTCTAGGATAATGTTGTGAGGAACCTAGGAGATAATTATCTGAAGAGAAAGGATTTGCGAGGCTATGGAGAAAGGGCAGGGTGAATGGGACTAGTTGGGAATTACCCGTGCAGAGAGCTGGTGCTGAAACGACAGACTGAATGGCCTCCTCCCGCTGTAACTGATCTACGCTTCTATGAAATCTCAAGGGCTGTAAAAACACTTGTGATTTTCCTTTTGTTTTCTTTGAGCTTTTTTTATTTGTTATAAAAGAATTGGCGATGTATTGTTAATCTGGTAGTCAAGAACCATTCAATTTGCTGACCAAGATTCTGCTTGCTTTCTGATTGGTGAGGTTAGGAGTGACAGGTGACCAATGATGTGGGTTGGGGGGGTGGTGGGGGCTGCTGTTGAATGTCATGTGATAAAACCTCCAGGAAAACGTCCAACCAGAGTTGGCAACCCAACTACCCTATTGTATTTTAGAAACAATGGGCAGGATTTTACGCGTCAGCGAGCAGAGGGCAGGGCCCGCTCACCGACGCGTAAAATGACACGCGGTGATGTCACCCCGCCACATTTAAATTTTCAGGAAGGTGGGGGTGCAGCAAAATCAGCTGCGGGCCCAACGAACTGTCAATGGCCACTTGAGGTCATTGACAGGATTATTTAACCAATTAAGGGACCTGCCCGTCCAACCTTAAGGTTGGCGGGCAGGCCAGGAGCCGCAGCGGGGAATAGAAAAAACATGAAACCTCATCCACCGGTAGGATGAGGCTTCATGTAGGTTTTAAAAAATTTTAATAAAGTTTTTGTGAAAATTATGGACATGTCCCAACTCATGTGACATTATCACATGAGGGGTCCTGTTAGGGAAATTTTAGTTTTCTATTTTTAGGGTTTTTACATGTAGAGCCAATCTCCCTGAGGCTGCACTTACCGTCAGGGAGATGAGTGCCATCTTTCGTGTCCATGCGCGCAAGACCACACTCCTGATTTTGGGAATCCCCCCCCGCCTGCATAGGGAGCTCACAGCGCTTCTGTGCGGACGTCATGTTGGGAGGGCCTTAACTGGCCCACCTACATAAAATGGCACCGCACCCCCAAATGGGGGTGCCGATCGGAAGTGCGCCTGTGCATGCCCACCCTTCAACTTTGCCCCCGACGGGGGAAAAATGCAGCCCAATGTGTGGTCTATTGATTTACAACTAGTTCGAGGTGTGTTGAAGAAGCAAAGAACGTGCTTGAGCGGTAAATGAGGTCAAGGTGTTCGTGCTATTTGAAAAGCAGCGTGTACCTGAAGTCAGTCTTGCAAACAGATTATGAATTAACTGAGAGAAAGGGAGTGAGCGGGTTCTGCTACTGGAGGGGAAGCCGGTCTCTGATCCATTGCTTGGAGTGGCCCAGAGGTTAGATACCATTTCAAAAGCTACATATGGATTGAGAAATTCAAGCACGTTGTTCAGATTCCCTGGTGATTGTGTAGTCAGCAGTGGGTGGGGGAGACAGAAGATTCTGAGGAAACAGCCAAGGACACTGGGGAAGATGGTGGCGTAGTGATAGTGTAACTGGACTAGTAATCTAGACCTGGCTAATGGGTTACGGCTTCACATCCCACTGTGACAGCTGATAGAATTCAAATTCAATGAATGCATTTGGAATATAAAGCTAGCCTCAGTGATGGTGGCTATGACAGCTACATGTAAAAACTGGCTCTGGCTACCCGGTTACCCGTTCAAGCCTACATGCGACCCCACAGAAATGGGGTTGACTCTTAACTGCCCTAGCAAGCCACTGAGTTCAAGAGCAATTAGGGCTGGGGAACAAAGGCTGGCCTTGCCAGTGACAACCACATTTCAAGAAAGAATAAAAAAGTTGTAAGTAGGCAGGTGAAATCGAGTAAGCTCTAGTTTAGAAGCAATCATGAGGGAACTGGTTAGATGGTTTGGAGTGTGACAATAAACTCAACACTTTCTGGCTGAGGCAGTGAAGCCCCCACAACTGGGGTAGCTAAATAGTCCTTACTGACTACAGGCCTTAAGTCAGCCTCACCTCTCAAAAAATATTGGTGTTTGTGTTGCTGCTGAGGGGTCAGTTGTGCTCACATCCCTGCAAACATGATCTAACTGTATGATTACTATGGACTACCCCTGTTCCTATCTTCCTAAAGTATATCCTGTTCCTGGAATGCACTCCTATCGTGTGCATGAGCTATGAACGAGATAGCAATGAGGTGTTTACAGTAAATGAGACTGAGTTCTGTATCACAGTAAGAAGCAAAGCAATTCCACATGCCTTCTGCTGATTCTACGAGCATACAATTCCCAGCAGAACCTTAAGCACATCTTTTAAATGAACCTTCAAACATAGCCTGCTGTTCAGCGTCATTTCACAGATGGGCGTGAATTATTACTCAGAGTTCCTACACGTGTTAATGTTGTTTCAGTGGGCACTAAAGCTACCAGTGAAGCTAAAACCATAATGAATCTGTTCTAATTTGAACAGAGAAATTGAGTCGATTGATTGAATTTTCTATTTTGGATATATAGAAAGATCTACCTGTAAGTTATATTAAATCTGGAAATGTTGTTTCATTGGAAATTTAATTTCCTGCAATTTTCTATGTTTTAAGACTCACAATATGAAATTGAATCATTTTGTTGAAAGAAGAATGAGGATAATACAATGAGTATATAAGGCACCGTCTTATGGCTGTCTGTTACAGAAAGACATAAACACCTTTGGATGGAATTTGTTTGCAATGGAGACCTCCAATGGCCCAGGGCCAGAGAGGTATTCTAATAGGAAACATTCCCAAGCTAGGAAATTACTTGTGGTGACCTTTCCCTCTTCTCACCATCAGGCTGAGTTTCATACCCTCAACCTACCTGTTTCCACCGAGACCTTGAATCATTGCGTTGATACCTGCAACACCTAATTTACTTTATACCACTCGGATAATGGACACAGCAACCTTGGAAGTTTTGAATCACACGTAAATGTTTAACTGAAATTATCAGGATTCGCAAAACATTTTTGAATTGTGATTAGTTTAGGGGCATTAATTCCAATAAGCAGATTGCATCTGAAATCTAAATTCTCCAGTGGACTCCATATGTGGACAGTTGGATTGACCACAAATAGAATTAAATGTAGAATAATTGGCAATAGAGAGTCAAACATAAGGCTACAATCTAATCTCAGAGTTCAAACAGTGTCAAAACTACAAGACACAGGCTCAAGCAGTTTATGAACATCATCTGAACCCTAAAATTAGATTTCATCCTTGCAATTTCTCCTAATAAATTTTCAAATGTACCTTGAACAATTCAAATGAAGGCTAAGGCTCAGATTTTTTTTTTGTGTATCCCGAGTTTGAGATGTAATCTGACAGCTGAAAATAGCAGAGTGTGCTGTTCACAACAGGGAAATTCAATTTGTCTGGGGATGTAACTGTTGCATATTTTTAAAGAAATTATTTATGGCTTAATCTAGAGGACGTTTTTTTGAGGCTCGGTTTTATCCCTGGGCATGTTCAAAGTTGGTGACATGTAGGGACGGAGAATGAGAGGCAGAGAGGGTGAGATGTTGGAGGATGAGTTGTACGGAGGGAGAGTGGACACTTGCTGAACGCTCTTTAGATAACACTTTCTGGCAGCCAGGTTGAACAGAAAGGCTGCCCCATGATTGTCTGATGGCTTCCAGGAGGCTTTAGTCAAGGGAGTGAGTGGGAGGAGGGAGCAAGTGTTCCTGAGAATCCACAGTGGTGTCTCCAATGGCAGGATGATGCTGGCATGGACAGAGGTGGAGTAAGGGGTCAGTGACCCTGGCATCACTCCCAGAACTTGACTTCAGTTTGAACAGAGGTTCTGTAAACTCATACGAGTGGCAACAAGTGAGCAATTTCTCCCCCTCAAAATTAACTGACACCACCCCATTAACTCTATTTCAGCACTCCTAACAATTCACTCACCTCAGTCACAAAGACACCACTGCAACACCCCGGTTTCTCCTTCAAAACACACTCGCCTCTTCTCTCTTTGGCCATAAAGTTTTTCACCCCCTTAGAGTGTCCCAAAGTGCCTCTCAGTCTATGAATAGCATTTTGATGTGGTCAGTTGTCTTGGTGGGGGTGGTGGTGGAGTGGGGGGTTGGTGGAGTGGGGGGTGGTGGTAGAATGGGGGGTTGGTGGGATGGTGGTGGAGTGGGGTTGGTGGGAGGTTGTGTGGGGTGGGAAGGGGGTGGTGGTGTGGGGGGGTGTAGTGGGGTGGGAGGGGGGTGATGGGTTGGTGGGGTGTTTGTGGAGTGAGAGGGGGCTTTGGGGTGGGATGGAGGTGGTGGGGGGTGGTGAAGTGGGGGATGGTGGAGGGGGGGGGATGATGGTGGGGTGGGGGGTTGGTGGGGTGGTGGGGGGTGGTGGGGTTTGGGGGTGATGGTGGGGTGGGGGGTTGGTGGGGTGGTGGGGGGGTGGTGGTGGAGTGGGGGAGGTGGTGGGGTGGGAGGGGTTGGTGAGGTGGAGATTTGGGGGGATGGTGGGGTGGTGGTGGTGTGAGAGTGGGGTGGGTGGGTGGTGGGGTGGGGGGTGCGGGATTGGTGGGTGGGGGCGATGTGGTGGGGGGGTGGTTGGGGTGGGAGGGGTGGTCAGGTGGTGGGGAGGTGGTGGGGTGGGAGGAGTGGTCAGGTGGTGGGGGGTGGTGGGGTAGTAGAGGGTGGTGGGGTGCTGGGGGGGCTGTGGGGTGGGAGGGTGTAGGGGGTTTGTGGGGGGGTGGGGGATGATGTGGTGGGGGGATGGTGGGGTGGGAGGGGGATGGGGGGTGGTGGTGTGATGGGGGTATTAGGGGGCTGCACAAAACCCTGTTTTTCTCTAAGCACTGGTGAGATGCAAAGACATATTACTGAGCACTTTTACAGAAAGGTGGATAGCAAATCAATACTCCCTAAGCTAATAAGGGATATTTGAAGTGTGGTCACGGTTGCAATGTCGGAAATGAGATGCCCTCAATTTGTGCACAGCAAGTTCCCACAATGTGATAATAAAGGATAATGTGTTTTTGTGATGTTGATTGAGGGATAAATATTTTTGGAACTTTGTTTTTTACTGTTTGTTGGCAGGTTGTAGACATGGCTCTCAATTCCAGTATTTATTGCCCATCCTTAATTGCCCTTAAGAAGGTGATGATGAGCTGCCACCTTAAATACAACTGAGTGGCTTGCTAGGCCATTTCAGAGGGCAGTTAAGAGTCAACCACATTGCAGAAGCCCTGGAGTCACATGTGGGCCAGACCAGGTAACAATGGCAGACTTCCTTCACTAAAGGACACTAATGCACCGGATGACAATCTGGTAGTTTCAGAGCCACCAATTTAATCAATTAAATTTAAATTTCACCAGCTGGACACGGTGGGGTTTGAGCTCATGCCTCATGAGCATTAATCTAGGTGTCCAGTCACATAAGCACTGTAACAGCACCCCTCGAGAGCTCTCAATAAGTCAAGCTGCCCACCCTAGCCATATCAATGTCTCCTTTGTATTGTTAGAATTTATGTGGATTCCACCATCAAAATGCAGGTCAGATAGGGTTCAACATTTTCACTTCTAGTTAATCTTCATAAACAAACCCAGATCTGGCCATCAGTTTTTATTTCCCTCTGATGCCAGCTTTTATAACATGTTATTAAAGTCCCAGTTACTGTTTGTTCTTCTGTTTCTGTTCAATGTGATAGTTGGCATGGGGCCCTGTAACAGATCATTGAACCACCAGCCTTGCAATAAATATCCACATGCCAGTCCTCACAACATATTCTGAACAGCGGGCAGAATTGTAAACAGGAACAAGTGATTGGAATTTAGAGTTCAGCAACAAGCAAGGGCTTCCACTACTAGTAAAACTCTGGATGTATTAAGACCACTCGTGATCTTGACTTATCATCCCTTTATTGTCTCCTCACAACCCCCGCCTGTAGCTTCCACCGTACGATCAGCAGGAGGTTCAGTACACGCCATCATAATAGCACTGAACATATGCCCCATTTATTTCCCCATTAGGAAACCTAATCAAGCAGCTACGCACCACTAAACTGGCCAAAAGTTGGACAAATAGTCAACCCCCCGCCTCACCCCAGACTGTCAGAGTTCAGGCAAAGTGTCTCCCATCTGCTGTGCAGTCTCAGCTGTTATATTCCAGAAAGCCAGTTGGTGAAGGATAGAACAGGAGCCAATCTTTATACACTTGTATATTTATTTAAAGAGTCACACATTACAAACACACACCACCTAACCCCAATAACCATAGTTTTAATCTGTGTCTATTTATAGGGGCTCAAGGCTCAAGTTAATGCCCACTAACTGCATACAATTAAACAAAATTAATATGCAATTAGTTTCAGTGGCTCTGATGTCTGCCTGCCAACAGATCACTAGACTGCTAGACTTAAAACAGCACTGTTCTCCGTTATCTAAGCTAACAGTCCAGTGAAGTATTAAAGGAATGCTGCACTGTCGAAAGTGCTGCGCTGTCAGAAGTGCTGCACTGTCAGAGGCACAGTCCTTTGAGGTGAGATGTTAAATTGAGGCCCCATCTGCCTTGTCAGGTGGACATAAAAGAATCCTTGGGACTATTTTGAAGAATAACATACAGGGGAGTTATTTCTGGTGTCTTGGCCAATATTTATCCCTCAGTCAAGATCACTAATAAATGATTATCTAGTCATTATCCCCTTGATATTTGTGGGAGTTTGCTGTGTGCGAATTGGCTGCTGCATTTTCTGCACTACAACAGTGACTACAGTGAATTGGTTGTAAAATGTTTTAGGGACATCTTGGGGATGTGAAAGGCACTTTGGAAATGCAAGACTTCCTTTTATTGCTCAACTTCTTGAAGCAAGTACATCCGGATGATTTCTCTATTGAGAATGCCACAATCTCACCACGACCAGAACAATGAAAATGGGTTCAGCTCCACCACTAGAAAATACAAATCACAAGCAGCAACCCATAACAGAAGATTAATGATTGAGCTATCTTTACAGTCACTCCAAGATACCAATTTCTGCTGGAGTGACAACTTTTTCTATAAAATGACAGAAATATCATAGAAAAGCTATGGCACAGAAAGGGGCCATTCAGCCCCTCTCTGTGCCGGTCAGAAAAAGATGAAAAAGAAACTAGCCCCTCATTTTAATCCCATAACAATTTTGAAATTTTTCCTAAAAATTTAAATTAGTGCAGTTTCAAGTTTGATTCATAAATCATTTCTAATAGAAACTCTTGATAAAATGCATCAGCTCTTTAAACAGAAGGCAGAAGATTCAAGTACATTTTAAGACCTTATGGCAATTATTAAAGATGGTAAATCAGTAGCAGAGCGCCATGGGGCCTATGGGTTATGGCTATGCACTGAGACCAGAGCATAAGTATAAAATAATGCTATTTTATCCAAGAAACAATTTTGCAGCCCAAAGGCTGAATTGCAGTGTAGCTTGCACCGAAAATTTCATTATTGACTCAGCAATCATGTTAAAGACATGCAAGCATGTAATGATCATGTAGCAACAAAAATAGACAAATAAATTCAGCAGGTAAGAGGGATGTGGTAGAAGGGATATTAAAAGAAGGGTAATGTTGAATTAAGATTATATTAAAATTACAAACTAATACACAATTCCTACATTGCAGACACTGAAGTGCAACAAATGTCATCATTTAAGCATTTCATTGAGAACCCAAACCAGGTAAGGAATGGGGCTACATTGATGCCTTTCTGTCCTGCATCTTACGGCCATGAATTTAGTCAAACTTCTGAATTGCCTTGATTGCTCTGGGTTTGGTGGGTTCGGGGTTGGAGTGGGGTGGTAGGGGAGGGGGAGGGACGGAGGGTGGCGGGAATAAAAGCTCCAAGCATGCTCAATCTGAGTGTGCATGTTAATAGAATCTGAGCCAGTTGTTGAATCAGAAACCAAGACACGGGGGTTTTCATTATTGAGAGAGTTTATTGACTTGTTCGGTCTCACAGTTCTCCTCCCGCACAACAGAGTCTCAGCTATCCCCTATTTATTTGTGCTCAGATATCCATCATCTGATTCTCTTAACCTTAACAATATAATTAACAAACCTTAACAATGTAAGATAGGACATTGATACCGCATGGGTGGTGAGTGAAATGTTGCATTTGAATTTTTTCGTACTGCGCGTATATTTTACAATGTGTTCTAAGCGAGGCGGCTGAACCTCCTTTTAATAATCTGTGACTGTGTGTACTGGAGAGAGAAAAATAGCAGCGGAGAAATGGTTAACTAAAAAGACGGAAGTCTTGGAAGCTCCATAATCCCTTTCAGTTTTGGATGATAGGAGCAATTTTCCTCCCCCTCTCACACCAGTACAAGTCAGGCAGTTGTGCATTAAATAGCCGTCTGACTTGAGTGTAGCTAAAGCCAGACGTGTTTCTGGGGTTGGTTCATTTTCATGTTGTGGGCATGCTGTGGCCAAGGTTTTTTTCTGGAATTCAGCTCGCATCCAGTAGTGTGAAAGCATTGAAGTTCTGCATAAAATGGAGGTTAGACTTAAACTCTTCCAAAGTTTTGCTGCCTGTGTCCTAACTTGTCCTGTCCCATTCACCCATCATTCCCTCTTGACCTACACTTGTTCCCTTGAAGCAGCACCTTTTCCTTATTTTCAAATCCTTCCATGGCCTCGACTCTCCCTGTCTCTATAATCTCTTCAGCCCTACAAACTGCCAACAAATCAGTGCTCCTCCAATTCTGGCTTCCTCAATGTTAATCACTTCCCCCTTAGTAGCTATGCCTTCAGCTGCCTGGGTCCTAGGCTTTGGAATTCCTTAAACATCTCTGCCTGTCTACCGCTTTCTCCTCCTTTAAGACACTACTTAAAACCTACCTCAATAGCCAAGCTTTTGGTCACCTGTCCTAATATCTCCTTATGTGGCTCAGTGTCATGTTTTGATTTAGAACACTCAAGTGAAGCAAGTTGAGATGCATTATCCTGTATTAAAAGCGCTCTATAATTACAAGTTTGTGATTGTTGTTATTAATGAACACCTTTTTTTAAAAAAAGTAAGCCAAACACTGGGGTTCATTTCTAGAGGGATAGTATTGGAAAGCAAAGAGGTTACATCAAACTTGTATTAAACCTTGGCTAGACCACAACTGGAGTACTATAAACTGTTTTGGGTTCATTTTATCAGAAGCACATAGAGGCACAGAGGGAGGTGCATAAAAGATTCACAAGGATGATATCGAAACTGAGAGGGTGTACTTATCAGGTAACACCACGACATGGAAGTTCCCCTCCAAGTCACTCACCATCCTGACTTGGAGATATATCACCGTTCCTTCACTGTCGCTGGGTCAAAACCCTGGAACTCCCTCCCTAACAGCACTGTGGGTGTACCTACATGACATGGACTGCAGCAGTTCAAGAAGGCAGCTCATCACCACCTTCTCAAGGGCAACTAGGGATAGACAATGAATGCTGGCCCAGCCAGTGCTGCCCATATCCCAGGAACAAATTTAAAAAATGAAAGGCTAAACTGGCTAGGGGTGGGATTTTCTGGCCCAGTCTCATCAAAAGTCAATGAGCTTTTGGCTGGGACTCCTAATCTCCCATGGTGGGTCCCACCATGGCAGGGCCAGAAAGCCTCAGCCTAGTGCTTTTCCCATTAGGAAAGAGAAGGCTGAGTGTGTGACCTGTTAGAAGTCTTTCAAATTTTGAAAGGATTTTATCAGGTAGACAAAGAGAAGATGTGGGGGAGGCCTTTTGACTGTTTTGTCCAACCACAAACACTCAAAATGCACGCCTGCCAAGAACCATCAGGATTGGAGTTGAAAAGAGTCTTCTCATAATCTTCTCCCATTGGGAACTAAAATCTTGATTTTACTCTGTCTTGTTTTAGGATAAAACCTTGCTTTCAAATCAAAAGGTTGCCTACAGCACAGATCTTTCAAAATCCAGAAATGTATATTTGTTTTCCTTCCAGGACCAGAAATATTAATTTTCAAAGTAAAAGCTCAGTTTTCATCCAGTTTTGACAGCATTATTTGACGCGGCTCATTCTGATGATTGGCCCAGATCTGGGTTCTCTGAGGTTAAAATTAGAAATGTGGTTGCTTGGAGAATCCACTTAATCATTTAATTGTGATTTAAAGGGACAATGTCAAGTTTGCAAGAAAAAAAATGAACCATATTTGTCCAGTTTTATCAATAGCATAGATTACATGTGGTGATGTTCCTAGGTGTTGTTTCACAGAGTGTATGATTACATTAGATCACTAGACGTGTGCTGGACCCAGGTGGTTCAATTGGGTTCCCTCCATCCTGGGTGTTCCCCATCTCCCATTGTGTGAGTCACTGGTGGTCTCTTTAATGTTAAGTGCTGTAAATGGTAATGAAAGTAGGTTTATGAAAGAAGCCAGTAATGCGTTCACTATAACATAAAATAACTGCTCTCCGATGACAGTTATGGAAACTTCTCAGTGCAAGCTCCAACTAACTGGAAGAGTGCCCCATGGGACGCTCTCTCAACATTGGAATTATTAACACTTTTAAGTGCTGTAGGGCCTTTGGAGATTACTACTCACAGCTCCTATCTGCTAGGGAGCAACATAAAGTCCCCACCTCCCAACATTGAAAACCTCCCATAAGCAATAGGAACACAGGAGACTATTCAGCCCCTCGAGCCTGTTCTGACAGTCAATGGCTGATCTTTATCTTAACTTCATCTACCTAATTTGGTCCTTTTACTCTTAATATACTTGCCTATAACAAAAACCTGTTAATCCCGGTTTTAAGATTCTTTGATTGACCCCTCAGAGGGACAGAGTTCCTGATTTCCACTATCCTTTGTGTGAAGAATTGCTTCCTGACATCACCCCTGAACAAATTCACTCTAATTTTAAGGTTATGTCCTGATGCTCTGGAGTACTGACCAGAGGAATTAGTTTCTCTATATCTCTGCTTTCAATTCGCCTTAAACATTTCAATGAGATTGCTCTTTAATCCACTACACTCAGGGAAAACAGTCGTGGTCTATGCAACCTGCCCTCTTTTAGCCTTGGTATTATTCTGTGCTGCATTCTCCCCTTGTACCCTTCCTGAGATGGGCAGGAGCTACACCCACTCTCCCACTAGTCAGGATTTTACACTGTAAATTTCTGACGCTAAGTTCGAGATTGTGCATGTGGGGAATCTACTGCAAATTATTGAAATGTTAATAATTCACAATAGATAAACAAATAGCTACTGTATCTTCTATATTTTTAATTTCAATACAAGAAACATTAATATATAAAAAGCCACCTATAGCAATTGGCCTGCATTTTGTTCTATCAGTTTTAATCTAAATATGATCGTTATTAAATGCCTTTTATGCTGTGGAGCTCTGGTGTTTAGAAGAATGAGAGGTGATCTAATTGAAGTATAAAATTCTTTGAAGTACAGGGTAGCTTGCTGAGAGATTGTTTATTTTCCCCTTGGCTAGAGAGTCTAGAATGAGAGGTCACAGTCTCAGGGTCAGGGGTTGGCCATTTCACACTGGGATGAGGAGGAATCTCTTTACTCAGAGAGTTGAGAATCAATTTGGAATTCTCTACCCTAGGGATCTGTAGAGGTTCAGTTATTGAGTAGGTTCAAGTCTGAGGTTGATGGATTTTTGGACACTAAGGGATACAGGGATATGGTGGGAAAACGGATCTGAGGTGGAGGAGCAGCCGTGATCTCATTGAATCATGGAACAGGCTCATGGGATGGCTTTGCCTACTCCTGCTCCTATTTTATACGTTCCTATATTCTACCTCTCTTCTGACAACACAGAGCTCCACAAGTCTGACCACCCTGCAAGGAATTTATCCATTTAGTCATCCCTACAGCTTACCTGAACATCATCACCAAACCTACTGAAAAAGGTGATGTTGTTGTTGTCTGGCTTTCCGATCTCTACCAAGCAGAGGTGAATGCCAACTCTCTCAACAAGCAGCAGCTCAACCGGACCACTTCCAATTTCCATTGAAGAATGGACCCCCTGATACCTGATTCCTGGGTTGACACTACCTTCCTCTGGATCATGACCCTCTACTGAACACAAAGCTATTGCTTCCCAGACTGTCACTGGCCTCATATCCTCTGGAGATCTTCCCTTCACAGCCTCCAGCCTCTTATACTCGCATAACAACCCATATCTACCTCCTTCCCAAAACCCACCAACAGGACTGTCCTAGCTGATAGACCCGTCACTTTAGCCTTTTCCTACTCCACTGAACTTATTTCTTCCTATTTTGACTCCACCCTTTTCTCCCCTTGACCAGTCTCTTCTTACATATCCGTGACTCTTTGACACCCTGCATCATTTCAACAATTTCCAGTTTCTTGGCTCTAACCGCCTCCTCTTCACTTTAGACGTCCAATCCCGCTACGCTTCTATCCCCCACCAGGACGGTCTCAGAGCTCTCCAATTTATCCTAGCAGAGGCCCAACTGGTCCCCATCCACCACCACTCTCCCCTGCCTGGTTGAATTTGTTCTTACTCTGAACAATCTCTCTTTCAACTCCACTCACTTCCTCCAAATATAAGGTGGTGCTGTGGATACTTGCATGGGTCCTAGTTATATGCCTGTTAGGTATGTACTTTATTCCTTGTTCCAATGTTACTCAGACCCCCTACCTCACCTCTTTTTCCGGTACACTGATTGTACTGGTGCCTCCTCCTGCTCTCGCCATGAACTGGAACATATTATTTGTTACCAATTTGCAGCCTTCCCTCACCTTCCCCGCATCCATCTGACTCTTCCCTTCCCTTCCCTGTCTCCATTTCTGGGGATAGTCTGTCAACCAATGTTCATTACAAGCCCATGGACTCCCACAGCTACATTGACTACACTTCCTCACACCCTGCTTCCTGTGAGCGCTCTATTCTGGTCTCCCAGTTTCTCTGTCTCTGTCACATCTGTTTGGACGATGCAACGTTCCATATTAGCACTTCCTCTATGTTTCCCTTTCTCTTCAACCAAGGAATCCCCCACCATGGTTGACAGGACCCTCCACTGTATCCAATCCATTTCAGACACTTCTGCTCTTACCACTTGCCCTGATAGGTTTCCACTTGCCCTCACCTTCCATCCCAACAGCACCTGTATTCAACAGATCATCCTCCATCATTTCTCGTAGAGGCATTATGGCCACCATGATGCCACCACCAAACACATCTCCCTCTGCCCTCCTCTTTCCGACAGGACTATTCCCTACATGACACCCTGGTCTGCCCCTCAGTCACCCCCAACACCCCCTCCCTTTCCAAAGTGCAGGAGATGCAGCACCTACCCTTCTTTCTTCTCCCTTCACACTGTCCAAGGCCCCAAACACTTTCCAAGTGAAACAGAAATTTACTTATTTCAATTTGGTCTACTGTATTCGCTGCCCCCAATGTGATCTCCTGTACACTGGGGAGACTAAACGTAGGCTGGGTGACCACTTTGCGGAACACCTCCGTTTAGTCCGCAAGCATTTAGTCCTCGGGCTTCCTGTCACTTATCATTTCAATTCTCCACCTTGATCCCACTCTGACCTTTCTGGCCTTGGCCTGCTGCACTGTTCCAATGAAGAGCAATACAAGTTCAAGGAACAGCACCTCACCTTGTAATTAAGTTCAACAATTTTAGAACCATCTTGTTTTGTATGTCTTTCCTTTTTTATGGCTTGGTTTCTGCCTTGTATACCTTTCTTAATTCCCTTTCCTTGCATTCGAATGGCTGCCATTGAGTCATTTACACCCTATCTCGGCACATTTTTCATTTCTCCTACTTTACCCATGACCACTTTCTTTGACTTTTGAACCATGAAAACCTTTTGTCATTTAATCGCTCCACCTGATCACAGACCTTCCTTTTTGTTCCCCTTTACTCCCAAACCCCCAACTTTTATAACGGCGAAAACCTGCGGATGCTGGAAATCCTGAAACAAAAACAAAAAATGCTGGAAAAGCTCAGCAGGTCTGACAGCATCTGTGGAGAGGAAGACAGAGTTAACATTTCGAGTCCGTATGGCTCTTCGTCAGAGCTTCATTCTAAATATTCTAACATTCCGCAGTTCCAATGAAAGGTCACAGACTTGAACCATACAGCCTTGTAGCAGCGATGGCATTCTCAGCTGCAGAGCCAGCGAGACCCCCGCCCCCCCCCCACCCCACGTCGCCTCTTTTCAGTGAGGCCCCCTGGTAATAGGTGCTAATCGGGCAGTTGACAGGCCAGTGGCGGGCTTTTCCCCAGAGCTAGGACCCTGGGGACAGAAGACCCGCTGACTGACAATTGCCGGCCAGAGGCCATCCAGCTCTTTTGAGCGGCAGTGACCCTGGAGGGGAGGTGACTGCTGCCGGACCGACACCCACCCGAGGCCCTCAAACTTCCAGGCCACAGGTGAGTGAGTCAGCAGCAAGGGCGGAGCGTGGCGTGGGGGGTGGGGGGGTAGGTGGAGTTGGGGGGCGTTAGTCCCAACTCCCCTCTCCCCCAACTTCCTGTTGCCACCTCCTTCGATTAGACAGAGAGTGCCTTTGAATAAGGGACCGCCCCCCCCATCCCAGGAGCCTGCAAGCCAACATGGCAGGGTGTGCCTGTAGTGTATGCCATGTGGCGAGCCGCCCCTTCCTGCCATTGGGTTAATGCCAACGGTGACCGGATGGGGGCGGGGTGAGACGACCCCAGACTTAATTAGGCTGGAGGGGCGCTAAAGCGGGTGGGACCCTCACTCGCCACCCTCCCGCCTGATTAAATGCTCCCGCCACCAAATTCACCATGGGGATGGGCATAAAGTTCACTGGTCAGCTAATTTTCTGGCCCCTCCCACCGGCAGGATCTTCCAGTCCCAACAGCAAAGTCAATGGACTTTTGAACAATTCACCTAATTTTCGGGCCCTGTCCCCTGCCAGGTGAGTTTGAGCAAGGCCTAGACTGTGAGGGAAAGGGATACGTCCTAGCTGAGCCCCATTGTCTGCTCTCCACAGGAACATACAGGCAGATTCCTCAGCCGGCATCATTCGATAAAAATGATGAGTAGAAAACCTTAATTATTTGAGCTCTCCCTAGACCAGCAGCACTGAGGCTAATAATATCACCCTTAACCGTGATTAAGATCAACTAATCTAACATAGGCTGAGATTTGAACTGAGCTCCTAATAGATCTGTGCAGCTCAGCTTCCCACAGCAGGATATGTACTTGCTAACTGAACGAGCGATATTGTGTGTATCTCAGGCTTTACGATGGGCCACAATAAAAATATAGAGACCTTTAGCATGATAAGAGGGCTCAACACAGTAGACATGGAGAAGGTGTGGAAGAGGCCGGAACTAATCAGAGATAGTCACTAATAAAGCCACCAGAAAATTCAGGAGAAACTTCTTTATCCAGAGAGAATGTGGGACTCACTATCACAGGGAGTAGTTGAGAAGTGCAGCAGATGCATTTAAGGGGACCCTGGATAAACATGAGAATGAAAGGAAAAGCGGGATATGCTGATAGTGAGAAGTAGGGTGGGAGGAGTCTTATGTGAAGCATAAGCACCAGCATGGACACGTTGGGTCAAATGGCCTGTTTTTGTGCTGTAAATTCTATGTAATCATCCCTCTGCCTAACCATATTGTTATATTCAGGATGGCTTTTTTTTAAAAACGCTGAAATAGATGTGGAGCAGGTCAGAACACCCAGCGCCTGGATTTGATCAGAGACTAGTAATTCCAGTTTCTGTCAGGGCTACACAGCATTTCATTTATTTCCTTTTTTCATTTTCCTTCATTTATTTCTATTTAAACAAAGACAGGATTGTGACACAGTCCAGAGGGGTGATCCTAATCAGCACCTGGGTATCTAGGGTTGGAGTATGCCATCGAAACTCAAAATTAAAGCAAAAGCTGCCCAAAATTTCATTTTATAATGCAATGAGTGTTTATGAGCTGGAATGCACTGTCTAAAAGGGTGGTGTTAGGAGACTCCACACTAAGTTCAGAGAAGGCTCACTAGACTGATTCCTGGGATGAAGGCGTTGTCTCAAGAGGAAAGGTTAAGAAGGTTGGGCCTATACACATTGGAGTTTAGAAGAATGAGAGGTGATCTTATTGAAACATATAAGATCCTGAGGGGACTTGACAGGGTGGATGCTGAGAGGATGTTTCCCTTTGTGGGGTAATCTAGGATTGGGGAGCACCATTTAAAAATAAGGGGTTTCCCATTTAAGATGGAGATGAGCAGGAATTTCCTCTTTCAGAGGGCTGTTAATCCTTGGAATTCTCTTCCCCAGAGAGCAGTGGAGGTTGGCTCATTGAGCCAAGGCTCTGTTGGACAAATTTTTGATTGATAAGGGAGCCCTGGGTTATGTAGTAACTAAATGGCATGAATCAAAGATCATTATTAAAAAAGTGAAGGGAAAGGTCAGATAAGTTCTCTTTCTGCAGAAGTTGTTATGAAATAGAGCACACTGTTAATCAGAAAATGGTTAAATATTGGGGAGGATTTTCCCCATGTCGCGTGGGCAGGTCAGGTGCAGGCACAGGCAGGCGCGAACCCGATCACCGCCAACGATCGGGTCTGCGCCACCATTTTACGCAGGCAGGCCAATTAAGGCCCATCCAGCATACTTCATGACTCCTGTGCATAACGGGAATGGGCTTGGAAAGGCTGCTCCCAATGGCTGGGCAAATGGCTCTGCAGAGGGACAATGGAGGTGACGCAGGTCCAGAGGGTAGTCCATCAGGACAGGCCAGGCTGGAGTGTAGGCCATCGGGGCAGGCCAGGCCGGAGGGTAGGCCATCCCAGAGGGTAGGCCATCAGGGAATGCCAGGCCAGATGGTAGGCCATCGGGGCAGGCCAGGCCGGAGGGTAGGGCATCGGGGCAGGCCAGGCCGGAGGGTAGGCCATCGGGGCAGGTCAGGCCGGAGGATAGGCCATCGGGGCAGGCCAGGCCGGAGGGTAGTCAATCGGTGCAGGTCAGGCCAGAGGGTAGGCCATCGGGACAGGCCAGGCCGGAGTGTAGGCCAGCGGGGCAGTGTGCCCTTCATGTTTCCGACGAGTGCCTAGCTGCCCTCCTGGAGGAGGTGGCAACACAGCGGGAGGTCCTTCTTCCAAGGGATGGGAGGCGGAGGCCTCCCCACCTGACCAAACATCTGTAGGAGGAGGTGGCCAAGAGTGTCGGCTGCCATGATGTGGTGCAGCGCATGTGGGTCCAGAGCCGCAAAAGGTTCATTGATCTCCTGCACTCGGGAAGGGTGAGTACCATGTTGCCTCAAGTCACTTAATGTAGCTTTAACCCTTCCCCCACCCTGCTTTTATGTTGGCCCATAGTACTTAGTCGAAGACTTGGTGTGATGTCCAACACCGTTTTTGCTTTGCTTCATGAATTTACTTTTGTTTGCTCAATAAATTTTGACATGTTGCCCTGCCTCAGGGTGATTCCTTACTTCTACATGTGGATGGGAAGCCATAATGTTATGAGTGAGTTGTTGGACATTGAGATTTATTGACAAGGGTCTTAGTTAATGTTATTACTCAGGCTGATTTAGCACTCAGGTATCGAGTGTGGATCCTGCAGCCCTGATGTGTGCTGAAGGTCCATCTGTGGTGGGCTAGCTGAAGGTTCTTTGGATTAAAGCCTCCCGGGTGTCCCAGTTGCCCTGGAGTATGCCCGGGTCAGCTTCTACCCCCTCAGCGTTCTCCTGTGCATGGTCCTCGGACTCACTGCTGGACTCATCGTATGCAGCCGCAGCCACTGCATCTACATTACCCACAGCATCACCCCTTTCCAGCGCAAGATTGTGGAGAGCGCAGCATGCAGCCACTATCAGCGAGACACGATCTGGAGGGTCCAGGCATCAGAAGCACATCTTGAGAAGACCGATGGCTCTCTTCACCACAGCCCTTGTGGTGCCATGGCTCCTATTGTACCGCTGCTCAGCTTCTGTTCTTGGATGGCAGAGAGGCGTCATGAGCCACCTTCTGAGGGGATAGCCCTTGTCACCCAGCAGCCATCCATCCAGCCGGGCTGGAGCAGTGAAGAGCCCCGGCACCTGGGAGTGCCTGAGGATGTAGGTGTTGTGGGAGCTGCCTGGGTACCTTGCACAGACTTGTAGAATCAGCATCCTGTGATCACACACTATCTGCACGATCATGGAGTGGAAGCCCTTCCTGTTGGCGAAGGCACCGGGCTCACCTGCTGGTGCCTTCATGGCCACATGTGTACAGTCTATAGCACCCTGGACATGGGGGAAGCCAGCAATGGCCGCAAAGCCTCTGGCTCACTGTGTCTGGTTGGCATTGTCCCAGTGGTAGTGGATGAAAGTCAATGCACACCTGAACAGAGTGTCTGTAACCTACTTGACACAAGTGTGGACAGCTGATTGGGAGATACCGCAAAGATCACCCACCAACCCCCGAAAGAAGCCAGAGGCATAGAAGTTGAGGGCAGCTGTAACCTTTAGAGCCACTGGCATGGGGTGTCCACCCACACGGTTCGCATAGATCTCAGGCCCAATCATCTGACAGATATAGTTGACTGTCTCCTTTGAGAGACAGAGCCTCCTTCGGCACTGCACCTCAGACATATTGCAGTAGCTGCTTCGCCGCCTGTATAGCCTGGCACCCTGGTTCTTCTGTGGCCTCTTCCGCCTTGCATTTCCAGTTGGCCCTGCGCCCCTTGTGCCTGTGCCTGTCCTCCCAAAGGTGGCTCCCCTGGAGGCTGAATGTGGACTCCTGGCCTCCTCCCCCTTCTGGCTCCCCTTGTTCCTCAGAGGAGGTGCCTCCAGTGGAGAGCACAATTCCCATTCCCAGGCTAAGGGAAGGCTTCCTGAAAGCTGCAGGCCCCAGAAATGATTTCCACTGCAGAGTCATGGCCAAGGCTTTTACTCCTGTCCTAGCAGCTGGTATGAGTTTTGAAGTCTTCCTGTTCAATTAGCCAAGTAAAAGTTACTTTCACACTTAAATCCCTCACATTTGCGACCCCACTCACCCCTCTTATCCCGCCCGTGGATGAGGTTTATATAGATGTCTCCTACCCGCCTGCCCGTTGCACCCATGCAACATCCTGAATATCGCACGGGCTGCAAAAAATCGAGATCAGTTGCTACTTCAAGGGCCTTAATTGGCCCGTTAATTGATGCACGCCCGACATCACCACATGTCATTTTACACACCAACAGAAACATTCTGGCCATTGGGAAGAGGAAAGTCTGAAGAGGTTTGGGAATATGACAGAATAAATGCGACTGTAAATGGATAGCAATTTGAGAAATGGCACGTTAGCACTTTAATGCTGTAAAGATCCATGATGCTATGAGGTCAAAAAAGAACTTCTGATCTGGGAATGCATGGGATTGATCAGTAGCTTTGTCCCTCACTTTTACCAATTTGGTGACTAAGTCAATGGACTAAGATTGGAAGCCAGTGTGAATGTCTGACAATTCATGTGCCTCCTGATCTTGGTCACCAGATGAAAACAAATTGAAGCATTTTTAAAATGGACTTAATTTTCAGTCCCGTTTTAGAAGTTGATTATTTTAAATGGATGCATCGCCGATAGCTTTCTAAAATAAAACTAGGCTATTGAGTGCTCATCGCTTGGTTAGAGTCAAGCGTTTATTACAGTTTTCAGGATGGCACTATTATAAAATACATACAAAAAGCAGAGAGAGCGGGAGTATGGCGTTGAGGTAGAGGATCAGCCACCATCATATTGAATGGTGGAGCAGGCTCGAAGGGCTGAATAACCTATTCCTGCTCCCAATTTCTGTTTTCTCTGTTTTTAAAGGCTGATATACTTTAGTAAATGCTATAGTATAAAATCAAATCATTCTATTTCAATAGCTAACAACTTAACAGAACTGAACTCATCCTTATTTATTTGTGTATCGCTGGTTAACAGGATAATGGAGGAGGAGGTGCCTAAAGCCATCCACAATTAACTAACAAATTTTCTTTATGAAACTTGGGGCTTTATTCATTTTTTTTCTACAGAAATTTATCAATATAAGATCAATTATAATTAAAATGCTTTCATAAACACAGGTGCATAGAAGATATGCTTTCTCAGTAATTAAAAAGCTAGCCATAGAATATTTTCCAAATTTGTGAAAGGAGGAACAATCATCTAATCCTCAAAATGGGGACCACTTGGGTGGGAAAAGAACAAACCATCTGGACGTTACCGCATTGCTGTTTGTGAGGGCTGGCTGTGTGCAAATTGGCTGCTGCATTTCCTCCAGGTCTCATGTAAATGCCAACCTATTGTAGGGAAAAATCTATAACCGTGGATTTTTAAGTGGGGAAAGCTTGATCTAAGTTCTGTCTTTTGAAAATTTGGGTAACTGCTGAGGTGACAACAGTAAGAGATTTATGAATTGCCTTAATCAGGCTTAAACCATGAATGCAAATTAAGTTAATTTCAACAGCAGACTTTCCTTTATTACCATATGCCCAATCTGAACGTAACTCATAGTATATTCCATGTATTATTATCGATGTCATTAATAAATTGTGCTAATTTTATATAATTTGCATGTTTATTACAGACCGCAAAAATAGTTATTCCTCTATCAATCAATATCATATTTGTTAAACAAACCGTGGAATTGGCATGTTTTAAAGTTGAAGAGGTTTGTCCAAAAGTTTTGTTCTCATTTTATTTCTCCTTACTCTTAGCACGCTGACTGGTTTTGGGATAATCTGCAAACTGTGATTGGTGGTCTAGTGTTTATGTTACTGGGCTAGCAATCCTAAAGCCCGGACTAGTGAGTTAGAACCCCACCACAGCAGCTGCAGAATTTAAATCGATTTCATTAAATCTGGCACCCGTAATAGTAACCGTGAAACTATCCAATTGTCATCAATACCCAGCCTGGCCTATGGAAATGTGGTCAATGCTTAACTGCCCTCTGAAATGATCCAGCCAGCCACTTGGGTGTACCAAACTGCTACAAAAATATCCAATAAGAATAAAGTTGGGCAATCTTCTTGGCATCAACCTAAGCACTGCACCTGACAAAAGACATACCTAGCCCATCCACCTGACCTAACAGTACCCAGAGCGTACTGACATTACACCAAGCGCAGTGATTCAAGAAGGTGGCCCACCACCAGCTTCTCATGGACAATAAATGGTGGCTTTGCCAGGCGATGCCACCTCATGAACAATTATTTTGTTGGGCAGTCCATTGAGTTATTCAACTGTAGTCTGCATCATAACACAGCCCAATCTTTTCGCCTTCCACCAGATGTACTGAGTGAGGCTTGAGTGTGGTATTTCCCACCTCCACCTTACCTAAGATCAGTTGACTCAACACAGGCTGGAAATATAAACCTGGGATCTTCAGAATCTCACAAGATATTGAACGGTTTTTTTTAATTCATTCATGGGATATGGGCGTCACTGGCTAGGCCAGCATTTATTGCCCTTGTTCAGAGGGCATTTAAGAGTCAACCACATTTGCTGTGGGTCTGGAAACACATGTAGTCCAGACCAGGTAAGGACGGCAGGTTTTGTTCCCTAAAGGACATTAGTGAAGCAGGTGGGTTTTTACAACAATCAACAATGGTTTTGTTATCATCATTATAGTTTTAACTTCAGATTTTTATTTAATTCAAATTCCACCATCTGCCGTGGCAGGATTCGAACCATGCCACTACGCCATCGCCTCCCCTGCACCTGAACTTGAATAGTTAAGGTTTCTGAAATCTCGTATTGGGGGGCATTTATTTGTGTTATATGTGCTTTGCATGAGGTTGTATGTGTAATCTCAAACTAAATGAAGCTGACTTGCACTACAGTCATGCCCAGAAAATGACATTTTAGATCATGTCTGGAAGTTAAAATCTGGCTGTTCAAAGGTTTGTTTTAATTTTATGCTTGTACTCCAAATGTATAAAATGAAGACTTTCTCTCTCACTCCTATCTGATAATGCCTCTCAGGTTGTTACCAAATCCAGCACATGTGTAATGACCCTTGGCAAATAGGTAAAATCTCCACACTGCTGAACACAGGGCTGTCCATCAAACAAACAGTCTTCCACTCTTGCCAAGCAGTTTGTGGTGTTATCAAACTCTACATGCTGTTCAAAAGGCCTATTAAGTGAAGCAATAAATCAAAGCTAAGATTTGTGAAATGTTCTTTTAATTAGGATTCCTTCTTTAAACATCTCACTAATTGAAGCCTTTGCATGTGTTCTCAGAACGGCACACAGTTCAACTCGGAATGACATTTTTG
Organism: Carcharodon carcharias; assembly: GCF_017639515.1. Taxonomy (NCBI): domain Eukaryota; kingdom Metazoa; phylum Chordata; class Chondrichthyes; order Lamniformes; family Lamnidae; genus Carcharodon; species Carcharodon carcharias. Next base: position 121,620,376 of record NC_054468.1, read on the forward strand.
ATGGACGATAAAAACTTTTTTTGGTTGGGGAGTTTCTAACTTTATTGCACGCTTCCCCTTTAGTACTAAAGCTCATTCTTTCGGCAAAAATATTAAGATAATTGTGATTTTAAAAAATAAGCTAGTTTTCATTATTGTTGCCCTGGGGTCAGGTTGGGGGCAGGGACAATGGTGGAGGGGAGGGGCTGTCTGTGGTAGAAAGGGCTACATCTATTGACTTGCACTCCCAGCCATGATTCAGCTGATAGCATTATTGCCTCGAAAGCAAAAGTTTTGGATTCAGGGCCCACTCCATTGGCTTGAGCCGAATACTATAAAGGCCAACACTCAACTACTGTACTGTCAGAGGCGCTGTCTTTTGGTTTTAAAACTGAGGCCCCTGTCTACTCTCTCAGGTGGTTGTAAAATGGCCATTGTTTTGAAGAAAAGCAGGGGAGTTCTCCCCAGTTCCATTGTTCCAGTGAAGCTCAATGCAAACTGGAGGAACAGCACCTCATCTTCCGACTAGACACTTTACAGCCTTCCGGACTGAGTATTGAGTTCAACAATTTTAGATCATGAACTCTCTCCTCCATCCCCACCCCCTTTCCGATTCCCCTTTTTTTCCAATAATTTATATAGATTTTTCTTTTCCCACCTATTTCCATTATTTTTAAATGTATTTCTATCCATTGTTTTATCTCTGTCTTTTAGCCTATTTCGATCCTTTCCCCCCACCCCACCCCCACTAGGGCTATCTGTACCTTGCTCATCCTGCTTTCTACCCTTAATTAGCACATTCCTTAGATAATATTACCACCGTCAACACCTCTTTGTCCTTTTGTCTATGACATCTTTTGGCTATCTCCACCTATCACTGGCCCTCTATCCAGCTCTAACTGTTTTCCCCCCCACCTCCCCACCTCCCCCCCTTATACCAGCCCATATTTCACCTCTCTTCTATTTTTCCTTAGTTCTAATGAAGAGTCATATGAACTCGAAACATTAACTGTACTTCTCTCCACCGATGCTGCCAGACCTGCTGAGTTTTTCCAGGTATTTTTATTTTTGTTTTGGATTTCCAGCATCTGCAGTTTTTTGCTTTTATCTTAGAGTTCTCCCCAGTGCCCTGGCCAATATTTATCCCTCAATCAACAACACAAACACAGATTATCTGGCCATCGCCACATTGCTGTTTGTGGGAGCACAAGTAAGACTGTCATGTTTCCTTCATGACAATAGTGATGCATTTCAAAAGCGTTTAATTGGCTGAAAAGTGCTTTGGAACATCCTGGGGTGGTGAAAGGAGAAATACAAGCCTTTCTTTCTTTCTAGTCGGTGGCTATAGTCTGTGATTGAATATTAGTATTTTTGCCAGAGCAGAGTATTCGCTTAGGCTGGGATTTTCCATCCTTATCGCGGGCTGGACCCCCGCGGGCGAGGCAGAGCCCCAGCCAGAAGCCCATTGACTTGCGGCAGGACCGGAAGATCCCAGTTGAGGGGGTTGGGGGGGTTGTGTGGGAAATCCCGCCCTTAGTTCCCGGGATTGACATTTTCTCCAATGTCCCTTCAGTCCCAGCTTTAGCCAACAAAATCAGTGATATAATTTTTTTTATTTATTTCTCTAAGTCACCCATTTCTCAGGAGAGAGAATAATGCGGCTCCCCTTGAGTTGGAAGTTCGCACTTTCTCTGTGAAACTGAGCCTCTCTGAGTAATGTTACCTTCATGAGCATGCAGCCAAATGGAAATGCACCCAGCAATGTGCCACAACTCCCCCAGATATGTGTGAGTTCCTGCCTGGGTCAAAGGGCAGCACAATAATGCCTAATGATCTGTACTTTTTGTCAAATTGTATAAAGACAGTTCAATTCCTGATGTGACCCGTCATAATTTATGTAATGGCGTATTGGATTTCCTTTACAGACTGAACATTTGAACTGTGCTGTTTTCCTCAAGCCCTGTTGTTCCAGCCACAATAATTTGTGAGGGTTTGTTTAACCCAATTTATAATGAGAAACACTCCAGCACTTTATCAGGGAGGCTAGAAACATTCCCAAGCTTTCGTCTTTTAAGGCTTCCTCGTGGAATGTCAGAAAACCGCGACAAATGGTTTCATCATTAAAAATTCAAATGATTCTAACATAGAAAGCACTGCGATAAAAAGAATTAAGGTGACCATGGGCTGGGATTTTTTTTTTCCTGCTCCGGAGACAGGACTGTGGGTGTGGGGTTTCAGTCAGTGTGCTAATTTCCTGCCTCCATCCCACTGCCGGGACGTTTTCCTGGAGGCAAAATCGGGGGCGGGGGGTGGATATGAGGGGGGCGTGGAGGTGGGGGCAGGGATGTGGCAGGGCTACCCTTCTGTAAGTGGCAGGTAGTCAACTGAGCTACTGAGAAGCCCTCATGTCAGAGGCCGAGAGGGGTTTCCCATTCAGCCCCTGGGCCCCAGAGGCAGCAGGGGACAGTGCAGCAGCCTGGAGGTGGTCTCCCGGCACCAGACTGGGTTGCCACTGCTCCGGGCAGGCTCAGAGGCCCTCCCTGCCTGCTGGGATACAGAACTTCCACTGTCCACCCTGTAGTGGGACTCAGCTCCACCTTCCCCTGGCCCAGCCCCCCACACCCAATGCCCCCCCACCCCACCCCACCCCACCCCCTCCCCGCACCCCCTGCAATGCCCGCACAATACAGTGGTAGCACAGCTGCGAAGGCCTTCTTAAAAATTTTGGATTTGATAAAGTTGGAGAGAGGCACCTCCATTTCGGGGCCCCCCCTCTCCCTCACCTACCTTCCAAATGGCGTCCTGCTGCTGCTTTTAAGCTGGAGAAAGCCTCCTTTTGGCCCCCCAGGCTTCGAGACCCCAACAGGTGACCTGAATTGGACAGTGAGTCCACCCTCTCGCCACTCACTGACCAATTAAAGGGAAATCACATTGTTTCCCACAGAGCGTGGACTTCGACTTCTAGGTGAGCTTAATAGTGGGGTTCGGAACCCCATAAGAAAACCCTGCCCCTATTGAGAACAGTTGCAAAGATAATTGTGCTAGATTCTGCATGTCCTGTTGCCGTGCTTGTAACTGTACCCTCTTGTGACCATTTCTGTATTTATGTAGATAAGGCAAACCAGAACAAACCAGCTCAGTTGGGTACCTGACTTCCGTGTGGCGCACAGTCCCTTTTGTCCTGCAAAGGTGCTAGAGTCTGGTGATGGGGATGGAATTACAGATTCCCTCGCTGAATAAATTTGGCTGGAGAAGTTCCCAGCAAACCAGCAGAGAAACTGTGAGGTTTTTTTTGCTGAGAAATGGGCTTGAAAATCCGGCCTTGGAGAGAAGATAGTTTGTACATGTCAGTGGACTGACCTTTGAAGATGGCTGCATCAACAGGTAATATTGGGCAACTGGGAGAGTATAGTTGTGACCAAGAGTATTGCTGTGTGTAGTGGAGTGCCCAGAGATGTTTTTCACTGTTAATAATATCCTCACTGTTCCTAATAAATCCAGCTGTTAGGTCATGTGGGAAAAGGAAAAGGGCGATCTTTTTAATGGAAGTCGGCCCAGGAGTGCACGAAATGCTTAAGAATTTGCTCTTCGCCTCTGCTAATCAAAAAGTCACGGCTGCTGTCAGACATTTTGAGTAAACTTCAGCAGCACAAGAGCCCCAGGCTATTGGATACTGCAGCACGGAATCAGTCTGCCACAAGGGATCAGTGAAAACATTGGAGAGTTTATCGTGGCTTTGAGAAAGCTGTCCATTCATTGTAATTTTCGAGAATTTCAAGAGAGAGCATTGCGGTGCAGATTTGTGTGCAGTTTGAGAAGCGAATGTGTTTGCAATAAGTTGCTGATGTTGCCAAAGTTCACTTCCGACATAGCTTGTCAAACAGCATTGTCCACGGCCATGGTGGGACGTGACTCGAGAGAAGTGAGTCACCTGCTGAAGTAAATAAGCTGCAGCTGAGTAAGCAGAAGGCCTAACTGACAACAGTTTGTACACAAAGTCCTGTTACCTGTGTTTAGGCCAATTCTGCACAGAATTGTCCATTTGTGAAGGCAGAGTGCAAGGAGAAGGAGCAGCTTGCCAGGCCATGTTGAGAGAACATAAATGGAGAAAACGCTGGCCGGAGGAATCGGCAGTCACGACACGCGGTTGTTGAACAGCAGCAGGTCGATGAGGGGTTGGATGAGACCCATATGATCCAAATCACAAGGACATCCAGTGGGAATTCGCAGGCATCGTGGTCCAAGTAGAGCTGGCTAGAGCTCCAGTAAACATGGAGGTCGACACGGGTGCATCAGATAGCGTGATTCCTGAATTGTTACACTGTGAAAATCTGTGTCAACATCAGCTGGAGAAATTACACATGGGACAGAATATTTCAATTTGGCAGGCCTGGGATCGGCCCGGAAACAGGGCGCCACCCATGACCTGTCCCCAACCGTGATTTCACACTGGCAGACCAATCTAAGGCCCGGCCAGTGTGAAACACAGGAAGGGTCGGGTGGGGGCGGGGGCGGGGCCTGTCGGCTGTGGGGTCCAATGGCACAGGAGGCAGAAGAACGTCTCTTCTGTCTCTCACTACCTAACGTAATGGAGGGAGGGCAGGTCAGGAGGGCACTTGTCTCCTTGCTTTTCGAATGGGTGCCTCGCGGTCCTCCTGGAGGAGGTGATTGCCAGGAGGGACACCCTTGTCCCCAGAGACGGAAGGAAGAGGCCACCACACCTCATGAAGAGGGCATGGGAGGAGGTGGCAGCACTGGTCAGCAGCCATGACGAGGTGCGGCGCACACGGGTGCAGTACCAGAAGAGGTTCAATAACCTGCTGCACTCAAGAAGGGTGAGTACCATGTTGGCATGGGTCAATGTGGAGAAGTGCTAAGGTTTGGCTGTTCCCCCTGCCAAACATGGACCTTGGGGCTACTAGAGTCTGAGTGCCAACTGTCAATGACACCGGAGCTGACCAAGAGGGTGAGGCCTGGCTGCTTGGATTGAGTGCCTTGCGGCTCGAAGGCCACAACTCAGATATGCCCTGTGAGATGTTCCTCAGCTGGGATTGGCCAGGCTGCGATGGTGCTGCAGGTAGAGAGTGGACTAATCAATGCTCCTCTGTGCTTTCAGGAGAAGACAAGTCATAACCAATTGGAGAGGTCATGGACAGACGGAGGGCAGCCCAACCTGCTGCTGCTCTCCCAATTTGATCAGGACACCCTCGAGCTGGAAAGCAGGCTTGCTCCCCATGCAACCGGGCGTGGAGAGGCTGGGGTGCCAGACGATGGGAAGAGCGCAGCGCACAGGGGTGAGAGTTTCCCAGCCTTTCTAGTGTAGCCTCTTCATTTATGGGAGCCTCAAACCTGGAGTCCCCATTGACCATTGAAAGATGATGGTACCATGATGCAGATCTCCATGGTCTCACCAGGGTGCCTGGCATGCACCGTGACAGTGTGATGACTTTAACTGATGACATGTCCTTGTTCTCCCTTTTAGGTTCGCCAGCAGGCATTTGATCTCAGGAATCCGAAGACCCATCCCCGACTCCAGAGACTGCTGTGCTTCAGCTGCACCTATGTCACATCCGGTCTCTGAACCAGGCACCAGTGCAGGTACCAGCACCTCAGTGGGTATTAGATCAGCGACTAGAATGTCAGTGCACAGTGGTCAGGGCATTTCACACTCGCTTGAGGTGCAGGCGGAGGCAGAGAATGCCCAGGGTGCTGGCAGTCAGAGGGCTGCTGGGGACCAGGATGATGTTGAGTCGAAGGTTGATGATGGGCCTCTGGAGCCGTCCATTATGCAGCAGATGCTGGAAGCCCAGTGGGATGTGTGGGAGGATCCAGCAGAGATCCTTGAGGTTCTGCGTGTCATGGTCTCCGTTGTGGAGGAGTCCATGTGGAGCAGGAGCACTGCGTTGACCCTCATGACCAAGCGCACTGCCTCCTACATTGAGAGAGTGGTGACTCTCATGGAGAGGCAGCTCCAGGGAAACGATCAGGGGTTCCTGGGGTTGTGCTCGGACCTATAAAACCCTCACACAGGCACTGACTTCAGCTGGTCAGTGTCAGTCTGGGAGATGGATGAGGCACTTAGTATCCCAGCTAGATGCCCGTCCATCAATGATAAGCAGGGAAGTCCAGAGTGACCTCATGTTGGCACACAACCTGCTTGTCGCTTCAGGGCGCTCCGGATGATGGCAGCAGCTCCTCTGCCCCTCTCCCAGTGACCGTGGCATCTGATGTGTCTTCAGCGACTGGGGAGATGCCAGCTGTGGCACTGGCCTCTCCCTCCCAGGCGAGGTCAACACAGCCTCCACTGGCCAGAGCATGATCACCAAGGCCAACAAGACAGCAGAGCCAGCAGGCTGTCTCCAATGCTGATGCCAGCAAGGGGGAAGGGGGCAGCATATCATCGCACTCGGAAACATAAGTTAAAGGCACCGTGAACATAAGAAGGACTGATCACGGGTAATTTTCTGTTCATTTATGTTTGGTTTATATGTCTGCTGATGTGGACATCAACACCAGTAATGGTAATGTCATTATGCATTCAATGTGACAATAACATTACATTTGCTTTTGTTCTGATGGCCTGAGTATTCTTCACCTTTTTTCTTTCTGGTGCCGGGTGCCAGCAGCCATCCATCTAACCGGGCTGGAGCACTGAAGACCCCCAGCACCTGGGATTGTCTGAGGATGTAGGCGTTGTGGGAGCTGCCTGGGTACCTTGCATAAACTTGTAGAATCAGCATCTTGTGATCACACACTTTCTACACATTCATGGAGTGGAAGCCCTTCCTGTTGACGAAGGCACCGGGCTCACCCACTGGCGCCTTGATGGCCACTTGTGTGCAGTCTATTGCACCCTGGAAACTGGGGAAGCCAGCAATTGCTGCAAATCCTCAGGCCTGCTCAGCCTGGCTGCCCTCGTCCATACGGTAAAGGATAAATGTCAGTACCCGCCTGAACAGAGCTTCTGTCACTATCTTGATGCAACTGTGGACAGCTGATAGGGAGACTCCACACAGATCCCCCACTGACCCTGGAAAGAGCTGGAGGCATAGGAGTTGAGGGTCACTGTGACCTTCAGAGCCACTGGCATGGGGCGTCCACTCACACAGTCGGAGCTGATCTCAGGGCCGATCCTCTGAGAGATGGAGGTCACTGTCTCCCTTGAGAGACGGAGCCTCCTTTGGCATTGAACCTCAGACATATTGAGGTAGCTGCAGCACCACCTGTAAACCCTAGCAGCAGGATAGTGGCATCTTCTGCGGCCCCTTCCACCTTGGACTACCTGCTGGCCCTGTGCCCTTTGTACCTGTGCCTCTCCTCCCACAGGTCCCTCCCCTGGAAGCTGCATTGGTACACCTGCCTTTCTCTCCCTTTTGCCCCTCTCCTCCTTAGAGGAGGAGGAGCCACCAGCGGAGACCACAATCCCCATTACCAGGGTAACGGAAGGCTGTCTGATACCGGGGAAGGGCCCACATGGTCTGAACCCTCCGGGGGCCTTGGAGACACCAATGAGTCCTAAAGTGAAGCCTGGAAATGCTGAGAATGAAGCCCCGAACAGAGATGAAGCTGCCAAGTACCAATAAGCAACCAGCAGCAAACTATCTCCAAACTCCTCACTCCTTACACTGGTGACACTGCTGACCCATTTTATCCCACCCTTGGATGAGGTTTAGCAAATCGTTGGATGCCCACCTGCCCATTTTGCCCGTGTGACAAGACGCTCGCCCGATACCATCACGCGTTATTTTATGCTCAAGCAGTTCGAGGGCATGGCCGCCCGCTCGGCGAAAAGTTCTGCCCATAGAATTAGAAAGTTATGGAGGAGAGAAAATTGCCAGAATGAGAACATAAGAAATAGGAGCAGGAATGAGCCATTCAACCCCTCAAGCCTGTCCCACCATTCAATAATATCATGGCTGATGTGCCCCAGGCCTCAAATCCTCTTTCGTGCCAGCTCTTCATAACCCTCAACTCCCTGATATTTCAAAAATCTATCTACCTCCTCTTTCAATACTTTCAGTGATCTAGCCTCCACAACTCTCTGGGGTAGCGAATTCTAGACACTCACTACCCTCTGACGGAAGAAATTCCTTCACATCTCCGTTTTAATTGAGTGCCCCCCTATTCTATGACTTTGTCCCCTAGTTCGAGATTCCCCACTGGTGGAAACATCTCAACATCTACCCTGTTAAGCCCCCTCAGCATCTTGTCCGTTGTACAAATAGGAAGTTTGTCGGTTCTCATCCCAGAGATGAATCAAGGTACAAAACTATCCATCGTTGTAGTGAAGGATGAAAAACCAGCTTTGTTAGCAAGAAACTGGTTAACAGCACTTAAGTTCAATTGGGACGAGCTTTTTCACAAAGAAGTGAAATTCACAACACAAAGATGACGTGATTGTCAAGTATTCTCAGGTGACCGGCAAACCAATTCAAGGATATGAGCCCAACATAGTCAGGAGGAACGCAAGCCAGTTTTTTGCAGGTCTTGTTCAGTGTCTTATGATCTGGGTGAAAGTAAAACAAGAACTGAAAAGGCTTGAGAACATCAGGCTGGATTTTCACCGAGTGGCAATGACTCAGGAGCGCCTTACAAATGGCGGGCAGATCCTGATTTCAGGATTCCTGACCACATTCCTGGCTGTCTAATTTTTGGGAGTGACTTTTAAGGGTGCTGGCTGGTTCCTGTCAAAAGCCCGTATCCGGCACTCCCGAACTGGCCGGCTCCATTGAGGAGCTATGCATGTCCTGGTCCTCTGTAATTTACATGAAGTTTGTCCATGCTTTTAAAGAGTCATGGTTCATGGACCCTTAAGGAGTTATGAGCCCTCTTGTGCATGAACCCTAGTGTCCATTAACCCTAGTGTGCATGAACCCTAGTGTCCATGAGCCCTAGTGTGCATGAGGGGATCTTTTAAAGGGTAAGTTCAAAAAGTCCCCCGCACGTAAACTGCACCCCACCCCGCAATGCCAAGCTATGCATTTCCATGCCTTTGACCCATTTTTCTAATTCATTCATGGGATGTGGGCTTCGCTGGATGCGCCAGCATTTATTGCCCATCCCTGGTTGCCCCATGAGAAGGTGGGGTGGTGAGCTGCCTTCTTGAACCGCTGCAGTCCATGTGGTGTAGGTACACCCACAGTGTTGTTAGGGAGGAAGTTCCAAGATTTTGACCCAGCAGCAATGAAGGAATGGTGATATATTTCCAAGTCAGGATGGTGAGTGACTTGGAGGGGAATTTGCAGGTGGTGGTGTTCCCATCTATCTGCTGCCCTTGTTCTTCTAGATAGTTGTGGTCATATGTTTGGAAGGTGCTGTCTAAGGAGACTGTATAGAAACAGTTAACCCTATAGTGACAGTAGGATGTGTAAAAACAAAAGCTTTAAAAGTAGTGATTCATTCACAACTTTCTACTGTGTATGAGAAAAGTCACCACCACAAGCCAATGAAAGTTTCACTCATCCAGAACTTTTGAAATATCAGTAACAGAAACTGCAAACCTTTGAAGCCAATTAACCTTTTGTAAATAAACATTGTGAAATGGACAGCAGAGATGAGAGAGTCAGAGCTTTCAATCAAGCAATGTTTTCTCTGGGATGCAGGTGTTTTAGTACTCTGATGGATGTCTGGGCTCTAAACCAAGCATACTTAATAAGGCTTGGGAATCTGGAGCATTCTACTTGGCAAAGAATTGCAGTTGGTCAGAACAACAGCAACCATTATAATAAAATATATAATACCCAGAGGGTGGTGACAGTCTGGAATGCGCTGTCTGGGAGGGTGGTGGAGGCGGGTTGCCTCACATCCTTTAAAAAGTACCTGGATGAGCACTTGGCATGTCATAACATTCAAGGCTATGGGCCAAGTGCTGGTAAATGGGATTAGGTAGGTCAGGTGTTTCTCATGTGTTAGTGCAGACTCGATGGGCCGAAGGGCCTCTTCTGCACAGTGTGATTCTGTGATTCTGTGAAAAGCAAAATACTGTGGCAAAATGCTGAAAATCTGAAATAAAAACAAGAAATGCTGGAAAATCTCAGCAGGCCTGACAGCATCTGTGGAGAGAGAAACAGAGTTAACATTTTGAGTCCGTCTTCTTCAAACTCTTCTTCAGAGCTAAAGAGAAGTAGAAATGTGACAAAATTTCTACTGTTTAAGTGGGGCGGTGAAGCAGTTGAGCCTGGGTAGAAGGTCAGTGATAAGTGAGGGCTAAGGGGAGATTGACAAAGATATCATAGAAAAAAAACAAAAGGAGTGTTAAAAGCAGTGATAAAGGCTAAAGAAGGTGCTGATAGTGGCATTAAGGTAACAAAACAGAATGTGTTAATAGCAGAACAAGGAGAAGCACTCTGTGAAAGAACAACATGAAACAAGTAACAGATGGCCCTATTGGGAGTGGGGTGGTGGCTGGGATAAAATGGATCAAAAATGGGATTAAAAAGGAGATAAAATAGATAAAACAATTAATAAATGAATAAAAATAAAAATTAATAAAAATAAAAATAAGTGGATAAAAAATAAAAATAAATTTTAAAAGTGGATTTAAAAAGGGATAAAGATGGAGGAGCGAGGTCGTGGTCTGAAGTTGTTGACCTCAATGTTAAGTCCGGAAGGCTGTAAAGTGCCGAATCGGAAGATGAGGTGCTGTTCCTCCAGTTTGCGTTGGGCTTCACTGGAACATTGCAGCAGGCCAAGGATGGACATGTGATCTTTGATCCCGAGGTTGACCCGCAGCTATCCAGTTAAGTGCCTGAGTGGCACTTAATTTGGTGGGCTTTCCCATAAAGAGGTGACGCAGAGCTATTGCTGGCTCTCCAATCGGTGGACAAGTACCCCGTCATCTCTATTTACATACCGCCTGCAGTTACTAAAATGGATGAATGAAGTTTGAGGTATTTCCAGCATTTTCTGTCTTTATTTCTGATTTCCAGCATCCACAGCATTTTGCTTTTGCTCTTCAATGGTGAGATTGAAAATTAATAATAGCAGAGCCCTAGAAGCATCAGTCTACATGTCCATGAGGCAACACCTTATGTAGAAGAACTCCAGAAAAGCATAAATACCAAATGAGAGCTGAAATATTCACCAGAACTTTTTTTTTCACTAATATGCGTCTGTTGAAGTTTTGGGGCACCTACATTGCTGTCACAGAGGTGAGAAGAACTAGCTTTCAAAAACGGAAATGCTTATTCCATTGTGGGGCAAGTTTGGGATAAATTGTGAGTTCACGAACCCCATGATTTTCACTCGAACAGCATGAAAAGGCAAACACTTGCTTCATTGTAAGATGTAAAGTACAGTTCAAAGTTGCCATCAAGTAGATCAGATTACAATCCTCATTGTATTTCTTCCAGATTGTATGCAGCTGCAGTTTAACGTAAATGTTGTCCCATTATTTTTCACGTTTTAGAGCTATGCTAATGCAAATTTTTGAATTTTAATAATGGAGAAGAAATAATTTTGAACACACATCTTTAAAAAGGAAGCAGAAGGTGAAAAGTCCTGAGTTGTGACAATCACAGTCTTATTACGGGAGTAGATCTTGGTGTTTGTGCCATACCGTAAAGCAGGTGATAGCCAGTCAGAGGCTCAATTTTACTGTCTCCCGCATTTTTACACTTCCAGAAATAAAAATTGGGAAAGACATAAAATGATGCGCTGATGTGCTATCAGCCATTTCCCACTTTTCAAACATCAGTGTAAGTCATGATAATGTTAAAATGTTATTGCTTATATGTGCTCTCATAAAAACATTCATATTTTATATTGGCGATTCTATGCATTTTTTAAAATTCCAATTTGACATTTTATTTGCGCTCATCTAACACTTACGTACAAACAGATGAATTAGGAGCAGGAGTAGGCCATTCGGCCCCTCGAGCCTGCTCCGCCATTCAATAAGATCATGGCTGATCTGACTGTGGCCTCTACTCCATATTCCCACCTACCCCGATAACTTGTTGAAGGGAGTCAAAAGTTTTGTCCAAATTAGTGAGGTAGGGTACTATCAGATATAGACAATAGCAGAAACCGTCAATCTGTGGTCTGTGTTTATTATAAACTGATGAAATTCAACAGTCAAGCACAAGTCTGCCTTTCACTATATTGGCAACTCGTCTGATTGTTAAACTTGCTCATTGTCTCATGCACTAATATAACAATGACTTGCCTGTGCATTGCATCTTTGTTGTTTTATAAAAGGTCTGCCTCTGTGAAACTAGGAAACCTCTTTCTCTCTTCCCTGCTCAATTTGTGCAGCTCCCATATATAGCCTCTACTCAGCCTCTCCCATATATAGCTTCCACTTCCACTCCCACTGAGTTCAGGTCCCCTTTTTAAGGGGTGGTGTGGGGGACAGATTTCCTTTAAGAGGTGCGGGCCAGCCACACCACCTGAGATCAGCACATGCTGGTCGGACCCCCTGCTGAGCACTCAGGCAGCCAGCAGCACAGGCCTCTTTCTGGACCAACGCCACAATGAGATAAATGAGGAGGCAGTGCCGTGTTTGCATGCCACCAAGGCAGCAGCTATGGGCTCAGGCAGGTCACGAACCACAAAGCCCCACAAACTCTGAAAATGGGACATAAGAAATTTTTAGCCTCCTGGGTTCACGGAGCCCCAGTAAGGCTGTCAACCCTCCAGGGGTGTCCTGGAATCTCCAGGAATAAAAGACCACTCCCAGGAGCAAAACCAATGAGGCATGAAGAGGTCGTCTTTCAGTTATTAAAATATTGGAGAAAGAGAATAATGGCTACTTGACTCCAAGTCAAGGATTAACCAATCAGGTAATGCAATGAATATTCACTTGCCAATTGGTCTAGGAAGAAGGTGCACTATGACGATAGTCATGACTTGAGGCCAATGACGAGAAAGTGGCTGGTGAGGTGGTTATGGGTCATTTGATGAAACCTCCAGGAATACGTCCAACCAACAACAACAGCAACGATTTATATTCACAGCACTTTTAACGTAATGAAATGTCCCAAGGTGCTTCACAGGCGCATAATAAAATAAAGTATGACACCAAGCCAAGCTGATCGGATAGCCGAAAGCTCAGTCAAAGAAGAAGGTTTTAAGGAGTGTGAGAAGTGTCTTAAAGGAGGAAAGCGAGTAGAGCGGCAGTGAGTTGTGGAAGGAGAATTCCAGAACTTGGAGACTAGGTAGCTGAAGGCATGGCCATCAATGATGGAGCAGGCATTGCTTAAGAGGCCAAGATTTGAGAAGTGCAGGTATCTTGAGGGACTGTAGAGTTGGGGGTGATTACAGAGATAGGGAGAGATGAGGCTATGGATGGATTTGAACAAAAGGATAAGAATTTTAAAGTCAAGGCCTTGCTCTACTGGGAGTGAATGTAGGTCAGCAAACACAGGGGCAGTCGGGGACTGGGACTTGGTGCGGGTTAAGACAGGGACAGCAGAGTTTTGGATGACCTCAGGTTTACAGAGGGCAGAATATTGCTGTCAGCTTGTGGGAGTGGGTCCGACACGCTGATGCGTAAAATGATGCGAGATGACATCGGACCTGTGACCCGACTTCATCGCACGTCATTTTGATATTTTGTTCGATGGCTGCGTGCTGGAGTCAGCTGTGCACTCGCCAAACTGACCAATTAAGGCCATTAAAAGATTAATTTACCTTATTAACAACACTGCCTGTCCAACTTTAAAGTAGGCAGCAGGCAAAGAGCCCAAGCGGCCTTCACATGTTTCAGGAAACCTCATCCACAGGCGGGATGAGGTTTCCTGAAGGTTTTATAAAATAATTAAATAAATTTTGCTAAGTTCACAAACAAGCCCCAGCTCATGTCACATGCGGGGACATGTTTAAATAATGTTTTACTTTACTTATAAAAAAAAGTTTTATTATCTACTTAATCTCCCTGAGGCAGTCCCGTGCCTCAGGGAGATTGTTGTGCTCTTTGGCGCACATGCGACTCTCCCTCCTCCCTCTACCCACACAGGTAGCGCTGGGGCCAATCTTAAATGGTAGCATGCAGCCAATCGCTGGCAGCGATCAGCTCCTCACCCGCCCGCACCCGCTTCCAAACAGAGGGTAGGACGTGGGAGACCAGCCAGTGGTGTATCGGAATGGTCGAATCTAGAGTTAATGCAGGTATGATGGGGCTTTCAACAGCAAATGACTGAAGTCAGGCTATGTTAGAAATGTGGGAATAGGCGGTCTTAGTGATGGTTAGAAGTTCATCTCAGGGTCAAATATGACACCAAGCTAATGAACAGACTGGCTTAATGTGCGACTGTTGCCGGGGAGAGGGATGGAGTCGGTAATTAGGGAATGGAGCTTGGAGTGGGAACTGAAAACAATGGCTTCAGTCTTCCTGATACTTAATCGGAGGAAATTTCTGCTCATCCAGAGTTGACAACCCTAAGCCCCAAAGAGAGAGTCTATTAAAATTCAATTCTGGGCTGAGCATGTAGAATCTAATCATTCACTCAGCAAGAAGCACTTCTCGTGTAACCCCAGTCACTCTCCCTGAATCTAAGATTGCAAAGGAAACCCTAGAGCCAATCCTCGCTTACTTTGCAGGAACTGTCTAGCTTGCCGCTGAGAAAGATAAGTGAACATGCTTTCGTGTAACTCTGCAGGATTCAGAGTATTTCCAGATAATATGATAGTGAATTTGGCTATGCATATTTCATATATACCAGTAGCTGAACATTACACATCAGCAGAACAGAGGTAATGAATGCAATGGCTGCTCTTAGACTGTACAAGTAATGACTCCCCTCTGTAAAGTATACAGGAGCACTTTTCTACACTGTGTGTGAGGAGGGAGCATTAAAAGGTGAAAGTGACTTACCAAATCAAAAGCTCTTTGAAAGTTGTAAGCCTCGCCCTCCCTTTTTCCAGATCCATTACGTTAAATGATCTGTCTTATTAGTTGTTGTAATTGCTTAATACTCATTTTCAAATTGATAAGTGGCTATGTTCCACAGAGATACCCTTCAGCCATCTGATTAATTGAAAGATTAATCTGAGTGATAAAACACTTGGTGGTTTGTGTCTGTATTTGCATTACTTTGTATAAGTCAATCCAAAACTCTGCTGCCCTATATCCTATTCATACACAGGGACCTGTTCTCTGCAAACAAAAGGAATATGTTCAAGCCTTGCACCTTTTTTGAATTACCCAGGAACTTGGGGAGCCTACAGTTCTCCATTGCTTTCTCCATGGCAATGACTTGCCCACCAATCAGCATTCTTTTCTCCTGTATAGGTTGAGTATGTATAGGTCGAGTATCCTTCACCCATAAATCCAAAAACAGAACACTGTTTTGAACCTCATCGACCTTTAGCACAGGAAGCCCCTGACCCAAGCTGACGTGAACTTCACCACCCACATCCAACCTTTAGCGCAGGAAGTCTACTTGTTCGTCTGCACATTGACACGCTGAACCCCCTCTTATAAGCAGAATCGCAGATGGAGCCACAATTTATTACAGGTACTCTGTGTTTATTATTCAGTGATACATCTTAATTTTCCAGCCATTTTGTTGACTTTAGACTATAGCTGGTCTCGGCCTTGGCCATTGTAGTGTAAGTAGGTACTAGTCCTATATGCAGCATCTGAAAACCAAAATTACCTGAAACCCAAAACGCAATTGGCCCCATGTATTTCGGATAATGGATACTCGACCTGTAGCATAAATTGTATCCGTTTGAAATTTGGTATTCTTGCATTTGTCCTGATGAGTGCAGGAGGAAAAGCTTCAGCAACATGTTTCTCTTTTCAGCAAGGTTCACTCTGTGAATGCATTGCAGATAATCATGCCCAGTCCACTGAAACAAGACCACACTCCTGAAGACCTAGGTATTGAGCTGAATGACCCTCTTCCGCTTCTGATCACACCTTTTTACAAATCACTACTCTGACCTCAGCCAGGAGATTGAGGGCAATTCTGGTTCCCACACTTCATGAAAGACATAAAGGCCTTAAAAAAGATACAAAGATGGTTTACCAAGATATTACCAGGGTTGAGGGGCTTCAGCTATGAGGAGAGGGGGGGGGAAGTTAGGACTGTTCACCTTGGAACAGAGATGGTTAAGAAGTGACCTCATAGAGGTTTTCAAGATGATGAGATGTTTTGATAGTGTAAAAGTATTCTCATTGGGGAGTGGGTAAATAATCAGAAATCTTATATTGAAAACCATTGGCAAAAGATCTAGAGGGGAGAGGGAGAGAAATGCTTTCACTCAGAGAGTTATCAGGATCTGGAATGATTTAACTAAAAAAGTGCTGGAATCTGAATCCATTAATAATTTTAAATGGAGTTGGACAGATATTTGAGCATAAGCCTTATAGGGTCACAGACCAAAAGCAGGGGCCTGGGACTAAAGACCTCTGCTCTTTCAAGGAGTCAACACAGGTGCAATGGCTCAAATGTCCTCCTTTGTGCTGTCTGTTTTATGATTTTCTATAAACTGTTTGCCTTGGAAGGGACCCCATTGTTCATCTTTCCCTTAGAAAGGAGCAGAACAGCCCACAGCCTGTCACCAACCCCTGACCATCCATGCCTCTGTGCATCAGTGCAGCTGTACGGCTGGTATTTCTGTGAATATTCATTTTGGAATTTCCTCCAGCCATTATTTTAATCGCAGGTCTCACTTACTGCAACTGAATGATTCTATCAAGTGCAGACAACAGCAATAAGAACTCTATTAGGCATATTTTCTTCCTTAAGTACAGTTTCCAACTAAATGGAAGAAAAGAAATATCAAGGCAAAAGGTAGTCAAGCATTTTGAATTGGATCTGCCATTTTATTATGGAGTAACTGTGTATTGCAGCAATGAACTACATATTTCATTAGATTCTGAACTCTTTTCTGTAATATGAAATAATGTAAGAAGCACATTTCAATCTCATTTAATTTTTCATCATCTGCAAGACCGTATGTGAAATGAGGAAATGTCCATTAGTCACATGTGATTATTAAATTCGTCCATTTTAAGTGAAAAACCAGGTTAATTCAAAAGACAATGGAAAGTTTACATGAATTTTATGATGTCACTCTTTGAAAATTGTAGATCTCTGTTACACCAAGAATGGAATCTAATTCCAGGTATAATTTTTTTCCTTAATTTAATGTTTCCCAGGAAAATTAAAAACCACCAAGTTTTTAAATGTACTGTCACGTCAATTATAGTTGATTTACATTGTGTTCATGTGATACACCAGACACAGATCTCTTGTAGGGAGGTTTTCCTAAGCTGCTGTGGGTTTGAGTCATTGAGGGATTGATTCAATGGCTTTTTGTGAGGAATTGGAGAGCAGCTTGAGTGGGAATCTCAGAGTAATTCTCTTTCATTGTTTCAGTTACAAGGATCAGGAAAGGGATCAAGAGTGAAACGCACGTGTGTGCTTTGAGCGTCCTTCCACCTCTGTAACATCGCCTGACTTCACCCCTCTCTCAATTCATCCTCAGCTGAAACCCCGAACCATGGGCAGAGTTTTAGGGCCCTGTTTCAGCAGGGGGGGGACCGTAAAATGCGGTGAGACATTCTAAACCCCATTGACGAGAGCGGGAAGGTAAGATCCCACTGTCGTAAAATTCTGCCCCATATCTTTGTTTCCTCTAGAATTAACTTTTCCAATGTTGTACTGCCAAGCCTTCCATCTTCCACCCTACATAAACTGCAGCCCACTCAAAACTGCACACACCCTAATGCACACCAAGTCACCAAGTCCCGTTCACCCATCACCCCATTGACCTATATTGGTTCCAGGTCAGGCAAAGCCTCAATCTTAAAAATTCACAACTGTGTATTCCTCACCACCGCTCCCCCCCACCCACCACCACCACCACCACCACCACCACCACCCCCACCCCACCCCCACCCCCCCAAACTCTCTATCTGAATTATATACTTTAGTTTGAAATCTCTGCTCTCGTCTAATTCTATCCTCTTGGGCATAACCAATTTTAATCGCTCTACCGATGATACCTTCAATTACCTGGGCCCTAATCTCTGGAATTCCCTCCTTCAGCATCTCTTCCTCTCCCCCTCCAGCCTCTCTTCCTCTCCCTCTCCCTCTCTGTTCCTTTCAGGTGCTTCTTAAAACCTCCCCCTTTGACCAAAATTTTGATCACCTTGAATCCAGATGTGGTTCAGTGTCAAATTTTGATTGATTATGCTCCTGCCTTGGGATATTTTATTTTGTTGAATATGTCATATAAGATGTGTTCTTTGACTGGTTTACCTTTCCAATGTTTCCTGTGATAATCTGGGGCAATCCTGTTGCATTTAAGCTATTAACCTTAACCACAGCAGGAAATGTCTTTGATATTATAAGCCAGGCTGCAGCAAATAGCATAGCTTGACCATTGTATTGCCAATAAAATGGAGATGTCAATGACAGGAATCGTCTCTTGTGCCAAGGTCAGAGTAGCATTATTTGCACACACATAGGACGAAATTTTATGGCAGCAGGATTTTACGATCCCGCCGAAGCCAATGGGGTTTAGAATGTCTCGCTGCATTTTACAGCCCCATCCCCGCCAAAACAGGGCCATAAAATTCTCCCCATAGGCCTTGGGATCATGGTGAGTTTACTCAGAGCAGCTGTGAGTTTTTTTGCAGTTGCAGGTGATGTCTCTTCATGAAGTGACCCTTCTCGTCCATATCATGCAACAGATTAGAATCATGGAATAATACAGCACAGAAGGAAGCCATTCAGCCCATCGAATCTGCACTGACTCTTTTGCAAAGCAGTCCTGTTAGTCCTTCACTGCCGCTCTTTCCCCATCTCCCTGCAAGTTTTCTTCAAGTATTTATTCAATTCCAGTTGAATCTATTTCCACTGTGCTCAGGCAGGGTATTCCAATTCCTTACCACCGTTATTTTAAAAAGTATTTTTTGCATTTCATCTCTGGTTCTTTTGCCAATCACATTAAATCTGTGCCTCTGGTTATTAGCCTTCCACCAGTGGAAGCACTTTCCCTTTATTTCCACTGTCTAAACCCATCATTATCTTAAACAGTTCCATCTAAACCTCCCCGCTTAGTCTGCTCTGCTTTTAAGGAGAACAAGGCCAGCTTCTCCAGTCTATCCACAGCCCTCATCCCCCTGGAAACATTAAAGTAAATGTCTTCTGTACTTTCCCCAAAGCTTTCACACCCTTCCTAAAGTCACCCTTAATGCTCCCTCGAAATAGAGCCTGCACTGTTTGGAACCTGGGGAGGAAAATGTTGCATCCCCCTCCCAGACTGTATGCGATGTTTTGAGCCTTAGGGAGGCTATGTCTATGGGCACTGAGGGGTAGCATGTTATTTGAAGGGGCTGCTCCCCTGTTTCTGGCTGAATTTTAGCCCCACACTCTGAATCTTTTTGGCCATCTGGTGCAGTGGGGAGTTTGGCTTCCTCCTTCCAACCCTCGTGGGCTGTAACTTGTGTTGCCGAAGTTATTTGGCACTTTAAATGCACAAGCGTGATTAAGCACAACACATCTTTGCAAATTCTTCAATGCGTAAACATCAAGAAAGATCCCCGTCAAAATAAGAGTGATACTTAAATGAAGTTCAAACAACAGCACTGGTTCACCGATTCGTAGTGAAGCCAATGCTGTTCGCAGTTCTAACCCCAACTCATGACATCTGGTTTGGAACCACTTTGTTTAATTTAACCATTTAAATGCTACGCCCTTCAAAATTGCCCAGAAGTCTGAACTATGAAAATAGGGTACGAAATGGTCTACAAGCCACTCAAGTTCAAGAGCAATTAGAGATGGGCCAGCGACATCAACATCCCACGAAAGATTTTTTTTTTAAATGCCCTTTGCTCAATTTTGTAGCACTTTTTGAGACATGAGCTCCAATTTCTACAACTTGCAGTGATAAGTGTAGAAGACCAGGGATGGGGTGGGGTTAGGGGGTGGGGTGTGGAGTCAAAGTCATGGGCCACAGGGAGACCAGGGTCAAAGCAGTCACCAAATTTGCATTTGTCTCCCTGGTGTAGAACTGATTGCATTGCAAGTATTGAATAGAATAAACTAGATTAGAGGAAATGCGTGCAAATTGCAGTATTCCCTGTGAGGAGTCAGGGCCTCCGACAATGATGTTCAAGAGGCAAAGGAACAGATGTTGTATTTGCTGCAGTTGCAAGAAAAAGTGCCAGGGTACAGAACACTGAACTTCCGAATGATGCTGGAATCCCAGAGGCAGCAGTCCTTCAAAAACATAGAGAAGGAGGGGGGGAGGGAATAATGTGCACTCAGTGTTGGGAGTCATGTTGATTGTGAAAATGACAGACTGGCGATCTGGTAAATGTGGAGGCTGGTTGGCGACCTTTGTTTGGGTGGAGGAATCTGGCCATCTGCAGAGAAGGGACCAATGACAATCAAGGACTCTCCCCGCCACAACTGAGGGGGAAACTGCAATTAAAGCAATTAGAAGACATTTCAGTACGGATAACAGAGTCATCAAAATAAAAAGACAGAAATCGTAAAATGATACAGCACATAAGGAGACCATTCAGCCCATTGTGTTTGTTCCAACTCTTTGGTAGACTATTCAATTTTCTCTGCTCGTGTGCTCTTTCCCCTTTGCCCTGTAATTTTTTTACCCTTCAAGTGTTTATCCAATTCCCTTGTGAAAGTTACTGTTGAACCTGCTTCCACAGCCCTTTCAGACATTCTAGATCACAAAGTAATAAAAATATTGCCTCATGTTCTCCATGTACTTTTTTTGCCAATTGCCTGAGATCTGTGCCCTCTGGTTACCCACTCTTCTGCCACTGAAAACACCTTTTTTAATTCATCCTATCAAAACCCTTCATGATTTTGAGCACCTCTATCAAATCCCTTCCTAAACTTCTCTGGTCTGAGGAGATCAGCTTGTTCATTCTCCTCATTTAACTGAAGTCCCTTATCCTTGATACCATTCTCATAAATATCTGCTGCACCCTCTGCAAGATCTTGACATTCTTCACAAACTGTGATGCCCAGAATTGGACACAATAATATTCCAGCTAAACCAACCACATGGTGACCCCCGCCACCGAAACAGGGCCCGCAGCCATTTTGAATGGGCGGGTCAGTTAAGGCCCATCCAACAGCCTGCCCAACAGGAAGTGCTCCTGTACGGGGGGGGCGGGAGGGAATCCCCAGCTGTCAAAGTGCATTGTTTTGCGTGTGCACACGAAAGAGCACATTGCTCCCTGAGACTAAGTGCTGTCTCAGGGAGATTACTGACAGTCCAAAAAACTTTAGAAATAGAAAAATTAAAAAATTATTAACATGTCCCCCTCATGTGACAATGTCACACGAGATGGGACATGTTAATAAATATCACATAAAATGTATTAAAGTTTTTAAAAACAGACATGAAACCTCATCCCACCGGTGGATGAGGTTTCATGTTTTTTCTCCTTCCCACTGGAGCTCCTGGCCTGCCCGCCAGCCTTAAGGTTGGACGGGCAAGTCTTTAATTATCTGAATTACTCTGTCAATGGCCTCAATTGCCCATTGACAGGTCAGCGGGCAGATAGCTGATTTCGCTTTCTGCCCGCCTTCCTAAAAATTTAAAGGGGCCAGGATGACGTCGGGGGTTCCTCCTGACATCATCCTGTGTCATTTTCCCCTCGGGGACCCCCCAAATCGCTAACAGGAAAATTCAGGCCGATGTCTTCTTACTATTGTTGTCTACTATATCCTAGGTTAGAACATGAACTGCAACTGTCTGTTGAAAATTCAACCAGATACTGCCCATATTGAAGCTCAGATATCTGGGTCCTGGCGTCTTCACAAAGAGCAGGGAAGGAAGAAACATAATCCAGGTAACTGAGAGTGAGTGAGCTTGTAATAGGTCTCTGCAGAAAAAAAACCCATCATTACCAGAGTTGGAGAAAGAGAAATCCAATAAGGAAAGAGAGGAGTTAGAGGTGGACCACCTAAAGTGTGAAGGATGGATAGAGATTTGAAGCGCACTCAATTATATTTTCAAGCTTACAGCAAAAAGTAGCATCATGAAAATACTTATCAGTGTTATCAGTTATCAGCTCACCATCACTTTCTCAAGGGCAATTAGGGATGGGCAATAAATGCTAGTCTTCAATGCCCACATCCCATGAAAGAATAAAAAAGGTGCAACTGGGAAGAGGATTTGAATGAGTGGAACTATAGGATGCTATAGGATAACTATAGGATAAGATCCATATCAAAGGAGGTGAGTGTAGTTTCAAGACAAAGGGTTCAAATTGGGAACAAGTTCATTCGATATCTTAGTTTCAAGCATATTCAGAAACAATTTACCAGGTTACAGAATATGTTTGGGGACACAAGACCTGGAGAGTTTGAAATGTAAACAGCGATATCTTGCATTTCAATCAAGCTTCAGTGTAATAACACATCCCAAGACATTCCATAAGGAAGAAATCAAACAAAACTTGACACTGAGCCACTCAAGCAAATATTAGGATAGGAGACCAAAAATTTGGTCAAAGAGGTAAATTAAGGAACATCTTGAAGGAGGAGAGAGAGGTGAAGGGTCAAAAGTTCAATGAAAGGAGTTGCTTAGGGGCTAGGCTGCTGCTGCAGGTATGGCCGCCAATAGTGGATCAATGAATTTCAGGGATGCACAAAAGCCCAGAATGGGAAATGCACAGATATCTCCGAGGGTTGGCTGAAGGGAATTACAGAGACAGGGAAGGGTGAGGATACCGGGCAGGGTTTTCAAAACGAGGATGAAAATCAGGGCATTGCTGAACTGCAAACATAGGTCAGCGAGCACAGGGGTGATGTGGTGAATGGGACTTGGTGCAAGTTAGGATATGGGCAGCAGAGTTTTGGATGAGTTAAATTTTATGGAGGGTGAAAGATGGGAGGCCAGAGAGGATATCATTAGAATGATCAAGTCTAGAGTTACCAAGGCAAGGCTGAGGGTTTCAGCAGCAGGTAAGTTGAAACAGAGATGGTACAAGTAAAGGAAATGGGACGAATGAATTCAGGAGATAATTAGTGCTGTTTCCTTGAAATATAAGATTGCAGAGTATAGCAAAAAGAAAAGATTATATTAGAGATTAATCAAAAAGG